>NC_133650.1:158061682-158434960 GCF_009905375.1 Apium graveolens
ACAAAATTCAAGTGTATGAGAGGAGAAACAAGGATGGCACACACCATGAGAGCATATCAATTGAAGCTCCCTCATCTATTCAGGGGGAGCTGCCAACATTCACTACTGAACAACAACTCTAAATCTCTCAAATTTCTTCTTCACACACTGCACTTGAATCCAATCCTCAAGTGCAAACTCACTCAAGTGACATGGTTCAAGAAACCTTGCTCACCACCCAGACACCTAATTTAGGTGGTGAGAGGCTACTAGCTGGAGTAGACATTGATGACACTATCACAAATATGGGGGATTCATCAGTTTTTACTGAAGACCCCATGGTGGTTGAAAATGCACCTTCGTGTACAAATCAGTCTTCACAGACTATTAGGTTTAAGGGTAGTACTCCTGAGGGGGAGCTATCTAAATCCTCTCCAATTTAATTGGAGGTTCCTGTTCCAGGAACAACTCCTCTCAAAACCCTGGCTGAAATTGCTCTAACAATTGAAGCTGGGAGTACAATTGCCAATAACCTTGCTATGGGAGAGACAAGTATATCACATTCATGTGACAGTGCTTTGCAAGAAGCACAAGGGTTTGAGGCTGGTGTACATGACAGTAACCCAGTTGTTAGGAATATGTTGTGTACTTGATGATAAGCTAAACAAAACACCTTGATAGATTTAACTTAGTGAATTTTGTATCACCCGAAGGATGATCAATTATAGTCCCGACGGATGATTCATTATAGTCCCGACATATGACTAATTGATATCTACCGGGTGAGTAGCTTATGTAAAAATAAGTAGTGTAGCACATTCCTGCAAACAACTTTGTGTAGATTTTGTAGTTGCATATGAGTCATATTGACTACTAGTAGATATGCAGAATAGGCTGATTAATTATAAATATAAGATGTCTTGTAATTCTGCATAAATGAAATGGAGTCAAGTGTCAAACAGCTACCCGACGGATGATCAACAAAGCTACCCGGCGGATAACAAGCATGTACCCGACGGATGATCAATTCAAATATATGTTTACAGTGACAACACAGTCACATGCGTTGGGTGTTTGTAAAAGGAATGTGGCAGCCTGTTTAGCAGGGTTTTCGAGAATAAAGAAGCATTACCATTTCCATGTTATTATGAAGATATTCAAAGATACTGGAATAGAGTAATGAAGCAGCATGGAATTAGACTTGATAGGTTTTGTTTTATTATCCTGTCTTATTACCATATAAATTTGGTGATATATAAACCAAGTGTAGCTAGTAGAAAAAATAACGAAGCAAACACATTTTAGAAGAGAAATAGAAAAAGCTGTAACTATTAAGAATTTCTCTATAGTTTGTTTGTTCACTTATAAAAGCAGCTGTGAGCTACTCAAGCTTTACAGGGTTCTCTCGATATATATATATTTATATATATATATATATATATATATATATATATCTGGTGGATACATTCAAATCCACCAGAAACTTTTAAAGACGTGTGTTTTTATTACTTGTCTTTGATTTATTTAATTCTTTCATTCCGTACCTTACAAATCAAACACTTATATATTATTGAGTTAGAACAGTTTTAAAAATCTCAAAAAGAAGCCAGAATTACATTCAACCCCCATTCTGTAATTCTTGTTGTATTGTTAGGGAATAACACCAGTCAAATCCCCTCCAATTCAATTGGAGGTTCCCACTACAAGTGGAGGACAACATATTGTCATAAACACAGAGAAATCTGTGAGTCAAACTGTGACTCATGTCACATAAGATTCTGTTACATTGTCACCTTCTCATCCAACAAATCAACCCTCAACCTCTCAACCTCCACAACCCCATCTCATCTCCCAGTGGCTCCAAGAAACTGCAGATCAACCTTCAACCTTTGAAGACCTTGTAGTTGACTAACTTGGAGGCCTTGCATAAATTTCTCAACCGCTGCTCACATCCAACATGTCAAATCAGGACTATCAAGCCATCATGCTTACCTTCCAGAAAGATGTTGAAGCCAATCGAGCCAAGATTGTTGATGAAAATGGTCAGGATGCAAACTGTGATGCTTGGCTAGATAAAGAATTCTCCATTGAAATGGATGTTGTGCTAGCTAAATTTAGGGAGGAGTCCATCACTATTTGTTAGTCCCTTAACAATATAGCAAGAATTACAGAAGGGGGGTTGAATGGAATTCTTGAACCTTTTTCTTGAAATAAAAATGTTCAACTCGATTATAGATATATTTGTTTTGATTAGCACAATGCGGAATGTAAACTTGAATGAATCAAAACATAAGTAATTAAAAACAAGAGTCTTTAAATACTTTCTGGTGGATTTAAACAATTCCACCAGAGATATATATATAATATATCTTTGCTGCTTTTCGTCCTCTATTACCCAGTTAATGGGCTTCCACAGTGTGTTTGTATCCAACTCGACGGCTGTGTGTCAGCTTTCACTGTTCAACTGATGTTTGAATTCTTGATATGATCATCCGTCGACTGCTATGTTAAACATCTGTTGATAGTCATTTGATCATCCGTTGAAGGCTTTGTTAATCATCCGTCGGTAGCTATTTTGGCACTTGACTTCATTTCACTTATACAGAATTACAAGACATTGCTTATGTACAATTAATCAACCTATTCTGCATATCTAGTTAAAGTCAACATGACTTATATGCTACTACAGATTCTATACAAAGGTGCATACATCACGGTGCTACAAACTTATCATTACATAAGCTACTCACTCGATGGATAATAAGTTAATCATCCATCGGGACTATAATGAGTTATCCGTCGGGACTATAATTCTTATCCGTCGAGAGCTACATAATTTCACTAAGTAAAATCTACTTAGACATTTTGTTTAAGTGATCATCAAGTACACAACATATTCACAACAATCTCCCCCAATTTATGTCTACTGGAATTGTAGCCATAAATTAAGAGACACTTGATGATTACAAAACATCCTAAACATATATCTTTAAAGATAAGTAGATAAAACTGAAAGTACTTCAATTTAAACAAAATGTACAAGGTTTGGCTCACAGTCAGTTCAAGATGCTCCTCTAGCCTGAGCAGATTTTTCTAGCTTCTTGAAGGTCTGGATCTTCTTCCAAGCTTTCTGTTGTTTTCTTCAATTTGATTCTGGAGCTGCCTGTGGAATTCTAATTCATCAGATTCTGAGAGATCTAGCATTTCTTGCATCTCCAAGAGAGTCTCATTGCTAGAGATACTCAATTGGTCTTCTAGTCTGAAGAATCTTCTCACACCCTTGTCATCCATGAATTCCATCAGCCAGTAGGGCCTTAGATGCACTCTTCTCCCTGTGTATGGGATGATAAGAGTCTTGGGAAGTGCATCTTTGGCTCTAACACTCCTTAGCTCTTCAATCTTCTTCAATACTAATCTTCTTGCAGTTACATTGAACCCAAAGTTTTTCTTGAAGGATGAATAGACTTTGATCAACACAGCTTGGCTTTCTTGAAGTATCCTGTGAAGAGGCCACTGAATCTCCCTTCCTCCTTTGTACTTGAACACCAACCTTTCAGGTAGGTTTCTGTATGCATCAATTGCCCTTACTTCATCCAGCTCCTCCAGATAAAGGTTTAGATCTGAGAATTCTTTGATGTCACACAAGTACAAGTAGTCTCCCCTGTTGACCTTGGGTTGAGCTTTGACTACTAACTTGGATTTGAGAGGTGACAGCTTCACTTTCTTGACTGCCCTTGATTTTGTCCTTTTTGGCTTAGTAAGGATTGGCAAGTTGAAATCAGGAATTGGTAATTTATCCCACTCTATTGGCTCATCCTTTCGCACAATAGGCTCTCCATGTATGTTCCTTTAGGGGTCCACCACCCTTATGTCTTCAAATACCACAGAGGGCTTTGATGCTTGAGTCTTAGCTTGAGTGGATTCCTTAGGAAATTGATCTTCCAATTTCATGTCAACAACATCCAGTTTCCTTTTTGTTCTTCTATCCAGTTCTTTCTTTCTTGGGGATTTCTTCTGTTCTTCAATCTTCTTCTTTGATTCAGCAGCTTGAGATGGTTGAGAGGGAATTTGTTGAGAAGAATTCATAGCCTGTAGCGTGGCCAAGATAGCAAATTGTTCTTTCTTTTGTTTAGACTTCTTTGCATCTAGAGCAGCTTGCTTCTTTTCCTGCTTCAATCTGGCTTTTTCATCTTTCTTTGCATGAGCAAATTGTGGATGTCCAGCTACCACACAAATTTCCTTTCCATTTCTGAATATCTTTGCAATTCTCTTTCTTGAGGCTGAATCAGCTGGATCTTTGTAGAAGACAATAGATCTTGACAGAAGCTTCTTTTCATCAGGCTTGGGTGTCTCATACACAGTATCCATAGGGTTCTTCAAAGATGACTTTGGATAGTTTGCCCTTGGTTTAAGAATTATCTCAGCCTTTGTAGTCTTGATGCAGGAAGATTGTCCTTTCTCCAGATAGTTCATGCTCATCTCATTCACACTGATTGGCTTGACATGAGAGTGATGGATGGCTGACTGAACTGGTTCCTTGACTAATTCAAACTTTTTCTCTATTTCCTTATCAATCTTTTTCCAGTTGATCAGAGTCAACTTTCCTTTATCAGCATCTTTCAAATTTTCTGCGGCTGCATTGATAAGATCTATACCATCTGCAACTGGTGGCTTGGAGATAGTAATTGAAGGTACAATTACTTTGCTGATTTGAACTAGAAGTGTCTCCCCCTCAGTTGGTCCTTTCTCCCCCTTACTTGATTCTCTCTCCCCCTTTTTGTTATCATCAAGTGGAGGAGTTAGGCCTTGTGCTTTAGCCCGTTGCATAAGAAGATTTGTCCGAGTCTGTTGATTTTGAAGAAGTAGAGCCACTGAATTCTCAATAACTTGAACTCTGTTCTCCAGCTTGGATATCTTCTTGTCAGAATCTGATTCTCTCCTTAATCTCAGTAATAGATCTTGCATGGTACCATATGGCATTACTGAATCCAGCTTCTCAGAGTTATAGGTCTTCAAGTCAGCTATATCCCTTTTCAATTCATCCACACTGAGATTCTGTCTTAAGTGCTGGATCTTCATTAGGTGTAGAGAGTCCAGGTGAGATTGAAGAACAGCCTTGGTACCAGCATCTGAAGTTTCCTGAAGAGCCTGTTGAATAGCTATTACTTGCTTGACCAAGGACACCTCAAATTGTCCTGGTGTAGATTCCTTTGGCCATGCCAATTCAGGTAAACTTAAAGCAGAACTTGGGCCTTCAGCTCCCCCTAAGTTCATGCTTCCATCCAAGGAACCAGAGTCATCATCATCAGAATTTACTCTAAATTCTTCAGATGGCTCTCCAGCTTGAGAAGGCATCCTGTTAACAGCAGCTTTATCTCTTTGAAGAGATTCTGTGGTGTGCACTAAATTCAAAGTCTGCTCTGCCTTCACATTGCCCTGAGCAGCCAACAATTGATAGGCTGAAACAGGGTGAGTAAAAGTGTCAGCATCCAAGGAAATGTTATCAATTACAGCTTTGTAATGTTGCTGAAATTGTCTTTCCTTTTCAGCATCATCCACAATCATTGACTCACTAGCAATGGCTGGTTCCATCCTTATTTCTCCTGTACCTACCTTTCTCTCATATTCTCTCTTTTGTTGCATCAGGGTCTCACCCTGGCTCCCCACCCTCACACCCTTACCTTCACCTACTAAGGTGGGACTCCCCTCACTCACTTTTGCCAATCCTGAATGAATGGATTGCTGAGATTCACTCTTTTCCTCTCCTTTTGCCTGGGAGCAACCCAGCCTCTCACTCAATGCACTCTCCTCTCTCAGTCCTAAGAGTGATTATATTACCACTAAGTCTTCTGCACTTGAAATTATTGAAGTTTGAAATTGTGCAGAGACACTCGACGGATAAGTGATATCCGTCGGGTGAGTGGTAAAGCTATCCGACGGATAACTGCTGTTAAGCTTATCCGTCGGGATACAATCACTACTCGACGGATGAGCAATATCCATCGAGAGAGTAGAAGTGAATGAGGTGGGAAGAGAAACTATTGTAGACTCTGTGTTGATTGAAGTTATTTGAGGCACAGATGTCACAATAGAATCTGAAAGAATTGGCAAGTGAGCCAACAAATCATCTAAAAGATGATGCTCACTTGCACTAGATTTTGGCTTCCCCAACAGAGTTAAAGAAGGGGAATCAGGAATTGAAGTGTTTATCATGTCCACTTCCAGTGAGTTAGTTGGTGAGTATAGTATTTCAGTGGCTTCTATAATGAGAGATTTTGGCTGTGACTCCACATTTATTGGAGCCACATCAAACTGAATTTGAGAAGGTACAGGGACTGTGTCTTTAGCACCAGTTTGCACAAAGTGTGTGCCTTGTGCATCCCCAGTTGTTTTGGATTTCTTCTTTCTAGTGTAAGTTTGGGGTGAGCTTGTGTCCCTAACCCTCTTGGCATGTGCTCTTGGATGAGAGCTTTGTTCAATAGCTACATCCTTTTGGGAGGATGCAGCTAGAAGAGAGCTTCTGTCCTTTTTAAGCACTGCAGTTTGTTAGGAAACTGCAGTGTGGCTAGGCTGGGATTCACTCAACTCTCCAACCTTATCCTTGGGGTTTCTTTGATGTTCACCCCTTCCCTCACCTATCTTACCCTCCTTCACACTCCCCTCTTTGGCTTTGGTAGATTTTTCAACTGGTACCTTTTAAGAGATACCATAGGGGGTTTTCTTTGATTTGGATTTGGAAATTGCAGTTGTTTTGGCAGCTTTGGTAGGCAACTGTTTGGTCATTGTCACAGTTGTCATAGCTATGCCTGAAGTTAAAGAAATAGAGGAGATTGGAATAGTTGAGGGTATGGATGAACTTACCTCACTTACCTGAGGTGTTAGCATTACGGGAAAATAGAACATTGGCACATCCCTGTGATGGTTGGCTCTGTTCAAGTCTGCAATGATTCTTCTCTCTTGAACCCAACAAGCCAATTTGTTGTCTGGGTTCTCAAGTACAATCTCTTGACAAAGATGGTTAGCCAAAAGGATAAAAAATCTAGCATAGTAAACATTCTTTCCTCTTTTGGCTAAGTCACCTAGTTTAAAACCTAACTCATACACCACAAGGTCACTGAAATTGTAAAATTTGTCTGTAACTAGCATGGATAGCATGTTAAGCATGGAAATGTTCACAGAATCAAAATTACTGATTTTTCCAGAAAAGACTTTAGTTACAACATCACACAAATAACTCCATTCCTTCCTAAGACCTAGTCTTCTAATCTCACTTAGCTTATTAGTAGGAAGTGCATAATGCATGGAATTAAGCATATTGATCAAATCAGTGTCAGTGTGTGGTGAAGTTACATTATCATCAGGAATCTTGAAACATGCTTTTATCACATCACTATTGATACAGAATTCATTACCTTTGATGGTCAGAGTGATGGTTTTGTCAGTAGAGTTGTAGATTGTTGTTGTCCACATCTCCTCAACAACTTCACAATAAATTGTGGGTGATTCCAGCATGGCAAAACTTAACTTGCAGTTCTTCACGAAGTCCATCATCTTGTGATAGTCCTCTGATTGCTGAATACCCTTATTGACCAAAGCAGTGAAGTTGTTCTTCTCATAGATGAACCCAGTCTGTGACATGATCTTTACTACGGGTGCCATTGTTAGAGAAGAAAAGCTTGAAGAGAAAGAGGATTTTTGCTTGAGAGAGAATGAAATAAACACAGTTGAATTTGAGAATGATGAAAGAAAATGATTAGAATGAAATAAGCTTTTATACTTTGCACAAAAACAACGGATAAAAATAATAAAGAGAAGTAAATTATCCAATAGAAATTGCTTAAATTAGCCGTTTTAAAATAAACTGTAAAAATTCAACCCATTATCCATCGTCTAATGCTTACAAACTGTAAGTATACTCGATGGATAATGTTCAGGGAATTAACGGTTAAGATTTAGACACTTCGACGAATGAG
Organism: Apium graveolens; assembly: GCF_009905375.1. Taxonomy (NCBI): domain Eukaryota; kingdom Viridiplantae; phylum Streptophyta; class Magnoliopsida; order Apiales; family Apiaceae; genus Apium; species Apium graveolens. The sequence continues at coordinate 158,069,635 of NC_133650.1, forward strand.
GATAAACTGTTATCCGTCGAGTTTTAAAAGATTTTAGAAAAATAATTGATTTTATTATTTATAATTTGTATATCGACGGATGACTCAACCCGATGGATAATGGTCATCCGTCGAAATGCAAATTTTGACTTAGCCAAAATTTCATTCAAGACTAAAAAATAGCTAAATTTCTGGCTACTTTTCAACTTGCAAAATAATTCAGATAAATTCAAGAGTAATTAAGCATACCTAACTCACTTACCAACCTAGAAAAGGTGGATTCATCCAGTGGCTTGGTAAAAATATCTGCAAGTTGCTTCTCACTTGGAACAAAATGTAACTCTACAGTACCATTCATTACATGTTCCCTTATGAAATGGTACTTGATGTCTATGTGCTTTGTCCTTGAATGTTGCACCGGATTTTCAGTGATGGCAATTGCACTTGTGTTGTCACAGAAAATAGGAATCCTTTCAACTTGCAAACCATAGTCTAGCAATTGATTTTTCATCCATAAAATCTGTGCACAGCAACTGCCAGCAGCAATATATTCAGCTTCAGCTGTAGAGGTAGAAACTGAATTTTACTTTTTACTGAACCAGGACACAAGCTTGTCTCCTAAAAATTGACAGGTTCCTGTTGTGCTTTTTCTATCAATTCTGCAACCTGCATAATCTGCATCTGAATAACCAGTTAGATCAAAACCAGAATCTCTAGGATACCAAATGCCAAGTTTTGGTGTTCCTTTGAGATATCTGAAAATTCTCTTAATAGCTATCAAGTGAGACTCTCTAGGATCAGCCTGAAATCTAGCACACAAATATGTAGCAAACATTATATCTGGCCTACTAGCTGTTAAGTATAGAAGTGAGCCAACCATGCCTCTATAGCTTGAAATATCCACAGACTTTTCAGTAGTGTTTAGTTCAAGCTTAGTTGCAGTAGCCATGGGAGTTTTTGCAGATGTACAATCCATTAGATCAAACTTCTTTAAAAGGTCAAAAATATATTTAGTTTGACTAATGAATATTCCATCACTGACTTGCTTAACTAGTAAACCAAGAAAGTAAGTTAGTTCTCCCATCATACTCATTTCATACTTACTTTGCATCAGTTTCGCAAACTTTTTACAAAGTTTCTCATCTGTAGATCCAAAAATAATATCATCTACATAAATTTGAACAAGTATGCTAGAGCCATTAACATTTCTGAAAATAAAGTTTTATCTACAGTACCTCTTGTGAAGTGATTTTCCAAAAGGAACTTTGATAAAGTGGCATACCAGGCTCTAGGTGCTTGCTTCAGTCCATAAAGTGCTTTCAGTAGATAATAGACATACTCTGGAAAATTTGGATCTTCAAAGCCAGGAGGTTGACTAACATACACTTCTTCCTATAAATCTCCATTCAGAAAGGCACTTTTGACATCCATTTGATAGACCTTGAACTTGGCATGGGCTGCATAGGCTAAGAAGATTCTGATGGCTTCAAGTCTTGCAACAGGAGCAAATGTTTCATCAAAATCTATTCCTTCTTGCTGACAATAGCCTTTAGCAACCAATCTTGCTTTGTTCCTTACTACTATGCCATTTTCATCCATCTTGTTTCTGAATACCCATTTGGTTTCTATTGGATTCTTTCATTTAGGCTTGGGTACCAGCTTCCATACTTTATTCCTTTCAAATTGGTTTAGCTCCTCCTGCATAGCTAAAATCTAATCAGGATCTAACAAGGCTTCTTCTACCTTCTTTGGTTCTTCCTTTGACAGAAAGCTGCTGTATAGACATTCTTCTTGAGTTGCTCTCCTGGTTTGAACTCTGGAAGAGACATCACCAATAATCAGTTCAAAGGGGTGATCTTTTGTCCATTTCCTTTGTTGTGGTAGATTAGCCCTAGATGAAGAGACCTCAATGTTGTATTGATGTGTGATTGAGTTTTGATTGCTAGAAACTCCCCCTGAGTTTGTGGATCTTTGATTTGAGATAGGGGTACTTTCTATAGGTGATCTGCCTTAACTTCCTGCTCCTTTTGATAACCCGACGGATGGTGAATTTTGAGTACCGATGGATGAGGCAGGTTGTCTTTCGACGGATAATACAGATTGCCTTCCGACGGATGAAGCATTATGTAACTCGACGGATGTTGAGTTTTGTGCTTCATTTGTGGTAGATTTGTCTGCATTATCCTTAGACTGTTTCTTGATCACTCTCATCATCACTTTCATCACTGACCATCTCAACATTGTCGAATTTGAGGCTCTCATGGTAATCTCCATCTTTTAGTCCTTCAATCTTTTTATCATCGAACACAACATGTATAGATTCAACAACAATGTTGGTTCTTAGATTGTAGACTCTATATGCTTTACCAATAGCATATCCAACAAAAATTCCTTCATCTGCTTTAGCATCAAACTTCCCATTTTGATCAGTTTGATTTCTCAGAATATAGCATTTACAGCCAAAGACATGAAGAAAGTTTAGAGTTGGCTTCTTGTTCTTGAACAATTGATAAGATGTCATGCATCTTGCTTGATTAATCAGAGAGATGTTCTGAGTGTAGCATGCAGTGTTTACAGCTTCAGCCCATAAATATGTTGGTAATTTTGATTCTTCAAGCATTGTCCTTGCAGCTTCAATAAGAGATCTATTCTTTCCACTACTCCATTCTGTTGTGGAGTCCTTGCTGCTGAAAACTCATGCAAGATCCCATTTTCCTCACAAAATGCTCTCATGACATAGTTCTTGAACTCAGTTCTATTGTCACTTCTGATTCTTCTAACTTTGAAATCAGGATGATTGTTAACTTGCCTTATGTGATTGATGATGATTTCACTAGCTTCATCTTTAGACTTTAGGAAATATGTCCAAGAGAACTTTGAGAAATCATCTACAATTACTAGGCAAAATCTTTTCTTAGAAATTGACAATACATTGACTGGTCCAAACAAATCCATGTGAAGCAGTTGCAGAGGCTCTTCAATTTCTGAATCAAGTTTCTTCCTGAATGATGCTTTAATCTGCTTCCCTTTTTGGCAGGCATCACACAGTCCATCCTTTGTAAACTCCACTAGAGGAATGCCTCTAACTAGCTCTTTCCTTACCAGCTCATTCATAGTCTTGAAGTTTAAATGAGATAGCTTCTTGTGCCATAGCCAACTTTCATCTTGACTTGCTTTGCTGAGAAGACAAGTTACAGATTCTGCTTTAGTTGAGTTGAAGTCAGCTAGATACACATTTCCTCTTCTCACACCAGTGAGAACCACTTTGTTGTTTTGATTATTGGTCACAACACAGGCTTCTTTGTTGAAGGTTACTGAGTTGCCTTTGTCACAAAGCTGGCTGATACTCAACAGATTCTGTCTGAGACCATCCACTAAGGCAACCTCTTCAATGATGACATTGTCCTTTGAAATCAAGCCATATCCCACAGTGTAACCTTTGTTGTCATCTCCAAAAGTGATACTTGGGCCAGCTCTCTCTTCAAACTCTGTGAGCAGGGTAGAATCACCAGTCATGTGTCTTGAATAGCCACTATCCAAGTACCAAAGATTCTTTCTGTTTCCCTGCACACATCAAAATCAAATCAAGTTGATTTTGGTACCCAAGTTTCCTTGGGTCCTGCCTTGTTAGCTTTCTTCTTCTGTTTCTTAGGTTTTAACTCATTTGACTTAGGAATTTCAGATTCTTCCTTAGTCATTTGGGTTGGGCCTTTGAAACCACTAGATGCAACAGAATTATCATGCATGTTATGGCTAACAAGAAATGGCATGTTTGGTGTAAACATGTTATTCCAGTAAGGCATGCTAAATGGCATTTGAGGCATATTGTATGCAGCATAATATGGATTAGGTGCAAATGGCATATTAGCAAACTGTGCATTCATATTCTGTGTAGGCATAGCATTAACAGGCATGGGAGGCATGGCATTTATGTTAGGAAATTGAGGTTGAACAGACATGGGAGATTTGCAATTAACAGACAAATGATTTACACTACCACACTTGACACAGATCTTTCTAGGAGCATATTTATCAGGTGTGTAGTTATTGTGTTTGTTAATCCCTACTTTACCATTCGTATTGTTTTTCTTTTTAGTCTCTGTTTTTACCTCTATTTTCTCAAGTCTGTCACTTAACTGTTTGACAGTCATGTGACCGACATTACCCTTTTTCCCTTTCTTAGCTTGACTTGATTCTCCTGAAACAAAGTTCTTGGAAACAGACCCATACTTATCATTTAGCTTGGTTAATTTGGCTTTGCTGATGGGTTTGCTTACAGCCGACGGATGAGGATTTTTATCATTCGACGGATAACACTTTTTGTTATCCGACGGATAGTCCTCATCATCCGTTGAGTCTACATCTGTTAGCAACCCATCTACCAAAATAGGTTCTAGTTTCTCCTTATTCTTTTTCCAGGCTTCATCACAAAAGGACTCAATTCCTTGAACCTTGGTGATTTGAGCATGAACATCTCTGGATGTTTTCCATGCTTTAATCACCTCTTGTTCACGATCGAGCTTCTTCTTTAAAATTTCTTCCTTTTTCAAGGACTCAGTTAATTCCTCCTTGGCAATCCTACACTCAATTTTTAGTTTCTCAAACTCAACAAACTGAGACTCAAGCACATTATTCCTCTCACTCAAAAACAAGTTGTTTTCTTTGATTTTAGCATTTTCTTTAGTGAGGGACTTAAGTGTAACATGCAAATGATACAATTCTGTAGACATGTCATTTATGGTATCATTACACTCAGCTTTAAATAAATGTGCAAGGTTTGTAGTGATTACCTGATTGCTTGAAGAACTTGTCTCTGTTTCATCAGACTTGACCATTAGGGCTAGATTGACATAGCTGACATCTTCATCTTCATCCAAGCCATCAGCTGCCCAGTCATTCTCTTGTGTAATAAAAGCCCTTTCCTTTTGTTTGAGTAGATCAAAGTATTTTTGCTTGTAATCTACAGACTCAAATCTTTTCTTACTAGAATCTGACTTTCTACACTCATTTGCAAAATGCCCTGCCAAGCCACATTTGAAACACTTGAATTTTGATTTATCCACCATGTTTCTATTTGGCTTGGCAGCTCCAAAGTTCTTCTTGAACTTGAGCTTGGCAAATCTTCTTGAAAGGAATGCTAGGTGCTCATCAATGTCCTCCATGTCATCTTGGCTCAATGAATCTTCATTTTCTGCAGCTAGCCCCTTACCCTTGCTTTCACAGACCTTTGAAGTTGATTCCACATCTTCCATCTTCAGTTCCTTCTCCTTTTCCAGATCAGCAACTAGTGTAATGGATCCTCCTTTCTTCTTTCCTCTCTCCATTCTTTCATCCTGCTCTATCTCAAGCTCATAGGTCTTCAGAATGCCATACAGTCTTTCCAAAGTAAACTCCTTATAATCTTGTGAGTTTCTCAATGAGACTGTCATTGGTTTCCATTCCTTTGGAAGAGATCTGAGAAATTTCAGATTGGAGTCTTTAGTCTGATAGACTCTTCCATGCAACTTAAGAGCATTTAGTAGTTTTTGAAATCTACTAAAAATGTCAGTGAGTGATTCACTTTCCTTATTGTGAAAATGCTCATATTGCTGAATCAGGAGCTGCATTTTATTTTCTCTTATTTACTCAGTACCATCACAGATTATTTGTATTGTGTCCCAAACTTCCTTGGAAGTCTTGCAGTTGATGATGTTATCAAACATGTCTGCATCCACACCATTGAACAGAATGTTCATGGTCTTTTTATCTTTCCTGACTTGTTCAATGTCAGGATCAGACCATTCATGCCTTGGCTTTGGAACAGATGGCTCATTTCCTATTGCAGCTCTCATTGGAACATGAGGGCCTCTTTTTATGCAGTCCACATAGGCCTCATCTTGAGAAAGCATATGAAGATGCATCTTTACCTTCCAATGATGGTAATTATCTTTATCAAGAAAAGGAATCTTGACTCCAACATCTTTCTTGTTCATCTTGATGAATTGTTTTGATCTTTAAACTCTTTGTAGATTAAGAGCTTGCTCTGATACCAATTGTTAGTCCCTTAACAATATAGCAAGAATTACAGAAGGGGGGTTGAATGGAATTCTTGAACCTTTTTCTTGAAATAAAAATGTTCAACTCGATTATAGATATATTTGTTTTGATTAGCACAATGCGGAATGTAAACTTGAATGAATCAAAACATAAGTAATTAAAAACAAGAGTCTTTAAAAACTTTCTGGTGGATTTAAACAATTCCACCAGAGATATATATATATAATATATCGAGAGGACTCTGTGTGCAGAAATGCTCACAGCTGCTTATAAAATGGAACTACTGAGAATACAGGAAATGCTAAAGATTATGCTTACACAGATTTCTCTGTTTGTGTGTTTCTCAGCTATCTCAGTCATTTTTCTATTTGCTACTCTCTTGGTTTATATATTACCAAGATTACAAAGTCAAAAAGACTGAACAAATATAAAATCTAACAGTCTTAATCTTTGCTGCTTTTCGTCCTCTATTACCCAATTAATGGGCTTCCACAGTGTGTTTGTATCCAACTCGACGGCTGTGTGTCAGCTTTCACTGTTCAACTGATGTTTGAATTCTTGATATGATCATCCGTCGACTGCTATGTTAAACATCCGTTGATAGTCATTTGATCATCCGTCGAAGGCTTTGTTAATCATCCGTCGGTAGCTATTTTGGCACTTGACTTTATTTCACTTATACAGAATTACAAGACATTGCTTATGTACAATTAATCAACCTATTCTGCATATCTAGTTAAAGTCAACATGACTTATATGCTACTACAGATTCTATACAAAGGTGCATACATCACTGTGCTACAAACTTATCATTACATAAGCTACTCACTCGATGGATAATAAGTTAATCATCCGTCGGGACTATAATGAGTTATCCGTCGGGACTATAATTCTTATCCGTGGAGAGCTACATAATTTCACTAAGTAAAATCTACTTAGACATTTTGTTTAAGTGATCATCAAGTACATAACATATTCACAACACTATTCCGAGAAGCGATGCTAGATCTCTAACTCCTCAAGAAGTGTATGATGCAATCAATGATGTATACAAGGCTCAAATAAAGGCCTTCTACAACTTTGGAAAGGCACTTCAAATTACATTGACTGGACATCAGGACAAAATAATGAAGATGGTGAGGGAAAAGATATATCAAATCATCCCTTCTCAAACTGAGATCAAAAACAAATTCTCCAACTTTGCTGATCAGATGTCAAGGTATGATCTGAGTGGAGTGGAAACAAGTGTCAAGAATCTCAAAACCTCATTTCTGGCCCTGAATGAACAAGTTCAAAAACATATCACTCCTTCTAATGATTCAAGACTGAAGCTGGATCAAATGCACTCTAGAAGATACACTCCTTCATCCTTACTCATGGATGAAATTAAGAAGGCTGTGTAGGACACTTTTGGGATCTCTACTACCTCCATATCTCAATCCCCATCCACAATGCAAGTTCAAAAACTACAACAGCAAGTATCTTCTCTCCAATCTTCCAATGACTCACTAAGTGCACAAGTAAAAGCTCTTACATCTTTGCTTCAGAGTCAACAGACATATATCAAAACCCTGGTGGACTCTCACAAGCATCTCCAAATGCAAAATTATGTTGTTTTAGGAGCCATCATGGGGAAGATCAACGTATCATTGCCCTCACTACCTGAAGATATAAGACCAAAATTACCAACTCCCCTACTTATGCCTATCACCAAGACTAAGGGGGAGATTGAGGCTAGGATTCAATAATCCAGGGATGCTAAATCTAGATCTAAGGAGCCTATCTCATCATTTGGCCAAAGTTCTTCACAAGCTCAGTTATCAAAAGATGTGGGAAAGGACAGACTCACCAAGGCTGCAACGGGACCAAATCAAGACCAAGAATTCAGTGTACTTCTTGCAGTCTTGAGAATGTCTCTTCAAAACAACTACATTACCTACAAAAGAGCATTGGCCAAGAACATCAATTTCATGAGGGCAGTAGTTGTGAAGATTGACAATTACTTGGAGAAAAAAATGGTTGTGAACATCAATGATGGAGGAATTGCCAGATGTTTACAGGTGTCTCTTCCAAATCTTAAAACTTTAAGAGCATTTGAGCTGTATGTAATGATTGAGAGAGTAAATCCAGTTATTCCAGAGGACACCCAACTACTTTATGAGCTCAAAAATGCACAGTTAGCAGCTTTTCCTGAAGCCTATCTGTATCCAAATAAAGGGGTAGCATACATCTGTCCAACAACCAAACAATGCAAATAACTCATTATTCCTAAAATTTGTGTCAAATCAAATATGAGGCTGATTATGACTCTTCAGTCTGATCTAAAGTACAAAAGGAAGAAGAAGCATGAGGATGTGGAGATGATAAAGATTCTTGATAGGTATCTTGTAAATGCTGATACCATGTTTCCAAATCTGTAATTCAATTTAAAAGATGACAAGGATGATGATGAGCAGAAGCATGATGAGCAAAAACCTTCTGGATCAAATCCAAGTCAATCTTCAAGAGAAACTGACAGCAAGAATAAGAAGAAGGATGATGACAGAGGGGATGAAAGAAGGAAGACAGTTCAGGACCACAACAATCCCTAAAAATCCAAATTAACCAAGCTCAACCCTCTAAGCCAACAAGCTCAAGCACACAACCACGTCTCACCTCAAAGCCAAAATTTCTATACAAGCCAACTGCAAACTCACTTTTCAAAATCCCAATCACTACCAACCTAACTTGCTTAAAGAAAATCACAACTCTACCTTCATATAAACCTCCAACCAAGACACACTTTAAATCTGCTGGGAGAAAAACAAAACAACTGCAAGTTACTGAGAGATCACTCTGGAATTGCTATGATCAATCTGACTTTATGCCACTAAATTGGTGCCTCACAGATAAAGAATACTTTCAACAGCTAGCTAAAGAAATAGTCAGAGTCTAGGTTGTATCATATACAGAAGTTAGAATTTATTATGATGATGGTTCTTTCACTTTACTTGGCAGGAATCTAATGGACACACTATAAACCACAGAGTTTAAAAGAGTGATCGGTCTGATGAAGGATAAGGATACAATCACAAGGTTCTGGAAAGTTGTATATTGTGTATGGGTGAAATAAAGGGATGAGAAAATTGCAAGTGCAAAGGCTGAAAAGGAAAAAAGAGATAGGAAGTATACTGAAGAACTGACAAGAATTTAGAGAAGATCAAATGAGCTTAAAGCAAAAGGAATGAGCAGACTCTCCAAAGATGGATATTTTCTGAACATCAAGTTTGGCAGATACTCCATATTTAGGGCTGGTTACTTGAATGGTTATTCATTAGATGAGTGGCTCAAGCTTGTGGAAGTTTTAAGAGGAACTGAAATTTTAGAAGAAATGGAAGTATTAGTGACTCTTAAGGATCTCATTAGAAAGGAGCCAGGATATGAAGATTTCATGTAATGAATGTTCTTGTTTAAACTTTAATAACCATTCAATGTCAAATGTTATATTTCTGTCAATTTGTATGTAAATTCTAAATTGTTCATTGTAGCTTGGGGTTAGTCTTGTTAACAGACATCAATTTGTGATAAACAATCTTCTCACAAATTGGGGGAGATTGTTGTGCAAGACATGCCTGTACTATAACAACATTAAGTCAAATTGACAGCCCTAAGTAAATTGTATGAAAATCTAAGTTTGTATTTTGTATTGTATCACTTAAGTCCGTAAAAATGTAAATAGACTAGACTGGAGTATTTTTCTATAAATAGTCTCAAGCCTAAGAATAAGCTCTGGAATAAGATCATGAAGATCATGCCTCAGAGAAAGTGTAAAGAAGTTTGGAGTTGAATAAATCTGTTTTGTGAAAAATATTCTAAGTCAAAAAGTCTACAAGTCACAGATTAAGTGTTATAGAGAAGTCATTCGAGAACTCCAGAATGACTTATCGAGAAGTAAAGAAAAGGTACTAGAGAACTCGGAGATATCGACAAGTCAAAATATCATTAGAGATCTCTGCGATATCGATAAGTCAAAATATCACTAGAGATCTCTGAGATATCGATAAGTCAAAATATCACTAAAGATCTCTCAGATATCGATAAGTCAAAATATCACTAAAGATATTTGAGATTTCGATAAGTCAAAATATCACTAGAGATCTCTGAATATCGATAAGTCAATTTATCATTAGAGAACTCAGAGATATCGAAGCCAAAATGAAGACATGAAGATGAGAGATCTCGACAAGCCAAATTCTCTTATAGAGAACTCAGAGACTTCGATAAGTCAAACAACTGTAGAGTAATTAGAGATCTCGATAAGTCATTATACTTATCGAGATGTCGAGTTCTCTATATAACTAACTGCAGATCTCGATGTAAAGCTCAAGTACAGAATGCAGATCAGTTTAATATCCAATATTATCAATCAAAAAAAATCAATCACTGATTTGAAAAGTCTACAAAAGCAACCTGAAGAGTACAAGATCAAAGGCTAAGATTAACTGACAAATATAGTCATAGACATGCACGATTTGCAAAGATACACTAAGCCAGAAATTGAAAGATTTAGATATCCAAAAGTAGGGTTTAGTACATGCTGTTGCATGTTGTGTAAAAACCAGTGTTTATTGTTATATAAAGTAAACACTGGATGCTTTATTTTAAGTTGTAACAAATAGATCTGAAAAATCTTGTAACTCTCAAGAGAGAAGCTGAGTTCTTTATCAACAAATAATCCAGAAATTTGTAGCAAAACACTAACTTGATTTTAATATAAAATTAAGTGAGTTTTGATAGATAAGTGTGTTCATGTGCATGTTTTAATTATTCTGTTAAAATATATTATCTCTACAATACAGATTACCTTGTTCACCATTTTAAAAAAATCAAAAAGACATTAAAATGGTTTAAAACACATTCACCCCACTCTGTGTTGTATTCATGATCCAACAAGAATGTTACGTTTAGTTTGTTGATGCACATTACACCGTGTTGGATAGTTCGTCCATCGAAATTTTTAACATCGAGTTGTGTATGTTATGCCCGCTTTTGGTCATGGGCCCTAAACAGGTCCCCATGGGTGCATTGAATAGTTGGGCTCTCATGTGTGGGCTATAATCATGGATTAATGTGACTTGGGCCAGCGCACATGGGTTGGGCTCGTGACATGCGGGCTGGGCTCGTGACACGCGAGCTAGGCTCATGACATGCGAGCTAGGCTCACACTTGTAAGATAGGCTCACACTTGCCATCTGAGCTCTTATACGCGAGCTGGGCTTAGGTGTCCACACGCGAGGTGGGCTCAGGTGACTTCACGCGAGATGGGCTTAGGTGACAGCACGCGAGCTGGGCTCGGTTGTCCACACGCTGGCTGGCCCACACGCGTGCTAGGCTCAGGTGCCCACACGCGGGTTGGGCCCATGAGCCCACATCTTATGAAAACAGAGGTAACATTGTATTTATTACTCGAAAAGGAAGGCGGTGCGGGCCGATGTGACCAGGCCGATCCGCATCAAAGGACTTTGTGTGCAAGATGGAAAGTGACTCATAGATGACTGAGTTGCTCGTAGATTTCGGGGCTGACACGGGTTATTTCTACAGTTACATGAAGAAATACGGAGATGCCGCGAGATTATAGGGAGCGTGTGGAGCCGGTCGAGATTTACGTGACTAATTGGCTGAAGGCCTGACTTTATCGTGGGCTTGGGTTGCACGGGTTGGTGAACCATAACCCTAGCTTACGTGACTTGTTCCCCAAGAACTACGTGAGGCTTGATCCTTATAAATAGGGTACGTAGGCACTTGTATGAGACATGAGTCGACACTTGATAGAGAATAATAAAAACCCTATTCTTTCTTAAGGATTCAACATGCAAGCTCAGCCACCACCATACATAACCTTCCTCCACCTTCAAACACCGTCCTTGATCCTTGTTCCACCCATCAATCTCCACAACACTATAATACGAAATTCTCCCTATAACAATTGGCGCTAGAAGGAGGGGGTATTTCATCTTAGGGAGAAGAGATGACCAAAGAAGGTAAACAAGAGGCGACACCAGGAAGCGGGGGCAAGAAGAAGGACCAGAACGAGGTCGAGCACACGCCCCTAGAGAATCAGGTGCCACCTCCACCAATCGCAACTGTGGATGGGCAGGCCGTCATGACGTATCTCGAAGGTCTAGCCGATCAGATGAATCAGATCAACTCCCGGATGTCAAGGGTAGAGAGAAGCTCGGTCCAGAACGCCAAGCATAAGGCGCGCCGCCTAAAGGTTTCTCAGCGTAGCTGAAAGGGCAAAGGTCCTCAAAAGAGGCTGATCCACGTTTTGATGATGCGACAACTGAGACCAAGCAGAAGAAAGAGGCATCGCATGAAGAGAAAGATATACCCCAAGGTCATGATGAGCGGGGCAGCCAGATCTCTAGGAGATCGGGGCAGAAGCCAGCTTCATCTGAGGCAAGGTCGACTAGCGTGCTAGACCGTGTGGGTAAAAAGCTAAGAGAACATGACCCCATGCTTAAGTTAGAGAATTGCAAGAAAGAGAGAGAAGAAAAAGAACCCGTGGATCAGAAAGGCTCAAAAAGAGAGCGTGCGACGACCCCTCCCGAAAAATGTCAGCGCACCTCGCCCCGGGCGGAGGAGCGACGTAGACGCAGAGACAATCATGAAGAGGAGTCACGAGTGCGAGCTGGTGGAGGATGACGCCGCGAGCAACCTCGAGGCTCACACCATTCAAGAAACGCGGGTGGTGACAGAGAATGGGAAGTTGTTAGAGTAAGAGATCTGAGGAGGATATTAGATGAGATGGAGCGAGAGAAGAGGGGACCCCCAACCTCGGTTGCCCCTTCTCCGTTCACGGCTGTCATCCGATCATCCCCCCTGCCTCGGGTATTTAGGCATAACCCCGACCTTCTATTCAACGGCGAAGCCGACCCGGCGGAATACATTATACAATTTAACACTAAGATGGAAGTCTATCAGGTGTCGGAGATGACCCACTGCAGATTCTTCGCGGCATCACTCAGAGGTAGTGCCCAACAATGGTTCTCTAAGTTGGGGCCTGCTAGCATAAGGACATGGTGGTAATTAGAGGACCTGTACGTCAGACAATTTCAGTCCACCCTCCACTACTCACCTCCTGTGGCCATGTTAGCAAACATCAAGAAAAGGGAGGGGGAGCCCCTGGAAGAATACTTTCGTCGGTTCAACACCGAAGTTCCCAAGGTGAGGGGAGCCAGTGAGGAGACCATCAAGAATTTCTTGATTGCATGGTTGAAAGAAGGGTCAAAATTCTGGAAGAGCCTCCAGGCGAGTGAGCTGAGAACCTTGGCCGAGTTCTATGAGCAAGCTGAACCCTATAAGAGGGTAGAAAAGTCGATGAGAGAGCTGAAAATCAGCGAGAACTATTGAGATAAGAGAGACCGGACTTCGAGCCCTGATGAGAGGAGAAAGATGTATCGGCGTAGCTCAAGCCCCAAAAATTCTTCCCGAGGTAAAGAGATAAACAAAGAGTCGGGGAGACCTTATACAAGCAAATGGCAGACACACACCCCTCTGGTAGCCTCTATCGACCACATATATAGCACATACCTCGCATATAGCACATACCTCGCATCATAATATATAAATATTCACACTTTACGACCCCATACTTATCACACACACACTTATAGGTTATTATCTTGGAAACGAACCATTCATTATTAGAGTAAATCAAACCACAAAGTGATAATTATTACAACCCAAAAGTAATTAAGTCTTATCGGGGAATAACCTTTAAGTAAGGCTAGTCCGTTGGCCAAATATTTATTTCTTATTTATTACCTTACATAAGTCATACTTGTAAATAAGCCGAACTAAAAACAACTGAAAACCAATCCAGCTTATTCGGTCTACCTGTGGTACAACACAAAACAACCTACGGAACAGTTGGTCATTTCTACCCGTTTCCTGGCTGTGAGTTTCATGATAGGCATCTTGATTCACTGTTGTGTTGTGTCAATTTAAGAAAACAAGTATGAGCTATAATGCCTAGCATAATAATGTACAGTATGAAATGAATGTATGATAAACTTAAGTAAAACGTCATATATAATATTTATGTTTTATTCAAAAATACTTTTCATTGGTGATACACACCTACTTTTGAAAACAATTCTTTAGTGGATTTATTTTCCTGCAAATACCTTAATGGTAAACCCAGCACTAAGCTCGGGTTATGGTATTGCATTACAATTCCAGTTGGAAGAATAGTAGGACGTTAATTGGAGCCGTCGCATACGATGATCGGTCGTACTACGGGAAAATAGTAACCTTTTCTACTAGTAGAAGGACGACACCTTCGTATCCCGGTTATCACCTTGGCCGCATTCGGGCTACGTGTCCCATTTTGGGTATACACATACTTCACAAATTCCTAAGTACACAGAGTACCTTCGCTTGCGGTACCTTTGGTAGTCCATCTAGCACACATAGTACTAGATTCTACCCCTCCCTTGTCCTTTAAAAGAATTCTATCATATCTCAAGAACTCGAACCACATCGAAGTTCCCCCAAGTATTTTGCTTGTTGATAGAAATAGATTGTTTTATTAGCGCATATATGTATATGTATACGTACTTCCGAATTTTTGGAGGAAGTACTAAGGATGTGAGTTGACCGTTGTCAACAAATAATTAAATAAGGGGAAGTTTCTTTCGAAACTGTATTCAAAATATTTAAAATAAGTCGAGATAATATTCTTCGACGATCTGAAATTATTCGAATGATTTTCTGAAAATTTAGAAAGTATTTTAAATTGGGTTTTATGATTTTTAATCATAAATAAATTATTTAATAAATAATAATTAATTAAATATTAATCAATAAATAATTAAACCTCAAATAGTTACACTTTTAAAATAATATCGAAATAATATTCCCCAACCTTTTTATGTTTAAGTAACTTAGTAAACCTTAATATTTAATCAAGTCTGAAATAAATACTCACTGGAGAATACTTCTCCCATAATAAATGAATAGTTAATAAATATTTATTAATCGAACGATAAAGTATAGTTGAGGGAATACGATCTTTAGAAATCGTTTTTAATAAAAGTTCGAGGTGTTAATATTTCGTAAGTGGACATTGAGTCCTTTTAAACGTACTACTATGGACTTTCAATCGTCCTATCATATCACGGAAAGATTCCCGGGTTTTTATCTTAAAATCCTGATCGACTCTCGGTCTTATAATTATACGTCACGCTTATAGTGGAATTAAAGATTTTACGATATATGCTTATCATACAACATCGTTATATTATGCGAAATTCAATTACTACGTATCATGGCAAGCATGCTATTTATGCAATGATAATAAAACAATCCTTTCACAACACAACAGTAAATGGAGTTGGGTTCGTAAACTTGCATGGGTATCTTGAGGTGAAGGATGCTCTAGGTTCCGCTCGGAAATCTATAATCATAAACAAAATTCATTTTGTTAGGTCTCGTTCTAATTTACGGCGACTCGCACTCACGTGCTACTTATTATGCAACCTCTCAACTTATATTACCCTTATTATCTCTTTAATTCCTTGTTCTTTATTACGGTCGTTTCCTTTTTCGAAGCGTCTTAAGTCTGTTTTCATTTTCCTCGTCGGCTCCGCTTATGGATCCTACGGTTTTCTAATCGCGCGATCTCGACTCCGATATTTTTATAAAATTGAAAAATTATTATTTTCACTTGAAATTTTTGTGGAAATTAGGAAACTCAATTTAATACTCTCTGTAAAAATTTCATGATTTATGAACATTTTTTAGTCGATCCTTTTTATTTTCAAAGTTCATAATTCGTAACAGTTTTTATCGCGTAAATCACTTTTAGTAAAACAACCATAACTTTTGATCCGTAAATCGGAATCACGCGATTTAAGAGCCCAAACGATCCTTATAAATTTTTTTATCATAATCAAGTGTTATTTTTACAGAAACTATACTTTACATCTTCGGGACTTTCTGCAGAAACTTAAAGTTACGTTTTGTTTGTTTTAGCGGGGTTACGGTTACGATCCGAGTTTCGTTTATGCCTTAAATCTTTATACTACCACCAACAATCAACATATCATCATCATCACACTAACTCCTCTCAAGAATATCATATTCTTGAGGCAACAACAATCAACCTTAAATTTACTTAGCTAAACATCAAGATTACAATAATACTTCCACCAAAACTAGGTTTACAACTATGTTCTAAAAGAATCTTGAACTTAAATCTTAATTAAGGTTGAGTCAAAGATTTATACCTTTCTTGAGAGATTGAGATGTTTTCTTGATGATGGTGAAGTATTGGGAGTACTTGGTATGGTTTTTGGAACCTAAAACAACCATTAAAATCAAGAAACCAAAGAAAAAGTTACTATTCATACTATTTACTATCATCTTTCTTGAATTTATTTCACCCATGAAACCTTGATAAAAAGAGCTCAAAGATTTATCTTACCTTAGTTTAGGTGGTATGAAGCTTGAGAATTAATGGGGAAATATTTCCATGGCTAGAGCTTGGTGATTTGAAATTGATTTTTTGGTTTATGGGGAAGGGGCCGAATGGAGCTTTTGGGAGAGAGAGGGAGAAAAATTTGTGTTGCTTCCTGGTTGCTTCTTGCAATAATGCTTGTGATAGCTTGTATTGGATTGTTATTCTCTAGTATATTCCTAGGATTTATTTTTGTTGCCAAATCTTTAGACAAAAGTAGCTAGGCTTTTTAGATTACAAGCTAAGCTAATTAGCTTAGCCATTAGCTTCACTATTCTCTAGCCCTTGATTGATCATCCTACTCTCTTAGATCACTATTTGATAAAGTAACCATGGTTACTTTTCTACCATGGTTAGTTAGTGCGTTACGTTTATTGTAATAACCCCAATTTTTGGAATCTTTGAAACACTGATGAATAGTAATTTTGCTGATTATGCTGATTAAGAAAACTTTTCATGCCACACTATGTAGGAGTTCTTTTATGGGTTAAATATCAAAGTGGTCACTCAACTGAAGGTCATATATCAGTTTAATCATCAAACTTAACGGGGTGTCATTTGGATCACTAAAGTCAGAATAAATATCAAACAGATATCTCAAAATATGTGCTCGAGAATTAAAATTTATTTTATAAATTTATAAATATTTTTCTTAATTCCTATTACAACCAAATGAAAAGATATGAATTCATTGTATTTTAGATGATTTTGTGATATTTTTAAAATTTATCTACTAATTATATTTATTTAAATAAAGAAAATGACTAAAAAAATTAAAAATAAATATTAGATAAATTTTAAAAAATCTTATTATATTATATAAAATACTAGAATTCATACACTTTCATTTGGTTGTAATATGATTCAAGAAAAATATATAGAACTCCATAAAATAATTTTTAATTCTCGAACACATATTTTGAGTTATTTGTTTGATATTTATTATGACTTTAGTGATTCAAATGATACCCCGTTAAGTGTAATAATTAAACTGATATATGGCTTTTAGTTGAGTGATCACTTTGATATTTAACCCGTTCTTTTATTGATATTCTGAGATCTTATTAGTACTCCATATGGTATATAAGTGTATGTAAAGATCGTCAGAATCCAAATTCGAACACTTTGATTTTTCCTGAAAATCCACCAGATACCGAAAGAATTGAGTATAAGGTAACATGATTAAAAGGATTCAAATTCAAGGATTATAAAAGAGGACCATAAAAGGAATATGAAATATTGAGAAAGGTTTAGGGGAACTCAAGTAATGAGATCCCTGATATGATCCCTCAAACGATCAACGAGAATGAACAATAAACGAGTCGTAAAATAATTAAACGACTAAATAATGCAAGAGGCAAGGAGGAGGGTCAATTAGTGCAAGATTATTGCACTTAGTTAACATCTTAATATAAGGATTAACCTTAAAAAGATGCTTCCACCATAAGGATGAGACAAGTGGCAAGGATTATGTAAGCTTGATGACATCACCATGCTTATGTCACTTTCCACTAATTCAAACAAAACAACTAGTCAAGTAAATATCCTAAAATCATTTCATTTCCACCACAAGTTCAAGTCAACACAAGCTCTCATCTTCCTCCCCCATTTCCATTGCTCTCGGCCAAAACAGAACCAGCACATTAAAACTGCTGTATCTCCTTCATTTCTCACTAAAATGTTATGTTCTATAGCTCGTTGGAAAGGTATTGAGATGGCCTACAACTCTTGTTCACAAGTCTCATCCAAATAAGTATGGTAAGACCCTCAGTTTTACAGTTCTTTCAATCGGACTTTTAGAAACTTCAAAGCCTAACTTTGTGTTCTTGATTTCTTTGGAAAGATCAAGCTTGTAGGAGGCTCCCTAAGGCTTCCTAGCAACTTAACACCTCCCAAGGAAGGTATAAAATTCAAACCCTATCCTTTACTTTGATTATTAGTGATTTTGATGGTTGGTTTTATAAATGAGAAGCATGACATTTGATTATTAGTAGTTTGATTTGGATTTGGAGTGATTTGGTGAATGAATCTTGTTATAGTTAATAAAAATTGATTGTGGTTGGTTGAGATGAAGAATCTGAAAAATAAGGACTGGTATAGTATTATTTAGTTGAGGTTTTGATGTTTTAATGATTGTGGGTTGTTTGGTGAGGTTTTGGTGTAGTGAGAAACTTGGAAAACTCGTAAATATAGCCGTCGTAATGCCCATTTTTATTCAACTGTTTGTTCTTAGTGTTCAGGACAGAAAACTCAATAAACAATCTGTAACATTGCCATTTTTATCTAGAACGTGTCATAAGCTTCTTTTTGATATGTGGATCACTTGAATCCGATGTACGGTTTAGGAGAAACTACTGTTTTAAGTAACGGCGTTTCGTGAACGAACCATTACCTCTCGCCTTACTTTGAAACCTTGGTTAAGGCCTTTAAATGACTAATTGGAGTATGAAACAATTATGTAAAGTGGACTAGGCAGTTGGTAGGGTATTCGCGAAAGCGTTGCCTTAAAATTCGTAACGGTTAATTTATTAAAAATGGTGGAGCTGAGGGTACTCGAACGACTTATGTGATTTGTTAAGGGTAGAAATGACCATAAGCAAACGTTAGGGTTCAATTGGTTAAAGTCTAGTTTCTTAAGTGACCGTGGTTTAATTCCGGCTTATGTTGTTGTTCATAGGTTACTGGACCCACTATAAGCTTAAGTCTACCCCGGACCACTCAGGCAAGTTTTCTACCCATTATACTGTTGTTGTGATGTATATATGTATATGCATTATCTTGTGATAAGTGCATGATTGTTATTAGCAAATCTTGCGATATATTGGAGCATGTTGATATGGTATATATGCATGCTTGTTTCGTAATCTTGATATCTAATTGTTGATTCAAATGCTTATAGTTGCATAATACCTATGCTAGAGATAAGCAGTAGTTACGTATACCCTTAGTATAGGGGGCCCAAAGGTGAACATTTTCTAAACCGGGAGTCGTTGTTCACGAGTATAATATATATATATATATATTGATATAGTTTTCAAAACTATTAATCGAATAAGGTTTATTCGATAACCTTATTTTATTTAATGAATATTATTTTTGAATATTCATTCGAGGACTTATGACACCGCTTATTTTATTAAATAATATTCTTTATTTTATTAAAGAATAATGTTTCGATAATCAAACTTATTTTCGATTATTCAAATAAAGATCGTACTTTCGTATAAGTATATCTTTGGTTATTTATTATTCATTTCAAGTATGAGTTTTAAAACTTCTACTTCAAATATTTTTATAGAGATTATCCTTTATGGGAATATTATTTAAATAATAATATTTAGATATTTTCTAATATATCGGGACTGATTTATTTCATTAAATCAGCATTACTCCAAACATTCTTAAAAATGTTTTCGAGTCTTCAAACTGATTTTTAAAAGTTAGAGCAGATCCCAAAACTCGTTTTCAAATTTAAGATCTTCCTTTTTGAAGGGGACTTGAATACTCGCTCAAAAATCTAAGGGATCCGGCTCTGTGGTGTATTTTATATTCGCAACGAGGTTGCTGTTTTGATAAATGAATTGATTACTTACCCAACGTTCGGGAAGTAAGTCCATCTATTTGAGTTGACATAAGCAACATGGGCTCAGTGGGCGTCCATGAAAGTGTAAGTGGCTCAGTGGGAGTCCATCAATGCGTAAGTGGTTGAGTGGCAGTCCAACATAGGTCCTAATGCGGCCAGGGTGATGACCAGTGGGGAATTCGTCCATCTACTAGTAGAAAAGGTTAATTATTGGTATCTTTGCCTGATCAGCAAGATATCAGGTTTATGCCAAGGTTTTCTCCTTTCCAAATTCATTGGATATTACAACTCTGTTTATAATTTTCATAACAGAGGTTTTCAAGGAGTGTATAAAATATATATATATATAGGTGTATATATATATCGGGATTTAATGAAGTATCTCGTAACTTCATTTCTTTCAAATGATATTTCAAAGATTGAATCTATTCAAGTCTTATCTTGTAGTCTCATCAGTGTGATGAACTTTTGAAACTAATTATAACTTGAACGGTGGTAGTTCAAGTAGTATTCGGAAAAGATATAAGTATATTGGAGTATATTGTAACTTCATCTTTTAAACTTATATGTAGTAAATAATTATCTTATGCATGTCAAAGATTTTCTGAAAAACGTTGAGACAAGATTAGATATATAAGATCACCTTGCAACGATATTTTTATACAGTTATAAACTGGAACTCTGTGTATATTATACATGGCAGAGGATTTCAAAGATTTTGAAAAGTATATAAGTATATATACTGAATATTTTACGACTTCGTCGTATTTAGAGATCAAACTTGGCTCATTTCTTCTTGACCAAGACTTTCATGAGTACTATGAGAATGCTCATATATTGTTAATTATTATACATATTATTTCGGTGGGCTTGTTGCTCACCCTTTCTTTCTTCTTTCATCACACAATAACAGATAGACAAGATGAACAGGATCAAGCTCCCAATTCGTGAGCGGATAGGAAACGTTCTGCAGTTTCCTGTAGGCGTTGATGCCGCCGTAGCTGAGGTAGGAGCTACCAATAGGCTAGGTTTTCAACTATTGATGTACCAGACTTATGTATATTATGAATTGTAATAATGGCAAAGAATATGTAAATTTATTCAGAAACCCTTTTGAGGTGTAATGACTTATAATTGTGGAATAAAATGACTTGTGTTATTTTTGGTATTCATCTCTGAGACTATAACTTGTGGTGTGTGTGTGTATTGTGGGGTCACAGTACGCAGTAGTTGGTTGATTGTTAAGATTAAGTATTATTAAGGGAAATGGAACTCGTGACAACCCGGATCCCTGACCCCGGATTTGGGGGTGTTACAGAAATGGTATCAGCGCTAAGCGTTATAAACCTCAGAGTTGAAGTGACGTTAAAATAATAAGTTCACTAAGATAATAAGAACTCTTGCCAAGTTCATAGTCGGACTACCTAACGTAGTACTGACAGTTAAAACCCTTATGGGAACCCTTATAAATATCGTGATAGAAGTGTAGTTCGTTATCGTATATGGTAGCGGAACTCCGAACCCTGTGGTTGAGGAGCAACAGCGCGATGATGTTTTATTACTAATTGGAGATCGGATTGTGGATCCGATAGAGCGTCCTAATGCAGGACCGGATGATGTTCATATTAAGGATGTAGCGGTTGAGGATGTTGTCCTAGAAGGGATTGTTGCTGAGGAGTATCCCGTGGAGGATCCTGAAAAGAATGAATAAAGGACCACTGAGGAATTGATGACCATGGTTAGGGAAACTACCAGAGGTAGAATTGATGACCATGGTTATGGAGAGAAGTGCGAGATTTACATTAGCCATAAGTGCTCTAGTACATTTCACGCAGGAAGAGCTCAATATACGCCAAAGGAGGTGATTAGAGCTAATCAAGGATTACGATTATGAGATTCTTTATCATCCAGGGAAAGCCAAAATGGTGGCTAATGCCCTTAGTGTAAAGGAGAGACTCAAGATGATAATGTCTTTGGGAGAGTTGATAAGAGATTTTGAGAAAATGGAAATAGAAGTGAAGGTAACCGGAGCCGGTACCGAAAAGCTGTTTGAGATTGCAATACAGCCCGAATTATTGGAAAAGAACATATTATGCCAGAAAAAATGATGAATGAAGGCAGAGAGCCAACAAATAGATAAGAGATTAATACCGAGAAAGATGATAAGGGAATAATGAGTTATTCCTACAGAATTTGGGTTCCAAATGTTCAAGAGCTTAAAGATGAAATCTTAGATGAAAGCTAGTTTGAGGAATAAGATTTAGAGCAAACCCTGAACGTGATAGTCAGGGAGGTCGCCATCAAGATAGAAGGAACCCATAACATAATGGAGTGGAAAATGAGGATTTAAAACATGTAGGATGACCCCGATTATGGGGAGAATGAGGTAACGTTTAGACTAAGGAAACGGGAGTCGAGTATGGAAAGAGGACCCAAGACGGTACTCCTATGCGACAAATTATGGACCTTTGTAGACAGAATTTAGACTATTATCCCCAACCACCACCCTGAGGAAATAATGCGGTGAGAAATTCTTTCAGGTTCTTTAAGTCGCTAAGCTCTCAGAGTTCCAAGGAACAAGCTGACCCAGTCGAGGCAAGAGCCTGGCTAAAGGAAATACAGGAATCATTTGAGATTCTAAATGATTGATGAATCATAAAAGACTATTTTTGTCACTTATCCTCCTAAGAGAGAGACCACCCACTGGTGAAAGACCAAGAAAGTCACGGAGCAAGAGGTTATGATAAACTGATTAAAGTTCAGTCAAAAAAAAAAATTCGAGAAAGTAAATTCCAAGGTTATGGAGATAGTGTAAAAGCTTTAAGAGCCAGAATAAAGGCGGACGAATATGATGAATTATGAATCTAAGATTGTAAAAGTTGTCAAGATTCGTCTGGAGGACAAGAATCCTAGAACGACGTGATGTTTGAAGTCAATGATTAGTGGGTACGTAAAATGATTGTAAGAGAAAGGAAAATAAAAAGAAACTGAAGTGAAAAGGAGCATAAAGGCAATAGAGTTTGAGGAATGATAAGGGAGTCGGGTATGAGGAATCCCTAAAGACTCGTAGTAATAGAAATAGAAAAGTATATGATCGCCAGGATGAGGATGATTCACCATGAGTTAAAGTTGATGGTTGAAGGCATAAGAGATATATATGTTGTACCCCCTTCAAGTTGGAAGGATTCGGGGAAACCTTGGGATAGTTCGAAGGATAAATAATGAGACGCGGATAGACTGAAGAGACAAGAAAGTAAGAAATTAGGAAAATTGGATGAAGGAAGTGACCTTCAAGAATGTGAAGTGTAAGACCGGTGGCATGATACCCAGAAAGGGAGTCGCCAGGTATGAGAGATATCCCAACATTGAGATGACTGTTGAGATAAACAACAAGAGTAAATAAGGAATTATTTAGAAGAAGTTCACGTTGAACACGACCAATATCTTCCAGGACATCCCTGTTGTCATTACCAAATTAGGAAAGAAAAGCGGATAACCATTGTTATCTTTTGGAGGCCATATTGATTGACCTCATTTTGAATACAGATGTTATTGTAAAATTAGGCATATACTATCGAGGTGGGAATGATTGAATAAGACACCCTCATCAGGGATATATGACTTAATTTATCCATGGAAGGATGCATGTACTTTTTCTAAAGGTGGAATTAAGGATAGAACATCGGTAACTTAAAATGAATCCTAGGGGAATGCATAAAGGTTGGCATTTCACCCTTAATAGGGATAGTATGAGTTTGACAGTATGAATTGGAAAGGATTAAGGTAACAACAACCTTTAAGGATCAGTGGAGAATTTTTTCAGAAGTATATAGACAATGATTCTGGTATTAGTAAATGGTATTTTGATATGCCCTGTATCTAGGGAATACAAGAGGAATGATTCAAGAATAACCTAAGAGGTTTTACAAGGAAAAAAGTAATATTCAAAGTTCTCAAGAATAGAAATTTTGATAAAGGAAATATGACATAATTATAATGATGCCATGTGGGCACGTGTTGAACCATAAGGAAGTATAGACCGACCCAATGAAGGTCGAGATTGGTGAAAACATGTAGGACCCAAGATAAGAGACGTCCTAAGTATGATCGAGAGTCAGTTGTGACAATGTTAACCTCTAAAAGACCGAGGCAATAACTTATGGAAAAATGGTGATATATTTTTTTCACCAAAGCGTAAGGAAGAGCATTTTCACGCAAGTAGTGATTGGAAATGAGGTAGAAAACTTAGTTGAAGATCATTTAAAAGACATTGATTGTAAGGAAATTTTACTATCAGGAAAGGCCAAAGAGGTGGCCGACACTTTAAGTGTAAAAGGACAATCATAGGCGCTCGTGCCAGAGGAATATAGTGATAATGGTTGAAGCCGTGAAGGTTGTATTATGGTTTGGAAGATTGACGTTCATTCTGATGACTGTGCAATACCCAACCGTAATAGTAGTTTGGTAAAGGTTTAATTCGTGTAATCGCCATGAGCGGGCTATCTATCGTAGAAGGTCCTATCTTGAGAATAATCCAGGACCATGTTTCAAAAAGGACTAAACGAACCTTTGAGTTAAGTCTTCTATTGAAGGCATATGATTAGGAATGGTATTAACCTGCTATCGTTGCTTTCATTAAAACTCTTCTGCATTTTATCTGCTTCATGTCATGAATGTACGTCAGGATCAGGAGTGTTCTTCATGAATCATGAACGGTGATCATGTTACCTCCTTAGAAGAATTCGATACGATATGTATGGACTCCGTATGGTTAGCTATTAAGACTTCATGGAAAGCGAATGACTACAGTAGGTCAGTGGTGGATCATAGTAATGCTCCAATAAGTCTATGAATAATGAGACAATGACAACTGTGAGAGTTGTATTGTAATGAATGTTGAGATTGAGTACCACTAATCGGGTCGGGGTGATGTATAAGTTATCATTGAATAGACTAATTAAGTAGATTATTTACCTATTGAATATTTATTCCTCCTTATCAATAGAGGGTCGTATGACTATACGAGGAAGGTTGCGATGCAAGCATAGAATTCTATTAACGATGATGTCTAGAATGAGATCCTAGATTCGATTTTCGATATCGAGGGAGTTTCAAAGGTGATTGTGTATAAGCTCGAGGAAGAGCATGGGTCCATAGAATGATGGACGGAATAGCAAAAATATTTAAGCATGTAAAATATGATACGATAATACTGGATATTGATATAGATACATATGTTTTGTTCTCCTATGATAAACCTCTATAGTTCAGAGGTAGATTCCAAGCCAGATATTTGTGGCAGTATTTTTTTCATATACAATTCTCTTCAATTCGTTCTTTTCCCTTCTTTTAATTTCATGTAAGCTAAGAAGAATAACCCTTCCAGAAGGGGAGGTATTGCCGAATGACTATCTATCTGTGTGATAGAAGCCTAGTAGGATACTACATGTTATTTAATTGCGATACTACATGTTGTTTAATTGCTTGTCAAGTACTAAAGGCTGGCCACTATCTGTACTAACTATGCAATAGAATGAGTGTTCATGATCATAGTGATCTCTCAATAAATTCTTTTACTTCTACACGAAGGACCAAGCTTTCGAAGATGGAGGCAGCTAGAAATGAAGTGGTACCAAGTATGGTGGTATTCCGATTCTAATACGTTCATGATACTAACGTTGACGTGGTTATTAAAAGGTTATAGAACGCTAACGAGCAAAAGTGTAACCAGTATAGTATTATGTACGGAAGATAGTAATGACTACGAACAAGAAAAGAAGGAGTATTGAGAAGCAAAAGTTATAGTGCTAGAAGCTATTATGAGAGTCTGTGTAATAGACTTGAAAGAATTTGAAATGATCATTTATCGCGGATTAAGTTTTTTTACGACAATAGATCATATGTCATTATCGAGATGTTGTCTTATGAGATCCTTGAGGGAAGACAATGTCGATCTCCCTTATGTTAGGATGAAGTTGTAGAGCGCAAGATGCTCGGACCTGCAGTAGTCCCAAGGACCAAGGATATAATAGATATAATCAGAGGACGGCCGATTGTAGCCCAAGATGGACATAAGAAGTATGCTGATTTGACTCGAAAAGACAAAGAGTATTATAAAATAGGGGACCTAGTGATGTTAAAGGTATCCCTTGGAAAGGATTGATGAGGTTCGGAAAGAAAGGAAAGCTAAGTCTACAATTTGTTGGACCCTTGGATATATTAAGACGTATTGGGAAGTTAGCATATGAGCTAGCCCTACCCCCGAACATGTAGCAAGTTCATAACGTGTTCCACGTATCAATGTTAAGGAAGTGTAATTCGGATGCCAGACAAATAGGGGCATATGAGCGCATAGACATGCAATCATACGTAACCTATATGGAGCAACCAGGAAGGGTTATAGATTGAAAAGGAACAAGTGCTTAGGAGAAGGGTTATCAAACTAGTCAGAGTTGGTGGTAGAACCACAATGTGGGAAAATTGACTTGAGAGTTAGAAAGTGCAATGCTAAGAAAGTATCCCTATTCATTTTCTATCTGATTCCGGGACGGAATCCTTTTAAGGAGGGGAGACTGTAATAACCCCAATTTTTGGAATCTTTGAAACACTGATGAATAGTGATTTTGCTGATTATGCTGATTAAGAAAACTTTTCATGCCACACTATGTAGGAGTTCTTTTATTGATATTCTGAGATCTTATTAGTACTCCATATGGTATATAAGTGTATATAAAGATCGTCAGAATCCAAATTCGAACACTTTGATTTTTCCTGAAAATCCAAAAGATACCGAAAAAATTGAGTATAAGGTAAAATGATTAAAAGGATTTAAATTCAAGTATTATAAGAGAGGACCATAAAAGGAATATGAAATATTGAGAAAGGTTTAGGGGAACCCAAGTAATGAGATCCCTGATATGATCCCTCAAACGATCAACGAGAATGAACAATAAACGAGTCGTAAAATAATTAAAAGACTAAGTAATGCAAGAGGCAAGGAGGAGGGTCAATTAGTGCAAGATTAATGCACTTAGTTAACATCTTAATATAAGGATTAAGCTTAAAAAAATGCTTCCACCATAAGGAAGAGACAAGTGGCAAGGATTATGTAAGCTTGATGATATCACCATGCTTATGTCACTTTCCACTAATTCAAACAAAACAACTAGTCAAGTAAATATCCTAAAATCATTTCATTTCCACCACAAGTTCAAGTCAACACAAGCTCTCATCTTCCTCCCCCATTTCCATTGCTCTCGGCCAAAACAGAACCAGCACATTAAAACTGCTGTATCTCCATCATTTCTCACTCAAATATTGTGTTCTATAGCTCGTTGGAAAGGTATTGAGATGGCCTACAACTCTTGTTCACAAGTCTCATACAAATAAGTAAGGTAAGACCCTCATTTTTACAGTTCTTTCAATCAGACTTTTAGAAACTTCAAATCCTAACTTTGTGTTCTTAATTTCTTTGGAAAGATCAAGGCTCCCTAAGGCTTCCTAGCAACTTAACACCTCCCAAGGAAGGTATAAAATTCAAACCCTATCCTTTACTTTGATTATTAGTGATTTTGATGGTTGGTTTTCTAAATGAGAAGCATGACCTTTGATTATTAGTAGTTTGATTTGGATTTGGAGTGATTTGGTGAATGAATCTTGTTATAGTTAATAAAACTTGATTGTGGTTGGTTGAGATGAAGAATCTGAAAAATAAGGACTGTTATAGTATTATTTAGTTGAGGTTTTGATGTTTTAATGATTGTGGGTTGTTTGGTGAGGTTTTGGTGTAGTGAGAAACTTGGAAAACTCGTAAATATAGCCGTCGTAATGCCCATTTTTATTCAACTGCTTGTTCTTAGTTTTCAGGACAGAAAACTCAATAAACAATCTGTAACATTGCCATGTTTATCTAGAGCGTGTCGTAAGCTTCGTTTTGATATGTGGATCACTTGAATCCGATGTACGGTTTAGGAGAAACGACAGTTTTAAGTAACGGTGTTTCGTGAACGAACCATTACCCCTCGCCTTACTTTGAAACCTTGGTTAAGGCCCTTAAATGACTAATTAGAGTATGAAACAATTATGTAAAGTGGACTAGGCAGTTGGTAGGGTATTCGCGAAAGCGTCGCCTTAAAATTCTTAACGGTTAATTTATTAAAAATGGTGGAGCCGAGGGTACTCGAACGACTTATGTGATTTGTTAAGGGTAGAAATGACCATAAGCAAACGTTAAGGTTCAATTGGTTAAAGTCTAGTTTTTTAAGCGACCTTGGTTTAATTCTGGCTTATGTTATTGTTCATAGGTTACCGGACCCACTCTAAGCTTAAGTCTACCCCGGAGCACTCTGGCAAGTTTTCTACCCATTATACTGTTGTTGTGATGTATATATGTATATGCATTATCTTGTGATAAGTGCATGATTGTTATTAGCAAATCTTGCGATATATTGGAGCATGTTGATATGGTATATATGCATGCTTGTTTCGTAATCTTGATATCTAATTGTTGATTCAAATGCTTATAGTTGCATAATACCTATGATAGAGATAAGCAGTAGTTGCGTATACCCTTAGTATAAGGGGCCCAAAGGTGAACATTTTCTAAACCGGGAGTCGATGTTCCCAAGTATAATATATATATATATTGATATAGTTTTCAAAACTATTAATCGAATAAGGTTTATTCGATAGCCTTATTTTATTTAATGAATATTATTTTTGAATATTCATTCGAGGACTTATGACTCCGCTTATTTTATTAAATAATATTCTTTATTTTATTAAAGAATAATGTTTCGATAATCAAACTTATTTTCGATTATTCAAATAAAGATCGTACTTTCGTATAAGTATATATTTGGTTATTTATTATTCATTTCAAGTATGAGTTTTAAAACTTCTACTTCAAATATTTTTATAGAGATTATCCTTTATGGGAATATTATTTAAATAATAATATTTAGATATTTTCTAATATATCGGGACTGATTTATTTCATTAAATCAACATTACTCCAAACATTCTTAAAAATGTTTTCGAGTCTTCAAACTGATTTTTAAAAGTTAGAGCGGATCCCAAAACTCGTTTTCAAATTTAAGATCTTCCTTTTTGAAGGGGACTTGAATACTCGCTCAAAAATCTAAGGGATCCGGCTCTGTGGTGTATTTTATATTCGCAACGGGGTTGCTGTTTTGATAAATGATTGATTACTTACCCAACGTTCGGGAAGTAAGTCTATCTATTTGAGTCGGCATAAGCAACATGGGCTCAGTGGGCGTCCATGAAAGTGTAAGTGGCTCAGTGGGAGTCCATCAATGCGTAAGTGGCTGAGTGGCAATCCAGCATAGGTCCTAATGCGGCCAGGGTGATGACCAGTGGGGAATTCGTCCATCTACTAGTAGAAATGGTTACTTATTGGTATCTTTGCCTGATCAGCAAGATATCAGGTTTATGCCAAGGTTTTCTCCTTTCCAAATTCATTGGATATTACAACTCTGTTTATAATTTTTATAACAGAGGTTTTCAAGGAGTGTATGAAATGTATATATATATAGGTGTATATATATATCAGGATTTAATGAAGTATCTCGTAACTTCATTTCTTTCAAATGATATTTTAAAGATTGAATATATTCAAGTCTTATCTTGTAGTCTCATCAGTGTGATGAACTTTTGAAACTAATTATAACTTGAACGGTGATAGTTCAAGTAGTATTCAGAAAAGATATAAGTATATTGGAGTATCTTGTAACTTCATCTTTTAAACTTATATGTAGTAAATGATTATCTTATGCATGTCAAAGATTTTCAGAAAAACGTTGAGACAAGGTTAGATATATAAGATCACCTTGCAACGATATTTTTATACATTTATAAACTGGAACTCTGTGTATATTATACATGGCAGAGCATTTCAAAGATTTTAAAAAGTATATAAGTATATATACTGAAAATTTTGCGACTTCGTCGCATTAAGAGATCAAACTTGGTTCATTTCTTCTTGACCAAGACTTTCATGAGTACTATTAGAATGCTCATATATTGTTAATTATTATACATATTATTTCGGTGGGCTTGTTGCTCGCCTTTGCTTTCTTCTTTCATCATATAACAACAGATAGACAAGATGAACAGGATCAAGCTCCCAATTCGTGAGCGGATAGGAAACGTTCCGCAGTTTCCTTAGGCGTTGATGCCGCTGTAGCTGAGGTAGGAACTACCAATAGGCTAGGTTTTCAACTATTGATGTACCAGACTTATGTATATTATGAATTGTAATAATGGCAAAGAATATGTAAATTTATTCAGAAACCCTTTCGAGGTGTAATGACTTATAATTGTGGAATAAAATGACTTGTGTTATTTTTGGTATTCATCTCTGAGACTATAACTTGTGATGTCTGTGCGTGTGTGTATATTTTGGGGTCACAGTACGCAGTAGTTGGTTGATTGTTAAGATTAAGTATTATTAAGGGAAATGGAACTCGTGATAACCCGGATCCCTGACCCCGGATTTGGGGGTGTTAAATTTATTTAATCGTTTATGCATTCGTTCGGTCGCCTAAACGTTTACGTAATACTTTCTCGCAAATGGTTCGCGACGAAAATACTTTCGTAATTATTCCATATGTTTTCAATTATCGTACTTGGATATAAATCCGTAGGGTTTTAAATTCGTAATTATATTGTGATTCCCGTAATCCTCGATGATTCGTAAATATGGTCGTTTTTCAAAGTTCGTTTTCTTCGAAAACTAATAGCGTTTTCATACACTCATTTGGTACGTATAATCATAATATCAACTTCGAAACTCATTTTCTCATGCACAACATAGTGTGGGCTAAAAAGTTTTCCCCGTCTGTCATGGTTACTATTCATTAAACATTTTTTTTACAAGGTCTCAAAAATTCGAGTTATTACATTGCTGATGAAAGCCTCTCAGCCCATCATGTTGAATCAAGAAGGGATTGTGGAAGAGGCAAGTGATGAAGAAGAGAGCCCAGAACAAATCACTGCAAGACTCAGGAAAGGGAAATGGGCACGCGAAGAAACGATAACAACTATGGATCTGCCCAACGGAATCACTCGCACTGTCACTACGACCTCTGAGCGCTTGATAAATCCGGCCCGAGCTCACCGGCCTGAGCTCGAGGATACGGAAGGCTTAACAATCATGGAAGTGGGAGAATCTAGTAAGGCTCGAGCAGACTTAGACCCGAGAATGCCCCCAATGATTGAGAGGGCTGGGGCCACAGAGGACACAATCCCGATCCTAGTAGACCCAAATGATCCCTCAAAGGTACTCAAAATAGGCTCTAACTTAAGTCCTGACTTGAGGGAGGATCTAGCCGCTTCCTGAGGAGAAATTTGGACGTCTTTGCATGGTCACACTCTGATATGATAGGGATTGACCCGAATTTCATGTGCAACCGGCTCAACTTGGACCCGAAAAAGAAGGGGGTTAGACAGAAGAGGTGGCTGATTAGTGGAGAGAGGGCAGAGGCCCCAGAGAAGAAGTAGATAGGCTAATGGAGGCAGAGCTTGTAAGGGAAGCCTTCTACCCCCATGTGGCTGGCCAACCCCATGCTTGTCAAGAATCCCAATGGCAAGTGGAGGACATATGTGGACTTCATCGTCCTGAACAAAGCTTGCCCGAAGGATAGTTTTCCTTTACCCCGAATCGACCAGCTGGTTAACTCTACAGCTGGGCACGCACTACTTAGCTTCGTGGATGCTTATTCGGGATATAACCAAATCCCAATGCATGGGCTAGATCAGGAGCACACCTCCTTTATCACTGATCAGGGCCTCTATTATTATATCGGGATGCCTTTCGGGCTCCTTAATGTGGGGGCAACCTATCAAAGGCTGGTGAATAAGATGTTCAAACATCAGTTGGGGAAGACCATGGAGGCCTATGTAGATGATATGTTTGTAAAGTCAAAGGAAGTAAAGGATCATGTCTGTCACCTATTGGATATGTTCCACATCCTAAGAGAGTACAGGATGAAACTCAACCCACAAAAATGTGTGTTCGGGGTCGAGTCAGGGAAATTTTTAGGATTTATTATCAACCATAGGGGCATTGAGGCCAACCCCGCCAAGATACGAGCCCTACTCGAGATGAGAACCCCCCCCCCCCCGACGGGTGAAGGACGTCTAAAGCTTAATGGGGCGAGTGGCTGCCTTAAACCGCTTTATCTCAAAGTCCTCCGACAAATGCCAGGAGTTCTTCAAAGCGATTAGAGGAGTGGGGAGGAATTTTGAGTGGACAGAAAAGTATGAAGAAGCCTTTCAGAACATAAATAATCATCTCAGCAGCCCTCCAATATTGTTCAACCCAAAGGAGGGAGAGACTTTGGTCCTATACTTGGTCGTCTCTGACTTTACAGTAAGTACGTTATTGGTTCGAGAGGAGGATGTATCCAGCTCCCGAGATATTATGTGAGTAAAAGGCTGGCTGACGCGGAGACTCGGTACACGATCCTCGACAAATTAGCATATGTTCTGATCCTGGCCTCCCAAAAGCTCAGGCCCTATTTTCAGGCGCACAGGATAGAAGTGCGAACCTCCTACCCCCTCAGGCAAGTAATGCACAAACTGGAGTCTTCTGGTCGAATGCCGAAGTGGACGGTTGAGCTCGGCCAATTCGAGGTGGATTATAAGCCAATGACCGTAATCAAAGGCCAAGCCCTGGCCGATTTTGTGTTAGAAATTCCTCCACATCAAGAAGTGGAGTCGGGAGCCCTTGTTGTCATACCTAGCACAGAAGAAGTCGAGTTGGAGAGCCAAAATAGTGCCCCATGGTGGAGCCTATTTGTGGATGGAGCCTCTAATAGTGATGGTGCAGGAGCTGGAATTGAGTTAATCAGTCCGGAGGCGCACAAGATCAGACGTGTGACTCATCTGGCCTTTCATGCAACCAACAATGATGCTGAATATGAGGCCCTGATCAACAGTCTCAAGCTAGCTGTGGAAATGAAGGTGGAGAATTTGAATGTGTTTAGTGACTCCATGATTGTGGTATATCAGATAAATGGGGGGTATCAAGCTAAGGGGCCGATAATGGAGCTTTACCTAAAGTGTGTGCAGAGGATAATCGCGAGGTTCAACGAGGTGAGGCTGGAACTAATCCCGCGCGGGCAGAATGAAGGCGCGGACAAGCTAGCTAAGCTCGCCTCACGCCGCGAGGCCACTCTGCTAGGGGTCGTGCCCCTTGACATACAGAGGTAGCCTAGTGTGCCCGAGCACGAGGTGGGAAGCCTCAATGATAACCCCGTCCCCACGTGGATGACACCTATCTTAGCCTACATAAAAGAAGGTTCACTCCCGGATGAAAATAATGAGGCAAGGAGGATAAGATAGAAAACAGCCCGTTATGTGATATACGATGGGGTCCTCTATAGAAGAGGGTTCAGTGTGCCCCTCCTCAAGTGCATAGAGGGGGATGAATGCAATTATATCTCAAGGAAAGTACACGAGGGAATTTGTGGCAATCCCTCGAGGGTAGCTCTCTAGCTCAGAAAATCCTCCGTCAGGGTTACTATTGGCCAACAATGAAAAAAGATGCCTTTAAATTCTCCCGAGCCTGTGATAAGTGCCAGCGATATGCCAATCATTATAACAGCCCTGTGGCTCCCCTCACATCCCTCATAAGCCCTTGGCCCTTCGCTATGTGGGGAATTGATCTAATTGGAGAACTCCCGAAGGTCAAGGGAGGTGTCAAGTATGCGGTTGTTGCGGTGGATTACTTCACTAAGTGGGCAAAGGCCGAGCCTCTAGCCACTATCATGGCAAAAAAGCTCAGGGAATTTGTGCACAGGACTATTGTGTGTCGCTATGGCATCCCTTACTAGTTGATATCTGACAACGGGAAACAGTTCGATAGCAATGAAATGCGGGAATTTTGTGAGAAGATGGGGATTCAGAAGAGTTTTAGTGCAGTTTGCCACCCTCAAAGTAACTGGCAGACGGAGGCTGTTAATAAAATCATTAAGCACACCTTGAAGGCAAAGCTTGAGGAGAAGAAAGGGACATGGCCGGAGGAGCTCGCCCAGGTCATGTGGTCTTACAACACGACTCCCCGAACTATAACTGGAGAGACCCCTTTTTCTCTGGTGTATGGGTGTGAAGCTATGGTGCCCGTTGAAGTAGGGGCAGGATCTTTTTGGAGGGACAACTATGACTCAGAGGCAAATGAGGTCAACCATCGACTCTATTTGGATATGATTGAAGAAACTCGGGAAGATGCTCAGATCAGGATAGCAACATATCAACAGAGGACGGCTAAGAATTACAACAGTAAGGTTCGAGCCCAGACCTTTAAGGTGGGAGATTTGGTTATGTGCCGGGTCATGCCAAACACCAAGGTGGTGAGCCACGGAGTCTTTGGGGCAAATTGGGAAGGCCCCTACAAGATAAAATCACTGCTTTGGGAGGGAACCTACCACCTCAATGATATGCAAGACAAGTTGATCCCGAGAGCCTGGAACGCGGAACACCTCCGCAAGTATTATCAGTAATATTATTTCTTCTCAGACTTAGTATTATCTTAAAATATTCCTAAGTCTCGAGGGGTAGTGCCATATAGGTGCCTCCCCGAGACCACAAGCATGTAATCCTTTCACTTTCCATTATCTATGAATAAACGATTGATATCTATTTGAGCCCTTGATATTTTAACTCTTGTTAACATATTAAAGTACACAGTAGGGGAGCCCATCCTTGGGAGCCCATGCGAGGACAAAACAGCTATTTTATTAACATGTTAAAATCACAAGTTAAGCCGGGCCCCGGCCCGCTTCACAACAAATCTATGGAACGAGCTGGGCCCCGGCCCGCTTGGAAAAATAATGAGCACAAAGCGGATTAAAGATAAAGATAGGGAGAGGTGACCACAATTTAACTTAAGAACTAAGGATAGCCGCAATGCGAGCCCTTATCAAGGCGAGCTGGGCAGACCAACCCGTTGTCATGATATCAAGGCGAGCCGGGCAGACCAGCCCGTTGTCATGCGTACATGGTCCGGGGTCGCGTTATGCTAGAAGAAGATACAGGAACAAGATGCGAGCCCATAGACTCGGCCCGCTAATGCGAGTACACCTATAACATTTGTGAGTTAATAATGATGCGAGCCTGCTCTACTTAAATTATCACTGATTTTTACCTAATTGAACATGAATGCGAGCTGATGAGCTCGGCTCGCTGTGAAGGTGTAATACCCGCCATACGCGGCCAGGGTAGTGTAGTTTGCCACCCTCAAAGTAACTGGCAGACGGAGGCTGTTAATAAAATCATTAAGCACACCTTGAAGGCAAAGCTTGAGGAGAAGAAAGGGACATGGCCGGAGGAGCTCGCCCAGGTCCTGTGGTCTTACAACACGACTCCCCGAACTACAACTGAAGAGACCCCTTTTTCTCTGGTGTATGGGTGTGAAGCTATGGTGCCCGTCGAAGTAGGGGCAGGATCTTTTCGGAGGGACAACTATGACTCAGAGGCAAATGAGGTCAACCATCGACTCTATTTGGATATAATTGAAGAAACTCGGGAAGATGCTCAGATCAGGATAGCAACATATCAACAGAGGACAGCTAGGAATTACAACAGTAAGGTTCGAGCCTAGACCTTTAAGGTGAGAGATTTGGTTATGTGCCGGGTCATGCCAAACACCAAGGTGGTGAGCCACGGAGTCTTTGGGGCAAATTGGGAAGGCCCCTACAAGATAAACTCAGTGCTTTGGGAGGGAACCTACCACCTCAATGATATGCAAGACAAGTTGATCCCGAGAGCCTGGAACGCGGAACACCTCCGCAAGTATTATCAGTAATATTATTTCTTCTCAGACTTAGTATTATCTTAAAATATTCCTAAGTCTCGAGGGGTAGTGCCATATAGGTGCCTCCCTGAGACCACAAGCATGTATTCCTTTCACTTTCCATTATCTATGAATAAACGATTGATATCTATTTGAGCCCTTGATATTTTAACTCTTGTTAACACATTAAAGTACACAGTAGGGGAGCTCATCCTTGGGAGCCCATGTGAGGACAAAACAGCTATTTTATTAACATGTTAAAATCACAAGTTAAGCCGGGCCCCGGCCCGCTTCACAACAAATCTATGGAACGAGCTGGGCCCCGGCCCGCTTGGAAAAATAATGAGCACAAAGCGGATTAAAGATAAAGATAGGGAGAGGTGACCACAATTTAACTTAAGAACTAAGGATAGCCGCAATGCGAGCCCTTATCAAGGCGAGCTGGGCAGACCAACCCGTTGTCATGATATCAAGGCGAGCCGGGCAGACCAGCCCGTTGTCATGCGTACATGGTCCGGGGTCGCGTTATGCTAGAAGAAGATACAGGAACAAGATGCGAGCCCATAGACTCGGCCCGCTAATGCGAGTACACCTATAACATTTGTGAGTTAATAATGATGCGAGCCTGCTCTACTTAAATTATCACTGATTTTTACCTAATTGAACATGAATGCGAGCTGATGAGCTCGGCTCGCTGTGAAGGTGTAATACCCGCCATACGCGGCCAGGGTAGTGTAGTTTGCCACCCTCAAAGTAACTGGCAGACGGAGGCTGTTAATAAAATCATTAAGCACACCTTGAAGGCAAAGCTTGAGGAGAAGAAAGGGACATGGCCGGAGGAGCTCGCCCAGGTCCTGTGGTCTTACAACACGACTCCCCGAACTACAACTGAAGAGACCCCTTTTTCACTGGTGTATGGGTGTGAAGCTATGGTGCCCGTCGAAGTAGGGGCAGGATCTTTTCGGAGGGACAACTATGACTCAGAGGCAAATGAGGTCAACCATTGACTCTATTTGGATATGATTGAAGAAACTCGGGAAGATGCTCAGATCAGGATAGCAATATATCAACAGAGGACAGCTAGGAATTACAACAGTAAGGTTCGAGCCCAGACCTTTAAGGTGGGAGATTTGGTTATGTGTCGGGTCATGCCAAACACCAAGGTGGTGAGCCACGGAGTCTTTGGGGCAAATTGGGAAGGCCCCTACAAGATAAAATCAGTGCTTTGGGAGGGAACCTACCACCTCAATGATATGCAAGACAAGTTGATCCCGAGAGCCTGGAACGCGGAACACCTCCGCAAGTATTATCAGTAATATTATTTCTTCTCAGACTTAGTATTATCTTAAAATATTCCTAAGTCTCGAGGGGTAGTGCCATATAGGTTCCTCCCTGATACCACAAGCATGTACTCCTTTCACTTTCCATTATCTATGAATAAACGATTGATATCTATTTGTGCCCTTGATATTTTAACTCTTGTTAACACATTAAAGTACCCAGTAGGGGAGCCCATCCTTGGGAGCCCATGCGAGGACAAAACAGCTATTTTATTAACATGTTAAAATCACAAGTTAAGCCGGGCCCCGGCCCGCTTCACAATAAATCTATGGAACGAGCTGGGCCCCGGCCTGCTTGGAAAAATAATGAGCATAAAGCGGATTAAAGATAAAGATAGGGAGAGGTGACCACAATTTAACTTAAGAGCTAAGGATAGCCGCAATGCGAGCCCATATCAAGGCGAGCTGGGCAGACCAACCCGTTGTCATGATATCAAGGCGAGCCGGGCAGACCAGCCCGTTGTCATGCGTACATGGCCCGGGGTCGCATTATGCTAGAAGAAGATACAGGAACAAGATGCGAGCCCATAGACTCGGCCCACTAATACGAGTACACCTATAACATTTGTGAGTTAATAATGATGCGAGCCTGCTCTACTTAAATTATCACTGATTTTTACCTAATTGAACATGAATGCGAGCTGATGAGCTCGGCTCGCTGTGAAGGTGTAATACCCGCCATACGCGGCCAGGGCTATGATAGCTTTTGGTCAGTAGGGGCATGGTAAGTTTACACAAAATAAAGAAAATTAGCTAGCACAATAAAGACATACACGGGCACAAAAGACTTGATATTTTATACAAGCAAGTTGCGAATAAGTTATGCCCCGAGGCAGAATACTTCAAATACATACGTGAGGCGAGAAGGGTGCCCGCTCACCCATTCAAAAGTCTATTTTCAAAAATAAAATTACAATAAGTCTTATCAGCCTCAGCCTCCCTACGAATATCATCATCCGCGACCCTGGCCTGCTCGGCTGCGAGCCGAGACTCCTCAGCAATCTGGGCATCCCTTTCCATCTCCAGCTTTAGCTTCTCAGCGTGCCTAGTTGTGCTCGCATCCAGAGCCGCCCAATAGAAGTCAGGAACCTTACTGATGAAGATTTTTATGAAGTTCCTGGCCCCCAGATTCCTGGCATCTGCGAGGGCGGCCTCACGGCCCATGGTCAGGGCAGAAACTGACCCCTCCAGCTTGAGCACCCTCTCCTCGAGGCTATCCTTCTCCTTCTTTGTTAGGTCACACACACACTGTAGAGGGGGTGAATACAGTATATAGTACACTCAAATCGAACTTAAAGAACTTGAGTAACAGAAAATAAACTTTATTGAAACAATAAACTTTATTATAATATAGAACTGTTACCTCTCAGTGATGAACAAATATCACGAGAGCTGCTAGGGTTATAAAGAATAATAACTTCGATAATGATAACACTTATAGTGTAAACCCTATGCCTGTGTTTATATACTACACAGTTACAAGATAATCGCTAATTGATATGGAATATAATTCTGCTTCCTAAAATATATCAATCAGATATCTTCTATTCCAAGTATTCCATTCTTCACGGAATTCCTACTTCATGCATATCTCTTCTTATGTTTTATTTCTATCTTCTTTCCTTTAATCAGCTACTGTCCTTATCTGATCGTCCTTCAGCACTTAAGTTCTGATATCTATCTTCTGATGATTATCTCCTGATAATATAAGTACTGATATCCTTAAGTCCTGACTTCCAGTATAAGTACTGATCAACAGTTAAGTACTGATCTATCCTGTTCACACAAGATCTGAAAGCTAAACATAAGACATATTAGCCATGACATTATCAAATATATCTAACAATCTCCCCCAACTTGTAAATTAACAAAATATACAAGTTAAACAAATATTTGATGATGTCAAAAACATTAAGTACAAATGCATGAGAAATAGACTAGATAACTACAACTTACAGTCCTTAAAGTTTTACCAATTTCAACTTCTGATAACAACTTCAATCTGCATAAATATCAGAATTTAAGCAGTTGTAGATCTTCGACTTGGCTTCATCATCTTCTGATCTCTCTGATGTCAGGAGTTGTTCTGAGATAGTTCTTCAAAAAAACATTTCTCAGCATATCTTAGTTCATCAATCATTCTCCTTTTAACACCTTTAAGCTCTGCAGTATCTTCACCAGTTTGAAAGATTGCAGCTCTGAGATCATTAATCTTTGCTTTCCTTAACTCCTGGTCTAGTCTTATGACATAAGCTTTGTCAGATTCAAGATTGAATTCAAGTCCCTTAATACCAAGATACGTTCTGATCTGTGCAGTATTAGGCTTCATATCAACAATATCCCCATTGTGATCTCTGTACTTTGGAACATATATGCTGTCAGACTTAACAGAATAAAGCCTTTTCTGTCTCTGAATCTGTTCTTTTAAGTAGTTTGCAGCAGTCTCTGTTATTCTATCATCCACTTGAAGTAAGAAAAGTACATGCTCCAATTCTTCAAAATACTTCAAAGGAATGGCATTTTGTCTTATATGATAAACCCTACCATCTGTCATGAAATACAACATGATGTATTCTTTCAAGTAGGTATGGTAAACCATCTGTACAGATTCTAGTTGATTCAATCTCTCAGGAGTTGCTCCAATACCTGGTTCACTAAAGGAAGTTGGATCATCGATAGTGTTGTGTACTCTTCTTTCATCAGCACTTCCCAATCCATTTTTATCTCTAGCTTCCTTTCCAGTAACTACTCTTGCTTCAAAACCACTTGGAGTAGTCTTCAAAGATTGAGTCTGTTTTGCTTTAGTGAATCCTGGTAGGAGTGTTTTAGATCTATTTTCTGATATCAAGTTAACTTGAGCACTGTCAGAGGTTACTTGCTTCTTCTGAATATCAGAGCTTACAATTTCTTGACTCTGAACAACTTGAGCCATGTCAGACGTTGTTTTAAGAACTTTTCTTGAAGTCAGAGCAAGATCATCTTTTCCATCAGTAATTTCTTCTTCCTCAGGAGGTACATAAGGCTTGATAGGTTCACCAACCTTTTCTTTACCCTTGGATCTTGGATCTATCTGTGGTTGTGATCTAGCCAAAGTTTCTTCAGTATGTATCCTTTCTTTGATCACAATGCCTTTAGGTTTTGGAAGTAACTTTTTACCAGAAGCTTCAGATTTAGATGTGACTTTCTCTGATTTAAGTCTGGCTTCTTCTTCCTTTAAACTTTCCAAGTCCATCCCTGGATTTTCTTGAAGAAATAACTGTCTTGACATTTCCTCATCAAGATCTAGAAGTTCATCAGAACTTATCCTTTTACCAGCAGCAGAACTTATTCTTTTCCCAGTATCAGAACTTGTTCTGTGACTAGCTTGTCTTGATGTAAACCTTCTACCTTGACTATGACCACTACCCATTCCAGAGTTTCCTTGGTCATCTTTTCCATCATCCTTTCCTTACAGTGTCTTGTTGGTTTTGCATTTGGACTTAATTACCTTCTCCCCCTTTTTGGCATCAGCAGGTAATAAAAGAGAGATAAGTAGTTCCACTGAGGTCTGGATTTCAGTAAGTTGCGATTGCTGAGAAGCTTTATTTGTTAGAATTTGATCAATCTGAGCTTGTTGCTTCTCTTGAGTTTTCTCAATATAAGCAACCCTGTCAATGGTAGGTTGGAAGAACTTTTTCTTATCAATTTTCCAAACTTGTTCCTGTTTGATAAAGTTCTCCTGAATCTTGTGTAGCTCTGCATGAGTGTTGGAATGAAGACCTTGTAGATGTTTAGTACTCAAGGCAGTGACTCTAAGCTGGGTTTTAAAATCATCAGAATGTAACATTTCATCAGCTTTAGTCAAGTGCTCAGCAAGATGTAAAGCATTTGGAACACATGAAACTGAGTTCCATTCCTTAGTCCACTCCTGACCTGCAGGAGTTTCACTCCAAGGTACTGGTGCATCCCTAATAACAAACTCCTTTACCAGTTCAGACTTAGGAAGAGTCAGTGGAGGAGTATGTCCTGAAGGACTTGCTTCATCAGCATCTACAGTTGTAGCAGCCTCACCAGTATCTCCAACATTTGCAGCATCAGAACTTAGAGAATCAGTATCTTCTGATAAGACAACAGTGTGAGTAGCAATGGAGGCTTCAGCATCCTCTAATTGTTGATCTGATACTAAGTTCTGATCAACAGCCATATCCTGATGCTCACCTAAAATCTGATCATCAGCATCTTGATGCAGAGAAGGTGTTAGTGATAACTCAGGAGTTTGAACATCATCAGTAATAGGTGTTGTGGAAGGATTATTTGTTGTTGGAGCTTCTAAGAAAAGTATTTCAGGCACAACCAGGTTCTGAATATCAATTTCAGCACTTGTGCCTGGATCAATAAGAGACACAGAAGGTGAATTAGCCTTGTCAGATACAGGTTCCTGAGATGGAGTTGATGGAGAAGAAGTGACTGGAGCAAATTCCTTGTCTTGTGAGATCAGAGATTCCTGATCCCCTTCCTTAGCTGCTTCCTCCTCATCATCTAAAACTGGCCTTTGTGCCCTCTGTTTCTTGTACTTCCTTGTTGATTTGGATTCCTTGGGAGTTTCAGGAACCGTCATACGTCTAAGCCTCTTGAGAAGCCTAGAACCCCCAATTACAGAATCCTTCTGAGAAGTTGCCTTCTCAGCTTCATTTACCACAGGTTCTGAAGAAGGAATCTGATCCTCAGAATCTGATTCATCTCTCAAAGTAATTCTCCTCCTCTTTTGAGGTGTTTGAGGAACAGTCTTTGTTCTCTTTGGCTTAGAGAATGTAGGCTTCACAGTAGGTGTTGAAGAAGAAGGTTGAGCAGTCTGTGAAGTGGAGAGATAGGATTTGAGATAAGTTCTGAGGGTAGGTTGAGTAGAATGAGAGGTAGGTACTGAGGTTGATGGATTTTGGGTGGTTGGAGGTGGTTGAACATCAGAGTAAACAGATCTATAGGTATCAGGATCAGCATTTACCAGGATCTGTTTTACAGACTTAGGAATCTGTAATGATCTAACCATTTTCTTCTTAGTATCAGCATTTACCAGATCATTAAAGTACCATTTTGCAACCTTAAAAGGTGGGGTTTGAGTGCTGACTAACTGAGGTTCATCAGTACAATAAGTGTAAATAAGTTGACAGAATCTAGCAAAATAAACAACATCTCGATCCTCTGTCATCCTATCCACAATAAAACCAATTAAAGCAGTTGCAAAATCAAAATGAGTTTGATTGATAATTGCATACCCGATGTGCTGACTCATAATGGGAATAGCATCAAAATTTGAACACTTGTTGCCAAAAGCCTTGGTGATGCAATCGAAGAAGAAACTCCATTCTCTTCTGATATTAGCCCATTGCAACTGTCCAAGTTTCGTCAGACTCTTTTCATATCCCAAATCAGTCATTAACCCCCGAAGTTCTGATTCCTCTGGTATAGAGAAGGTATAATCTTCTGGAAGATGTAATGCTCTTCGTACTGTACCAGGAGTGACTACATAGGATGAATCACCCACTTGGAAGATAATACTGGGAGTGCCTCGTTTACCACCATCATCAAAAACTCCAGTCCTCCAGAACCGCAGAACTTGTTGACTTGAAAATAATTCAGGCTGAGTTAAGGCGTACCCAACCTCACTATGTGCAAGAAGATCTTGCACAAAGTGCAATTCAGATGGAGCTTCAGCATGATCAAGAATTGCAGCATAGTTGTTTGGAACAAACTTTGCTCCATCAATGATTAAATCCTTTGGTTCCATGTGAAAAAAAAATATTGAGATTCAAGTATGCCTGTTAGGTGTTTGAGATAATGTCTATATGAAAAACCAACGTGAGAAAGAATAAGAAAGAGAGTAAAAGTAAGAAGAGAGATAAAGTATAAAGAAAATAAGAGATTAAAGAAATCTTCTCTCTGTTGTTCTTATACTCTGAAAAAAAATGTTACCGTTGGACACCTGTCAGACATGCAATAATAACGGATAGTTACTGGGCTCGAGAAAACAGGAATGATTACTTACCCAGTTGCCTTGTTTCAAGGAAAAACCGTTCCATTTATCAAGAGACACAGTTTTAATTCAAAATTTAAACCGTTAGCACTGATTGAATTATTTTTCACTGCAACATTAATATTCTGAAAATGAATCATGTTAAAAATGACCGAGATAATTTCGATGAATAAGTGCTGACAGATAATCAGAACTTAAATAAAGACAAAATTTAAATGGTCATCAGAATATCAAGCAGGATTTAACAACACAGGATAAAATAACTCAGAGACAAAATCTTGAAGTAAAAACAGTTTTCATTAATATATCAAGTCAATACATATATGAAATAGAAATTACAGCAATACAAGATTTTCCCTAAGCTTCTAATCCTAACGTCAACAGCTTTAGTCCTAGCTAAGAAGCCTGACAAAGCTGAGGATGAAGAAGAACAGGAAGAAGACGAGATTAAGTCATCTTCCTCTTCCTATCTTCGACGAACAAGATGGCGAGTCGTATGATTCGCTCTTGCTGACGGATAGCTTCCCGCCTTTCCTCCTCCAGGCACTCCAGATGGCGATGATAATCCATCTCGAAGAATAGAAGGTGAGCCTGCACCTCCTGTGGGACAGAGTCCCAGATCTCCTCAGGAATGGCTGTTATATGCCACTCCTGCTGCCACTCGGCACAACTGAGCTCCATGGTGAAGGTTTGTGTGTTCAAAAACATGTTGTATCGAACCATTGTGTTTTTGACAGAAGAAGGAGGATAAGTGTGTGAGAAGAATGTGATGGAAAGACTGATGTGAAGTGGTTATTTATATAGGCAAAAGAATGCCAAGAGACGCAAAGATATTTAATGCTGACAGGTAGAATTAATTCTACCTCGTCTCCCTAGACTTTGAAAAAGAATAACAGTCATTGGAAAGAGGAATCATGGTCTAGACAGCACAAGACACAAGAAACAGTGGACTGTTCAAGTACAAAACCATTAATCCTAAGCATAGTGACTATTAATCTTCCACTTCAACATATTTGAGTACAAACTGAGACTGTTATTAAATTTCATTCAAAGATAAGCCAAGTAAAGGATTAGACTGAGAAATCAGAACTTAGACCTATACCAGAACTTAACAGTCATCAGAACATAATTTCTTAACTCGAAAAAGGAATGCTCATCTTAGTAAATCCTCATACAAGTTCTTAGTTATGAACGTCAGATCTTAATCATCAGAACGTGTAACTAGAACTTGTCCTCAGAATTTGTGCAAAAATGACACAATGACTGTTTATCTAAAATAACATAGACCACCACGGAAATTTTCATCA
This sequence comes from Apium graveolens, assembly GCF_009905375.1. NCBI lineage: Eukaryota > Viridiplantae > Streptophyta > Magnoliopsida > Apiales > Apiaceae > Apium > Apium graveolens. The sequence continues at coordinate 158,114,205 of NC_133650.1, forward strand.
TTCAGATGGAGTGATTAGTGTGTGCATTAAGCTAAAAATAGACAAAGAGTAAAGTCTGATTCACTTCAGTATATCTTAGAAATAAGGCAAAACTAAAATTTTGCTAAAGATCTGTCATTGTCCTGAAACCTACTGATGAATGAGTTCATGCTTGAGTCCACCTCAACTGTTTTGTGCTCATTTTATGCATCTTTTGAAATTCTATTTTACAGTGGCTTCTCAGTGTAAGTGAGTCACGACTGTTTATTAGAATTTATGCTATTATCAGAGTATTTCTCCAGTAATCATAGAGTGTGAAAAGTCACCAAGAAAATATTTTGCTTTTCTAATGCATATTTACTTAATACCAGCAATGCACTTGGGTCGTCCCTTTCACATTTTTACTCTAGATCTCAAAGGAGTACCTGATTTTATTCTTTAATCTTTTTGCTTTTTCTTTTGATAAGGGAGGTTTATCAGCACTTAGTACATTCAGCAGTTTTACTAGTATCAGAACTTAACAGATGAGTAGCATTATTCTAATTTGTGACTTAGTAATAAGATATACAAAGTGAACTTAACTAAGCTCAGTTATCAGAATTTGCTAGTGTCATAAGATTTCCATTGAAATAATTACTTCTTCCATGGAATCATTTGTTTATTGAAGATTACTAGGTCAGTATCTAGCACAGTTATCCTCATAGGATTGAATAGGTACTAGAACAAACATATCACTTATCAGAGTTTAGAAACATATATCAGACAACAGTCAGTACTTAAAGACATTTATCAATTAAGCACAGAATACACAATGAGATTAATTCTGTAAATACTGAGCATAAAGTCTGATAACACAGAACAAGTATAAGCAGATTTAAAGAAAAAACCTGAAACCATTCCAAGTTTATTTACCAATCTTGTAAAAGCAGCTTCACATAATGGTTTTGTGAAGATATCTGCCAACTGTTGATCTGTGGGAACAAAATGCAATTCCACTGTACCTTCATCCACATGTTCCCTGATGAAGTGGTACCTGATGCTGATGTGCTTTGTCATTGAGTGTTGAACTGGATTACCTGTAATAGCAATAGCACTTTGATTATCACAGTAAATAGGGATTTTGAAATATGTTAACCCATAATCCAGTAACTGATTCTTCATCCAAAGAATCTGTGCACAACAGCTTCCTGCAGCAATATACTCTGCTTCTGCAGTTGATGTGGAAATTGACTTTTGTTTCTTGCTGTACCAAGAAACCAATCTGCCTCCAAGAAATTGGCAGCTTCCACTTGTGCTTTTCCTGTCAATTTTGCAACCTGCAAAATCTGCATCTGAGTAACCTATTAGTTTAAAATCTGATCCTCTAGGATACCATAATCCCAGAGCAGCTGTTCCTTTAAGATACTTAAAGATTCTTTTTACAGCTGTTAAGTGAGGTTCTCTTGGATCTGCTTGAAATCTTGCACAAAGACAGGTAGCATACATGATATCAGGTCTACTAGCAGTTAGATAGAGTAGAGATCCAATCATACCTCTGTAGTCAGTAATATCTACTGATTTACCGGTATCCTTATCTAGTTTTGTTGCAGTGGCCATTGGAGTGGATGCACTTGAACAATCTTGCATTCCAATTTTCTTTAGCAAGTTTCTGGTGTACTTGGTTTGACAAATAAAAGTGCCTTCCTCATTCTGCTTGACTTGAAGGCCCAGAAAATAGCTAAGTTCCCCCATCATACTCATCTGATATCTTGACTGCATTAGTTTGGCAAACTTCTTGCAAAGTTTATCATTTGTAGATCCAAAAATGATATCATCAACATAAATATGGACCAGAAGTAAGTCCTTTCCATGGTTGAGGTAGAACAGTGTTTTGTCTATTGTCCCTCTGTTGAATCCACTTTCCAGAAGAAACTGAGCTAAAGTCTCATACCATGCTCTAGGAGCTTGCTTAAGTCCATAAAGTGCTTTATCAAGCCTGTAGACATAATCTGAATGTTTGGTATCTACAAAACCTGGAGGTTGTTCAACATATACCTCTTCCTCCAATTCTCCATTGAGAAAAGCACTTTTCACATCCATTTGAAAGACAGTAAACTTTTTGTGAGCAGCATAAGCCAAAAATATCCTTATGGCTTCTAACCTAGCAACTGGTGCAAATGTTTTATCATAATCAATTCCCTCCTGTTGAGAATATCCTTTTGCAACCAGCCTTGCCTTATTTCTTGTAATTATGCCATCACTGTCAGTTTTGTTTCTGAATACCCACTTTGTACCAACAACAGATCTATTCTTTGGTCTTGGCACTAGGGTCCAGACTTTGTTTCTTTCAAATTCATTCAACTCTTCCTGCATTGCTTGCACCCAATCAGCATCTTGAAGAGCTTCTTCTACTTTCTTTGGCTCAGTCTGAGAGAGAAAAGAATTGTATAGACACTCATTTGAAGTACCTGTTCTAGTTCTGACACCTGCATCAGGATTTCCAATTATCAAATCAGGTGTATGTGATTTTGTCCACTTCCTTGCAGATGGAATGTTTTCTCTAGAACTGGATGCTCCCCCATGATCCATGCTATCTTCATTTTCATTTTCTGATGCTCCCCCTGAAACTATGCTCTCTGAGTTGGATTCTTCAGTATTTAGATTTTCAGCACTATCAGAACTTGGCTTATCAGAACTTGACGAATCAGAACTTGAAGAGCCAGATGCATGTTCTGATGTTTCTTGAGATGTGGTAGAATCTTGAGTATGCTCCCCCTGCATAGGTGCATCTTCCTTTAACGTAGTCACCACAGTTTCAATAACATCAGAGTTTAATCCGTCAGAGTTTGTAGTATCAGGACTTAGACTGTCAGGTTTTTCAGTATCAGAATATGAGTCTTCATTTTCAAATCTCAGCTGATCATGGTCAATGAAATCTTTAAGACCAGAGATCTTCTTGTCATCAAAAAAGACATTGATAGATTCCATGACCACTTTTGTTCTCAAATTATAGACTCTGAAGACTTTTGTGGAAAGTGGATATCCAACAAAGATTCCTTCATCAGCTTTTAGATCAAACTTTGATAGCTGTTCAGGATGAGTCTTGAGAACAAAACACTTGCATCCAAATACATGAAAATATTTCAGATTTGGCTTCTTTTTCTTCACCATCTCATATGGTGTTTTTCCATGCTTGTTGATGAGTGTTGCATTTTGAGTAAAACAAGCAATCTGCACAGCTTCAGCCCAGAAATAGGTTGGAAGCTTTGCTTCTTCAAGCATTATACGTGCAGCTTCAATGAGAGTTCTATTCTTCCTTTCAACAACTCCATTTTGCTGTGGAGTTCCAAGAGCAGAAAATTCATGCTTTATTCCATGGCTTTTGCAGAACTCTTCCATTATCAAATTCTTGAACTCAGTGCCATTATCACTCCTTAAAATTTTCACAGAATCTTTGACCATTTTATCCAGCTGTTTGACATGATCAATCAAGATAGATGCAGTTTCACTTTTTGTGTGCAAGAAATACACCCATGTGTATCTGGTGAACTCATCCACTATGACCAACGCATACTTCTTCTTTGCAATAGACATGACATTTACTGGACCAAATAGATCAACATGTATAAGATGATAAGGCTCAAGAATTGATGATTCAGTCTTGCTCTTGAATGAAGATTTTCTTTGTTTGGCTTTCTGACATGAATCACAAAGACCATCAGGAGCAAATACTGTGTTTGGCAATCCTCTCACAAGATCTTTCTTGACCAGTTCATTTATATTGTTGAAATTTAAATGAGAGAGTTTCATATGCCAATTCCAGCTTTCTTCAATTGATGCTCTACTTAACAGACAGATTGCAGAGCCATCAGTACTTGTTGAAAGCTTAGCTTCATCAATGTTACCACGTCTATATCCTTTCAGAACAACTTTGCCTTTAGATTTACTCACAATTTCACAGTGTTCTTCAAAGAAATCAACATGATAACCTCTGTCACAGATTTGACTTATACTCAGAAGGTTATGTTTAAGTCCTGAGACCAGAGCTACTTCTTTAATGATGACATTCCCAAGATTGATATTGTCATATCCCAATGTTTTTCCAATGTTGCCATCTCCATAAGAAACACTTGGGCCAGCTTTCTCCACAAAGTCTGATAGCAGGGCCTTATTTCCAGTCATATGACCTGAACATCCACTGTCCAGAACTAGAATATTTTTCATGTTGCCCTGCAATCATAAAGACCACTAATTATTAGTTTTAAGGACCCAGACTTGCTTGGATCATTTGGTCTTATTAAGTTTGTTGACATTTGCAGCGGATTTAGCATCAGAGTTTATGTTAACATTTTTCTTATCAGAATTTACATTATCAGACTTTGAATCAGAATTTATACTAGAAGGAACAATGGAAACTTTCTTCAAAGAAGGTTTTATTTGATAATAATCATAGTACAGACTATGATATTCCTTACAAGTATAAATGGAATGCCATAAACTACCACAATGAAAACAAGGATTTTGTGGTTTGTATCTAACTGACTGACTCTTAACTCCTGATTTCGAAGGTAAGGAGTTAATATTCTTATTTTTCCTGCAAAAAGAAGCCATATGGTTAGAACTTCCACAATTATGACATGTTTTCCTAGGTGCATCAGGAACAGGTTTATAATCATTGCTTTTATTCACACCTTCCTTTCCATTCCTATTTTTCCTAGGTGATTTTACCTTGTTTGCATTCTTGACATCTTTCAGCTTATGCTTAAGCTGCTTCTTTGTCATTAAGCCTATGTTTACTTCAGCTGTCTTTTCCTGTTTTAGTTTGTCAGAAGTTAATTCCTTTTTAACTTCTGATTTCTCATTATCAGACTTTACAGTTACAAACTTAACAGGTTTTAACTTTGGCTTTTGCTTAACAACAGGCTTAATTTCTTCAGTTCCTTTATCATTCTTATTTTCTCCATAACCTAAGCCCTCTTTCCAATTTTCACTACTTAGCAAATTTTGAGTTGTTCTGCCAGAGTTAGTCCAAGTCCTGATTATCTCTCTTTCCTTTTCTAACTCAGTTTTTAGAGATTCATTCATTTTTAGCACTTCATCCCTAACATAAAAAGCATCATCTCTATCCTTCTGAGTTTGATGGAATATGACTAACTCTTTTTCTAAGAAATCATTTCTTTTCTTATATGCAAGATTTTCAGAAGTTAATCTTTCACATGTTAAAGTTTGATCTCTATAGCTAACAAACATGGTTTTAAGATATCTTCTCAACTCATTAATATCATCAGTATGAAAAGCATAAGTAGTCTGAGGTACCTTTGTTTCAGCAGCTTCAGAACTGCTCTCAGCACTTTCTTTATCAGCATTTACCATTAATGCATAGTTCTCCTCACTTTCAGAGTCTGAGGTGTCTGTCCAGCTTTTCTGCTTTGTGACAAGAGCCTTGCCTTTGTCACCCTTTACCTTCTTGCAGTCAGGAGATATGTGGCCTTTCTCACCATAGTTATAGCATTTAACATTGGTGTAATCTCCTCTGTCAGACTTTCCTCCTCTTCCTTCAGATCTTCTGAAATTCTTCTTATCAGAACTTATGCTTTTCCTGGGAAACTTCTTTCCCTTCCTGAACTTCCTGTATGCAATCTTTGTGATTCCTTTCACCATAAGAGCACACAGTTTCATCATCTCCTCATCAGCATCAGTCTCAGGCAAGCTTTCAGAATCTGAGTCATCATCACTCTCAGAACTTGATGACTCAGTATCAGACTTTATGAAAAGAGCTTTACCCTTGTCTTTCTTTGAGGAAGCTGCTTTGGGGAATTCTTCTTCAGCCTTAAGAGCAACTGTCCTTGACTTTCCTCCTTTCCTCTTGCTTCTTTGTTCCATCTCCAGCTCGTGTGTCTTGAGCATTCCATAGATTTCGTCAAGAGTTGTTTCATCAAGATTGTAGTTGTCTCTTATTGTCGTTGCCTTCAAATCCCAGCATTCAGGAAGAGCTAACAGGAACTTAAGGTTTGAATCTTCAAGATCATACTCTTTATCAACCAATGACAAATCATTCAAAAGTTTGACAAATCTATCATATAAATCATTCAATGACTCATTAGTCTTTGAGTCAAAGTGTTCATACTCTTGAGTGAGTATTGTCTTCCTGTTCTTCTTAATTGTGTCAGTTCCCTGACATCTTGTTTCCAGAGCATCCCATATCTCCTTAGCAGTCTTGCAGTTGATTACCCTGTTTGACATTACATTATCAATGGCACTATGCAGTAAGTGTCGTACCTTAGCATCCTTAGCAATTGATGCTATGTCATCAGCAGTATAATCACTCTTCTCCTTTGGTACGGTCGTTGCTGCTTCACCTGCAACTGCAACAGCGAGTTTGGTTGGTTTGTGAGGACCTTCCTTGATTCTATCCAGGTATTCTGGATCTGTTGCTTCCAGGAACATGGTCATCCTTACCTTCCATATGGGATATTCATATGGTCTCAGTATGGGGACTCTGATGGTCTCATACCGACTCTGAATTTGTGTCTTTGGTGGTTCCTCAGTTGTGGTAGGCTTAGTTGGAGTTTCTGTGTCCGACATGATTGTGTTTGAATCTTTAACTGTATGTAAGTTAACAGATAGGCTCTGATACCAATTGTTAGGTCACACACACACTGTAGAGGGGGTGAATACAGTGTATAGTACACTCAAATCGAACTTAAAGAACTTGAGTAACAGAAAACAAACTTTATTGAAACAATAAACTCTGTTACAATATAGAACTGTTACCTCTCAGTGATGAACAAATATCACGAGAGCTGCTAGGGTTATAAAGAATAATAACTTCGATAATGATAACACTTATAGTGTAAACCCTATGCCTGTGTTTATATACTACACAGTTACAAGATAATCGCTAATTGATATGGAATATAATTCTGCTTCCTAAAATATATCAATCAGATATCTTCTATTCCAAGTATTCCATTCTTCACGGAATTCCTTCTTCATGCATATCTCTTCTTATGTTTTATCTCTATCTTCTTTCCTTTAATCAACTACTATCCTTATCTGATCGTCCTTCAGCACTTAAGTTCTGATATCTATCTTCTGATGATTATCTCCTGATAATATAAGTACTGATATCCTTTAAGTCCTGACTTCCAGTATAAGTACTAATCAACAGTTAAGTACTGATCTATCCTGTTCACACAAGATCTGAAAGCTAAACATAAGACATATTAGCCATGACATTATCAAATATATCTAACATTCTTCCACGCATCTGCGGCCAGGTCATGAGCCTCCTTCTACTCCCTTAAAGCCTTATCATGAACAGCATTCAAGTCGAGCATCTTTTGATTGTAATTATTCACCAGCGTGACTTTCTCCTGCCCGTGCTCAGCGACCTTGCTCTGAAGAGAATTGACCTTAGAGTCGAGCTTTAATTGGTCTGGCTGAGGGCTCGCATTTCTCGAGATTTAGACAGCTGACGGTAATACACCTCAGTTGCGGCCCGGGTCAGGGCGTCCTGGTTGGCCTCAAGAGAAGAAGAGGACCAATTCTTCACATCCTGGTCGCTTATGTGAGCTTGAGCGAGCCGGACAAAGGTGGTCGCGACCATGTTGGCAGAAGAAGAAGTGGAGAGAGGGGCATCAGATGAAGCAACCTTTTTCGGGTCTGGCTCGACGGTTTTTCCCTCTTTGTGACCTCGATTCCTTTTTAGCCAAGGAGAAGGCCCTGAGCCTTTGAGATGCTCAGTAAGAGTAGTCATGCGAGCTGGAGGGGGGACTTGAGAGCGAGCCCCTGTGGTCGCAGCCGCGGGCTGAACTTGGCCCGAGGCCGCAGCCTGCTCTGCCTCTTCCATAAAGGGGATAGGGGAGATGGCCATTTCTGAAAAAGAAAACAATAAAGTGATATATTAGTCACAACGAGATGCAATGGAAAGAAGATAATGCGAGCAGATAATAAATGCATAGAATTAAAGTGCAATACGAAGTGAGATGCATGCTGGAAATGTAAACATGCGAGCACACGAGCTCGCACATGCGAGCAGACAGGCTCGCACATGAGGGCCCGGCGTTCTTACCCATTCTGGCCATCTTCTTAGATTTCTTCTTTTGAGGAGTCAGCCTCACTCCTTCCTTCAAAAACCCACATGCAAACAGATTTGAGGTCGTTATGAGTTTTTGAATATCCCTGTCCGCCTTAGGAATATCTAAAAGGCTGTCCGCGTTTATTTTTTCTTGTCCCACAAGGACAGTGCGAGGCGGGGTGGCTGGAGATAAATAAAAAACATTTTTTGTTAAAAGAAAGAACTATGGTAAAGGAAAAGAGAGCGGTCAGGGAGGACTTACATGGATTATAATAAAAGTGGGTCTGGACTTGAGGCACCTCGTGGACATAAAAGTAGGGGCTCTTCCATTTTCCTGAGTTGCTCGGCCCGTTGTGAACGAGGTTCTTCTTATTGAAGCACGTCCAGCCAGAGAAGTAAAAATACCCAAAGTCGTTGGGAGAATGCTTTAAATTGAGGAAATAACCCAGCTGCCTCGCGGTTAGAGGAGGGTACCCGCATTTGTGGTACATGATGTACAGTGCGAGGGCGGCCCGGTATCCGTTTGGATTGATCTGAAGGGGTGCGAGCTAGTAGTACTCGCAAACATCTTTGATGACGGGATGAAGGGGAGAGGAGATTCCTAGCCTTAGTAGGAAGGTGGACAAGACCATACGAGGCACCTTGCCTCCATTTTCCGGATGGTTGAACCTATAACATCTCATGTGAGGCAGGGGCAAAACAACATGACCCTCGAGCTGGAACTGCTCGATGTGCTCGGCCAAGTGTTTCTGAGTAAGCGAGGTGGGCAGGTCACGACAAGCAAGTACCTTTACCTCCTCGGCTGCAGTTGAGCTCTCCTCCCCATCAGAGATGATCTGCCTCTTGAAAATAATTTCACCCTCAAGCTCGGGCTGGGCAGGAGGCACATAAGGCTCAGGAGAGGCCGCAAGGATATAATTATAGTTGCAGATCTTATACTGACTAGTGATATCTGCCACCTCCTCGCTTTGAGGGGAGTCATAAGACCAATGCGAGCCGTCTTCTTCACCCTCGAGCCCCAAGATGGGATATTATGCGGTTACATGTTCTTTTCCCTTCTTGGTGTCGTAGTATGCACTTCCCAGGTCGCTGTCAGTGGACTCTGAGTCGAGGTGAATGGGGTCAAGGTTGTTGGCTGCAGCTTGCCTCAGGCGGGCCGCCCTCTCTTCAACCATTTCTCTTAGAATCTCCTCAGCTCGCTCTTTATCCAAGGGAGCGGGCTCGCGGTTTAGCAGCTCCTCCACCCCAAGGGAAGCCGGTATATTGGACAGGTCCACAGGCCTGTTTCTCCAATCATATATATTTTTCTCCCTGGTGTAGTCTTCAGGGTTAGGGTCGAGGTGAATATCCAGTGAGCCGGAGCTAGCTGCTCGCATCGAGTTCTCAACTCTAGCAATGTTCAATGCCCCTTGAGGGGTGATAGCAGAACCAGGGGAAATAGGTTGGCTGAGGCGACCAGAGAGGGAAGTCAACTCGCGTTAGAAGTCCTTTGAGCCTCGCTGCTCGGGTGGATATTGATTTAATGGAGACGAAGTGGCTGAAGAACGAACCGGGCTGGCAGAGGAGCGAGTCGGGCTCGAGGAAGAGCGAGACTATCCGTAGGAGCGGGCTGAAGACGCACTCGACATCTGTAAAAGATGGTAAAAATTAGTGTGTGGCCCTAAAAAAAGAAAGCAAAAATAAGTATGGGGTCAACCCCTAAGTGTCCTCACATCTCACACGGGATCGCACCTAAACATCTAGGCGAGCAGACGGGCTCGCATCGTATGTCGTGATTGTGTGTGGGCTCGCATCGAACAGGTGGTGTGTGCTCGCATGGTATATATAAATAAACATGAATGAATATGGATGATAAGGATCAATGGGGTACCTGTGGGCGAAGTGTAAGATGATCCTGATGAATCTGTTCCCGGAGAATATCGCCGCCGGTAGACAGTTTTTGTGGAGATCATAATTTTCGCCGTGGTAGATCCTTGAGCAAAATGGACAGCAATCCGAAAAGTGTTCTTGGAAATGTGAGAAATGAATTGAAATCCCACATATTTATAGCGGATAGGAGAGAGAAAGGACAAGGGACACGTGTCTCCATCTCAAGAGACGACACAAATCCCTACGTCAGCTGTCCAACAACTGTTATCTGTTCAAACACATGATCGTTGAAAGGCATGCGAGGCACGTGAGGCGGTTTGGTGCGACCTCGTGGGCTCGCACTTTCGTGGCCATAAAAAGCTAATGCTGGAAAAATTCCTATCCTCAAGATGCAACCAGGAATTTTGGGGGGTAGTTGTTATGCCCGCTTTCGGTCATGGCCCTAAACAGGTCCCCATGGGTGCATTGAATAGCTGGACTCTCATGTGTGGGCTAGAATCATGGATTAATGTGACTTGGGCCAGCGCACGTGGGCTGGGCTCGTGACATGCGGGCTGGGCTCGTGACACGCAAGCTGGGCTCATGACATGTGAGCTAGGTTCACACTTGTAAGGTAGGCTCACACTTACCATCTGGGCTCTCAAACGCGAGTTGGGCTTAGGTGTCCACACGCGAGGTGGGCTCAGGTGTCCACACGCGAGGTGGGCTCAGGTGGCTTCACGCGAGATGGGCACAGGTGACAGCATGCGAGCTGGGCTCGGTTGCCCACACGCGGGCTGGGCTCCGGTGCCCACACGCGGGCTGGGCTCAGGTGCCCATACGCGGGCTGGGCCCATGAGCCCACATCTTATGAAAATAAAGGTAATATTGTATTTATTACTCAAAAAGGAAGGCGGTGCGAGCCGATGTGACCAGGCCAGCCCGCATCAAAGGACTTTGTGTGCAACATGGAAAGTGACTCATAGATGACTGAGTTGCTCGTAGGTTTCGGGGTTGACTCGGGTTATTCCTACAGTTACAGGAAGAAATGCGGAGATGCCGCGAGATTGTAGGGAACGTGTGGAGCCGGTCGAGATTTACGTGACTAATTGGTTGAAGGCCTGACTTTATCGTGGGCTTGGGCTGCACGGGTTGGAGAACCCTAACCCTAGCCTACGTGACTTGTTCCCCAAGAATTACGTGAGGTTTGATCCTATAAATAGGGTACGTAGACACTTGTATGAGACATGAGTTGACACTTGATAGAGAATAATAAAAACTCTATTCTTTCTTAAGGAGTCAACATACAAGCTCAGCCACCATCATACATAACCTTTCCCCGCCTTCAAACACCGTCTTTGTCCTTGTTTTACTCATCAACCTCCACAAAAATTATCCGTATAATGTGTATATTTTAGAAAAAGTGAGAGATTGTAAATTGTATCAGTTTGGCCATGTTTGGGGTGGGTGGATATTCGTTTCACTGCACCGAGCGGAGCATTTATTGATATCTGATTGGAGAAGGATAGAAAGGCTAAGACGGACTTGGATTTGACATAACCTACTCATATTACATTTGCGAGCTTTAAACCTTCGAGGGAAGATAATATCGGATAAGACTTGGAGATGGATTAGAATAGTGGAAAGTATAATTCTCTATTTTTGACGTATAACCTGTGCTTATTTTTTTAAATAGTAGTTCTGTGATGTAAGTTGTGATAATGGAAGATGCAATCAGAATAAGTTTATCTTGCCATATAAATATATATATAGCATCCGTAAATTAACTTGGTTTATATCTTGTAAGCAGAGGGTATTGCACGTGTAACATTCGAATACACTGAAATGATCCAAATCATGATTTTAGGGGTAAGCTCCTAAAAATACCACTATTCTGAACTTAGGCTCCAAATAGCACACAAAATAAGATTATTATTTTGATAAATATGGCCCAAGAGAAAAGAGAATAAACCCTTAATCACTAGCATTATTTAATCTTACTCGAAACAAGAAACAAGATTATTAACAGGCACGAGGGAAAAATAGTTCACATATCTCTCTCTTATAACAGTATTGCCTATAAATACACAAAGAATTAACCATGATAAATACCCAAACAATGAACCATGATTAACAATGCCAAATTTAATTAATTTGTAGCAGACTTGCTTTCTCATAATACCTATTGACTCGCATATGTTTAGCATGCTGTATGCTTGTCAAACAAAAACAAAAGCCTGGCTTATGCTAGCTTAAGCAAAGGTAAAAAAAAAGTCCTATTTTAAGTTTATTTTGCTTTCAGCAAAAAATCGCAAGTAGTTTTTATTTGTTTCTGAAGAAATTATTAGACTTCAAGAAATGGAATTTTAAATATAATACTCTAAATTGACCATTTGTAAATTGATAAATTTTCAAAAATTCGGTTATGTACAAATTACAAAGGTCAAATGGAAAATGAAAGTGACTGACAAGGCGACAACTAGCATTCGAAAAAGTTAAAGAGTCTGTTCATCAGCTTAACTATCCCTAAGATGCAAACAGAAATGCAGTTGCAAGAACAGATCCCCTAAGGTACTAAAAATGTAAGACCTTACCTTTTCTGATCCTAAAGTGGGTTACAAAGAAGGTAAACTACATAATGTCCACATAACTTACCACATAATTCGAAGACTGGTAAAGCAGTTGCTTAATCAAGACTGGTAAAGGCCAATAGGAAGATACAGATACACAAATTCCTTTCACGAATTAAGAGATCTCAATAGCTACAATTTTAATCTATTTATAATTTTTTATCTCAATCCGGCTTGTATTTTTTACCACATTCCTTTGGACCAGTAGCAATGGACCTTGCTGCTTTTACAAAGTATAGTCTAGTAGCAATTGCTTTTCAACTAATTATTGCTCTCATTAGTTTCTGCATTGCAGTTCTTCATATTCTTCAGGTGCCAAACTTCCCTATTTCCAATTGGCTAGAACATTTTTTATAAAGAAACAAAGAAAAAGAAAACGAGGCAAGAAAAACTTCTATCGAATGAGATTGCTGAAGCTAATGCTATCTCCTCCAAAGAGTGACTGTGATAAGGTGGATGTTCCAACATCAAAAGGTCCCAAGGAGTCATTCTGCAATCATCATTGAGCTTAATAAATAATAAATAACAGTAATATTATTAGCATTGAACTGAATTTTTTTAAAAAAAAAGTACCCATTTGATGCCTGTCAGCCCGCTGAAACTATCTTCACTGTGTAATCTTGAACCAGGCTGATAATCAGTCTTTGATTCCTGACAAAGAAGAGTCTTGGATGAGACCAATTTGTTTCTTAAGCTATTTGTAAAACAAAGCAACCAATATTTAATCACAAATTTAGCATACATGAAGTATCAAAATGAGGATTTTCTTTATTACCAACAGCTCATCTTAAGGTCCCTCTTCATAGTAGATGGATTATTTAAGATTGATTAACTGTTTGGAAAAGTACACTTGCATGGTCACAGTAACATTCGTTTACTAAGTGTAACTCAACATGCTTCCATAAGTACTATGAACAATCAATGAGAACCTTAGATGTTATGCACATCTTAATATAAATATATTGACATGAAACATATGTTAAAGTAAGCATGCATCGTTAGGTTAGCCAATTCAGCAGTGCCAGCCGCCCATCCTTAACTGGCTATATATCCTTTAGTCCCTACCTTGTCATCAGTACCAGTGGTCATGTCGGTTTAACATGCCAACTTCCCAACAACTCCACAAAACAGCTCCCAATTTTTTTTTAAAAAAAGGGAGAAATAAAAACTCCCAATTATCGCAATGGGATGCAAGCTGAAATTTGATACCTCTAACGAACAAAAACCCTCGCGCCTAAATATCCAAATACTAAGGTTGGGGCATAACGAATATGATATATAACAAGAGTTCACCAGAAATGAAAAATAATAATGAAGCGATTGTTAGATTTATAATTGAATGTTTCAAGAAATGTACACAAGACAAAAGTTTATGTGTGTGGGCGCATGCCCGTTGTACACAAGAAACAAGTTAATGTGTGGGCGCATGCCCGTGTGTGTGGGCGTGTGCGCGTGTGGGCAATAGTTAAAGAGCAATACTTGATGTATATGAAGACTGAGATTCCGCGAACAAAGAAATGATTCATATTTACAGCTAAGTACTAAACTAATTTTGTATAAATATCTTAAGAAATAAGAATGAAATTTTTGCATAATGTCTTTTGCATGGACCAGGAAAAAATGAAGTACTAATCCTTTTTAAGCGGGAAAGCTACTTTTGTTTTTAAATAATGTCCTAATGCAACATGCTCATGCTATAGGCATGTGCATCAAGACATGCTTAAAGTTAAATGACCATCCAAATATTTAAGCAAATAGATGTTTGGTGGGAAATTTAAAGGTGAGCTTGCAATTGATTTAACAGTTATGAAACCCAATTAATGTGTTATAAAAATTTGGGAGACTCTCTAATATGAGCAAGCTTAATTAGAGAGACAGGATAAAAAACTACCCATAAAGAAAATAAAAGATGTACCAGACCTCTGGACAAGAAGAAACTTTTGTTGAATTTAAACTGGCATTATGGCCGCTGCTGCCAGGCATACCGCTTCCTTTCGAAGTCAGATTACTTTCTGGTAATGAAGATTTTTGGTATGAAAATGCATGGCATGTCTGTTCAGCATCTAAAATAGATAACTGTGATTCGCGTAATAATTGTTTTGCTGGTTGTGACTGGATCTGTACAGCAGCATAAATCAATTGAAAATCAGATGATAAAGTTTTACCTGTATTACTGATTTAGTTCCTTAGGAGTTTAAGTCCGCAATTACTAACCTTTTCCTGCAATGATGCTTCAGAAAGTAGACCACCGATACTCAGATTAGTTAGACCATCATCCCAGGAAAATTGCGATCCCCTGCCAACATCTTCCTGTACAGCTGATTTGCTACTTTTTAATGCTAACTTATTATTATGGGTCTTCCCTTGCAAAGATGCTTCATTAAGCAGCCCACCAATGCTAATATCAGAAATTAGCTGGATTTGGTGCAAGCCTTGTTGGTTTTGAGTTGATTTCATACTGCGACCATTTGTCATGCCCTGTAAGGATAATTCAGAGATAAAACCTCCAATACTCAAATTAAGAATACTATCATCCCATGGTAAAAGTTGTCCAGTGCCAGTAGTCAAATTATTATCGCATGTTACAATTGATTCTCCAATGACATTGTCCGTCTTCTCACAATCCTACATAATAGAACATAGACAGTATATTATGGTATCCTGACATAATAATTGTTAAATTTGCATGAGATAAATAATTACGAACTATGTGGACAACCAATAAAACCAATATTACTCAAAATTGGCTGCGAGAGTGACTCAGGTACGGATCCAAGTGCCGGATTGTCAATTTTGAAATATTAATATGTGGATTTGGATCTATATTTAGACACGGCTACCAGACTAGGCATGCAAGCGTGAAATAGAAGATGATGTATTCTTCATTTTATAAACAGTGTAGCTAATGAATTGATCCATTGCATGTAATAATGAACAAACATTCATGACAAAAAGTCAAAATGATAGTAGAAAAAACAATCGCCCTGGAGATCTTTCACTGTAGGATAAGTTCCCATAAGCCTTTGAGTTTTTAATTTGGTTGGGACTGCTAGAATGACATCCAGTTGCAACATAAAAATCAGGCTCAGATTACACACACTCACATAATTACACAAGCACGCATAATTACACAGATACACACATAATTACACAGACACACACATAATTACACCGACACACACTCACACATATCATGTATTATGCCACAAGTAGGAAAAAATTGAGGAAAAAGTACAAGAGTTCGGAAACAAAGAATGGAACTATATTCTAAAAGTTTGTAAAAGCTGATAATGGATTGCGAGTATATATGCTCATACATCTGACTACTAATGTCATAGACAAATATTAAGCAACCAAAAAATGTGGATTGGTGGAAACTGTTGAGAAAAATCTCATTACCCCTTGTCATATGAGAATAAAATACAGAAAGAGAAAGATCAGGAGCTACCAAATGATTAGCAAAAACATCCATACACTGGTCAGGCACAATCTCATCAACTGCATCACCCAAATGATTCGGCTTTTCAACATCTTCACTTGTCCTCTCTAATTCTTTCATCAGATCAGGTGTGACCTCTGAAGCAGTAGCGAAATCATTAACATCTTCAGATCCTAAACAAGCTTCCAAGCAAGTGGACTCAAGGCCAGAGAACCAGCCATATCTAAAAAGGATAATGTGGGTTAGTGGTAGAAAATGACAACTCAAACAAATTATCACAAGTGTATTCAACATATGACCTTAAGCGAAATACAGCAGGACTGTCCATGGCTGCATATACATCTCCAGCAGTCACTGAAATGTCATTCAAAGTCCATCTATTCTCGGATGCTACCCTGTCCACTGTCATACTATATGGAACAAGTACAAGCTTCCCTGTTGCAATACTTGAACTGCCCCATTTAGTATCAATGTGCGTAATAACAGAGGATATCTTCTTTCGAGCTCTTAGAGTGAGTTCTAGGAATGGATTGTAACCATCCTGTAACAAAAAAGCAAAAAAACAAAATTTTTACTAATTTGAATAAACTAGGACTGTGTAACTTCTGTTCATGCATATCTAGCTTACTTTCTCCAATTTAATCCGAGTGTCTTCATTGATGGGAAAAAGCTGTAGTTTGATCTTTGTTGACGGGTGTAAATGATGAGTAGGTACTTTGGTTTTAGTTAATTCGGAAGTTTCTTGCAGAAAACAAGCATGTTTTGTAAGTTGCTGGTCAAACGGTTGAACAGGACTACAAGGCAAAACCCCTGCATTCTTTTCTTTATCTACAACAGAAAAAAAAAATAAAATATATATATATATACCCAAGGTAAGGTATAAGAAAGTAAATAACGAAAAAACAGCGCAAATATACATTCTTCTTTAAAAAATATAAAGGATGTGTAATGAAATAATAGTGCAATGCAAGCGTAAACAATGATATACGAAATAAAAGCAAATTGAAAGATGATAAGATGAATAAAGTGGTAAAAAGGAGAAACCTGCTGATTTCTTGAATTTTGCGGTTAATTTAGTAGATGGGGTAGGTTTGCGCTTTAGGGGGTCATTAACAGACGGTCCTCCTCGTCTATGGTTTTTAGTATCTTTCATAGCATTCCCACCTTGATAGCACAAATGTGTTGATATATATATATATAGATAGATAGATAAATTAACTGCATAACACCAATTACGAATAATAAAAAAGCAAAAAAGTGTAAACAAAACCCTAAACAATTCAATTGAAAGATAACAGCTTTTCCGGTGTAGAGAGTAAATTGATTGATATAACTCTATGTAAACATTAACATTAATAAAGAGAGAGAGAGGGAGGGAGAAGCTAACAAATAAGAGTTAAGAGAACCCTAAAAGTCTAAAAACACGGAAGGATGAAATCAATTAAAAGCGATTACAAATCGAGAAACATAAAAAAACAATAAATACATACAATACGTAAAAAGGATTGTAAGCCAGCCGATGGGGTTCGCAGGGATTCGAAATCCAAGACGATGATAAGCTGCTGCTGCTGCTGCTGGTGGTGTGTACGAAAGAAAGTGCGAAGAAGAGGGGAAAATAAGGAGTAATTGGGAACTTAATTATTTGGATGGTGTGGGCGGGGTGGTTTGAAATTTTCAATCTTCCCTCGCCTTCCTATCCATCAAAAGGCTAAACACAGAGATGGGCCCCAGGACGAAACTCCTCTCACATGTGCAAATTTAATGGCATTTTGCAAATTAATAATTAACACATAGTATATTCAATAGAAAGCTGAGCGGAAATTTTGAATTTTCATTAAATAAATTATGAGTATTGAGCTATTTTATTATTAAAATTACTGCTTATAACTTATAACTACCTTGTTCAATTTTAAAAGATTAAAAATATATAACATAAGTCATAATGACTAACAATCGTAATATTCAACAAATTAAAATTTACACTACCGTTAATATAAATTAATTTAATGAAAAAATATTAGTTTTTGAGATTTAACGTATACGTTAATGTAATATCATTACAAATATCAGAATCCATTAACTAAAGTTGGCCCAATATCCTTATTTTCCAATCTATTCAACATAAACATAATGAAGATTAGTCAAATCCACCTAATTTTTAACACATTAAATTTTTTTTAAGAACTTATCATTCTCAGTTTCACAACATAAAAAACTTTTGTTGTTATCTTCTGATATATTAATTAATCCAAATATAACTTTAATACTGGATTTTTTACAATTAGTAAAGTTAAAGTTATATGTGCGTGTGTGTATATATCTAAATTATTATTTCTTATATTTTGAGTAAAGTATGCATGGTCTCGTTTATTTATTTGCTAAATATTTTATTAATATATATGTTAAATTATTTTTAAAATCTAGTGAGCCAATTTATTATTCAAATAACATGTATTTATAATTATTTAAAAATTATATTTATCTAATAAATAAACTTTGTTGTCGTCGCTCTGACAAAAATTTAATATCTATTTAACTCAACTGAGCAATAATCATGGTTGTAACATAAAAATAATTTATATATATTGTAAAGACTAACAATAGATATTCTCGGGTTTTTTCAGGAATTCGAAGAAAAAATTATACTAATATCGTCATTAAATCGTTTTCAAATTTTTTTCGTTTATAATTCTAATCTTTTTTTTCTTATAATAATTTGATAACATTGCATATTATGGTATCTTAATTAAATTTAACTCTACAAATATTCCACTAACTATGTTTGAAGTTAAATAAATTGTTACTATTCATGACACTAACATATTATGTGTATGATAAAAAAAAAAAGTAGCAATACGATGTAGTGGTAAAAATATGCACAAGTGAATTCAAAGATTCGGGTTCAATTCTCACAAATAATATTTTTTATACAGATATTAAGTATAGGGGTAAGTTAGTGATAAGAAATAAAATAAATCTTAATCGCGTAATTAATGTGACATTAATTACACCCAGTATGGGCTGCAAATGAGGCCCATTTAAACAGGCTTAAAATCTTGAATATTAAATATTTTCGTAATTAATAAATTTGAGTAAAATCAGCTGGTAGATATTGTTCAATTGAGGACAAAATCCCTTGAAGATTGGTCTCCAAAAAACCTCATCGGATAAAAAATCAATTTCCTGCATTATAGGACTCCAAAGTCCATTCTAAATCTGAGACTTGCCCATCAAGTCTCAAAACCCTAATCTAATTCAAGGTTTCTCATTCCTATATCGGGGGCCTCATCCCACAAATTAGAACTACGTTTTTTAACTTGATCCTTAGCATACAACAATGTGCGTAGGCATCTTGTGAAGGCAGATTGAGTCACGAAACACGAGAGCAGTCAAATAGAGTCTTGGAGCTCACGAACCCTAGGATTAGATATACCTTAATTTTTTACCCATAATGACGTCGTATGTGGGAAAATAACAACAACCATGGTACTCACACGGAGTAAAAACAAAGTTCCTCAAGGAACTCCGGTTGGCTGGGACTATCCAGAAAATTTCATTAGCCATTGAGATTCCCCCTTACCCAACTTACTCTCAAGGGACAACGGATCCTATGATTCCCCGATCTGAATCTTAGCCACCCCCGGCTTTAGAGGCAAACCCTCAAAGTTTGAATCTGAATGCTTCTTTGGGAACTCAATCTGCGGGCTTCAAGATGTCAACCATAGTGCATCACATGCCCATAAATCCCATTTATGGAATGCCAATCTACTCAGAGGCTGGAGGGAGTAGGCCATCCTACCACCTCGATCCCAGCCTTGGGACGACTCTAATTATCTTATAGGCCTGCAATCAATCAATAATGAAAGAGATGTATCCGGACCCTATAAAACTGAGAAGAGTGAAGAGTTAACTGATGAAGACACCCATCACAGGAGGAAAAGAAGGGATAAAATCCCGTTGGAGGTAGGCGCCTTGAGCCCGTTGGGGGCAGGCAACCCGGATCTCTAGAAATTCAAGGAGTGACATCCCAGACTTTCGAGGAAAAGATTTGTGCTCATGAGGCAGAAATTCTAAGGTTAAGGAGGGATATGGAGAAAAGTCAAGTTAGACAACCAACAAGGGCCAACCAAGCTAGAGGAACTAGGGGAACTGCCCGGGTTATCGATTTGGAGGAAACTCCTAGGAAAAATTAATGGGTATCCCTCGGGGAAACCCGTTTGAGTTGCTTTCCCTTGGAGACCCAACGATCCAACCCCGCCTTTACGGCAGAAATCATGAACACTCATATCACAAAGAAGTTCAAGATGGCGAGTATAAAGGCCCATGATGGAACGGGAGATCCAATGAATCATGTCAGGAACTTCTTTAATGCACTATTGTTGCAGCCCGTGAATAATTCGATCAAATGTCAGACTTTCCCTCAAACCTTGTCAGGCATAGGTGGTACAACCGCTTGCCTCCAAACTCAATTGGATTCTTTAGAGACTTAAGTCAAGATTTTATCAAGCAGTTTATCAGCGGAAAGGTGTATTAAAAAAGCTCTGCTTCTCTCATGAGCATAGTGCAAGGGGCAAATGAGTCTCTTAGGGACTACTTGAATCGTTTCACGAAGGAAGCCCCTGAAGGTCCCAGATCTTCATGACAGCTATGATAGCATTACAATAAGGAACCAATGATGAGTTCTTCAAAATGTCTTTGGCCAAGCGACCACCAGAAAATATGCTGCAACTCCAAAGTAGAGCGGGAAAGTACATCCAAGTTGAAGAAAACATGAAGAAAATAGTAGTGAACAATGAGCCCACTGGTGGCAAGAAGCTGAAGACAGACCAAGAATACAATGCAAAGGACAAGTATCCTAGAGTTGATAAAGAATCTGATTTACCACCCAAGAAGGGGGGACCCAGACAAAAATTTACTGAGTATGCTAGACTGAATGCTCCTATGAGCCAAATCTTGATGGAAATCGAGGGAGATAGAGATGTTCACTGGACTAAGCCCCTAAAGGCTGATCCTGCCAAGCTAGATAAAAGCAAATAATATCGATTTTTCAAGGATGCTGGTCACAACACCGATGAGTTCCGACAACTGAAAGATGAAATTGAATTCCATATTCGAAAAGGAAAATTGAGTAAGTATACTAGAGATAGAGAGCGAGATAGGGGAGAAAGAAATAATAATGGAAGAAGGAAATTTGATGACCGTAGAAGGGATCAAGATGATCAGGGGCGAAATCTCCATCCCTGAGGAGTAGTGATAAATACAATCTTCAGCGGACCGACTATAACTGGCTCATCTAAAAACTCAAGGAAAGCTTATGCTAAAGAAGTCATGTACATAGTTGGGGAAGCTCCCAAGAGGGATAAGACAGGAGTAACAATGACATTCGATGACTTTGACTTGGAGGGGATCCAGTTTCCCTATGACGATCCCCTAGTTATAACACCTATCATAGGAAACAACCCGATAAAGAGAGTCCTTGTAGATAATAGAACATCGGTAGACATCTTACTATATGATACTTCATAAGGATGGGATACAACGATTCTCAATTAACCTCAACTGATATGCCGATATATGGGTTCGCTGGAGTCGAATGCCCCGTTGAAGGGATAATTAAGCTACCTTTAACTATGGACCAGAAGCCAAGACAGGCCACGTAGATGTTGAACTTTGTGGTGGTTAAGGCTGGATCAACACATAATACGATCATGTGAAGGACATCTATACATGTCTTTAAGGTAGTCCCCTCATCCTACCATTCAGTGATCAAATTTCCAATCAGAGGCGGAATATGAGAAGAAAGGGGAGACCAGAAGATGGCCAGGAGCTGTTATGTAGCCTCACTGAGGGCAGATGGAGCCGAGTTCAAGTCTTGCCTATTGAGGATTTGGATATCCGTGAGAATGATGAGAAACGAGCGGCAGAAGATTTGATCCCGATTCCTTTGGTTCCTAAGGATCCCGAGAAAGTAACTTTTATTGGAGCATCATTGGAAGAGTCCCTTAGAGGGAAGCTAATAAGGTTCTTGCAAGAAAATAATGACGTATTTGCATGGTCGGCAGTTGATATGCCCGATATAGACCCTTAATTGATCACCCACAAGTTAAACGTGGATCCAAATCGAAAGACTGTAAAGGAAAATAAAAGGAGTTTTGGCCCTGAAAGGCAAGAAGCTATCAAGCAAGAAGTTGAGAAGCTCTTAGAGGATGGTTTCATTGAAGAGATACATTCTCCAGAATGGTTAGAAAATCCTGTAATGGTAAAGAAGACTAATGAAAAGTGGATAATGTGGGTTGATTTCACTGATCTAAATGATGCATGCCCGAAGGATTGTTTCCCTCTCCCAAGGGTAAATGAATCGATGTTTGTCCTCAAGTATAAACAGACTAAAAAAAACAAGAAATATAAATGCATGAATGCAACTAAATGAATGCAACAATCCCCATAGAATAACTAAACCAATCAACAAGCAACACCTCAACAAATGCAGTTATTCGCATAAAGATCAATCAATCCTCACAAATCAATCTACAAACCAAAGATGTGCGTGTGTGCAACTGCTTACAGATATATTATCGCAACTAGATCAACAATCATGACTCACTACTTATCAAAGCAATCACAAGTTTATAAATAGAATAAAAGCTAGACTCAAAATAACTTATAACACTTCAATTCTTATATCAGAGTTTAACATGGATTCACGCTTTTATTCACAACAAAATAACACAAGTATGCTTATTTGATCGTGCAATAAGTGAAGTCCACAAAAGACTTATTCAATAGTACCCATGTAGCGAGCGTTATGTTAGCGGATCCAAGACTATAAAAGCCTTAGGTCACTAGGCACAAAGTCTCCTAAGAACTTAATAACTCGAGTACTAAAGAGCCCACTCGTGATCAATTATACATAACATTTTTTTTCTTTTTTTTCTTTTTTTTTTCAAATTTCTGAACGAGTGTGTTTCGCTCCATCTCGCTCAACCCTAGACTACTCATATAAATATGAGCCGACTACTAGCCATTTGATACCTAGCCACACAACTAGCAATGAAATCCAATTTTCTCCCTTTTTTAAATATCCATGCTAATTTATTATTACGAGAATATCCTAAATTCTAAATATAAACAAGCGATTAAACCTCGACAAACAAATAAACCATGACCATGATCTAGCACTTTAGCAACCTATAAGACTTAGTGAAATACAATTTTATCTAGCATGTAAATCAATTCGATAAGACTTAACATCAACAAGAATTGTAGGCCATCTCAATACCTTTCCACCGAGCTATAGAACACAATATTTGAGTGAGTAGTGAAGGAGATATGGCAGTTTGAAGTTGCTGGTATTATTTTGGCCGAGAGTCTCTCTCTCTCTCCTCTCTCTCTCTCGTCCAAATAATCATGGTAAGACCCTCATTTTTACAGTTCTTTAAATCAGACTAATTTTTACTCCAAAAGTTTTAACTTATTTCTTGAACTCCTTTGCAAATATGAACATGACAAACATAGATCAAAGCTCTCTTAAGGCTTGATCTTTGATTATAAGTAGTTTTGGTTCACTAGAGAACTCAGAGTTATCGACAAGTCTACATTCAGTAGAGAACTCTGAGTTATCGATAAGTCAAGTTCCACTAGAGAACTCAGAGATATCGATAAGTCAAAATTCACTAAAGAACTCTGAGATGTCAACAAGGTGAATTTGACTAAAGAACTCTGAGATATCAACAAGTCAAGAAGCCACTAGAGAACTAAGAGTTATCGATAAGTCAAAGTGAAGATGTGAAGACTAGAGAACTCGACAAGCATACTAGAGATAGAAAGAGAGAGGGGAGAAAGAAATAATAATGGAAGAAGGAAATTTGATGACCGTAGAAGGGATCAAGATGATCAGGGGCGAAATCTCCATCCCTGAGGAGTAGTGATAAATATAATCTTCAGCGGACCGACTATAACTGGCTCATCTAAAAACTCAAGGAAAGCTTATGCTAGAGAAGTCATGTGCATAGTTGGGGAAGCTCCGAAGAGGGATAAGACAGGAGTAACAATGACATTCGATGACTTTGACTTGGAGGGGATCCAGTTTCCCTATGACGATCCCCGAGTCATAACACCTATCATAGGAAACAGCCCGATAAAGAGAGTCCTTGTAGATAATGGAACATCGGTAGACATCTTACTCTATGATACTTCATAAGGATGGGATACAACGATTCTCAATTAACATCAACTGATATGCCGATATACGGGTTCGCTGGAGTCGAATGCCCCGTTGAAGGGATAATTAAGCTACCTTTAATTATGGGTCAGAAGCCAAGACAGGCCACGCATATGTTGAACTTTGTGGTGGTTAAGGCTGGATCAACACATAATACGATCATGTGAAGGACATCTATACATATCTTTAAGGCAGTCCCCTCATCCTACCATTCAGTGATCAAATTTCCAATCAGAGGCGGAATATGAGAAGAAAGGGGATACCAGAAGATGGCCAGAAGCTGTTATGTAGCCTCATTGAGGGCAGATGGAGCCGAGTACAAGTCTTGCCTATTGAGGATCTGGATATCCGTGAGAATGATGAGAAATAAGTGGCAGAAGATTTGATCCCGATTCCTTTGGTTCCTGAGGATCCCGAGAAAGTAACTTTTGTTGGAACATCGTTGGAAGAGCCCCTTAGAGGGAAGCTAATAAGGTTCTTGCAAGAAAATAATGATGTATTTGTATGGTCGGCAGTTGATATGCCCGATATAGACCCATAATTGATCACCCACAAGTTAAACGTGGATCCAAATCGAAAGACCGTAAAGGAAAATAAAAGGAGTTTTGGCCATGAAAGGCAGAAAGCTATCAAGCAAGAAGTTGAGAAGCTCTTAGAGGATGGTTTCATTGAAGAGATAAATTCTCCAGATTGGTTAGAAAATCCTGTAATGGTAAAGAAGACTAATGGAAAGTGTATAATGTGTGTTGATTTCACTGATCTAAATGATGCATGCCCGAAGGATTGTTTCCCTCTCCCAAGGATAAATGAATCGATGCTTGTCCTCAAGCATAAACAGACTAAAAAACAAGAAATATAAATGCATGAATGCAACTAAATGAATGCAACGATCCCCATAGAATAACGAAACCAATCAACAAGCAGCACCTCAACAAATGCAGTTATTCGCATAAAGATCAATCAATCCTCACAAATCAATCTACAAACCAAAGACGTGCGTGTGTGCAACTGCTTACAGATATACTATCGCAACTAGATCAACAATCATGACTCACTACTTATCAAAACAATCACAAGTTTATAAATAGAATAAAAGCTAGACTCAAAATAACTTATAACACTTCAATTCTTATATCAGAGTTTAATCTGGATTCACGCTTTTATTTACAACAAAATAACACAAGTATGCTTATTTGATCGTGCAATAAGTGAAGTCCATAAAAGACTTATTCAATAGTACCCATGTAGCGAGCGTTAGGTTAGCGGATCCCAGACTATAAAAGCCTTAGGTCACTAGGCACAAAGTCTCCTAAGAACTTAATAACTCGAGTACTAAAGAGCCCACTCGTGATCAATTATACATAACATTTTTTTTCTTTTTTTCTTTTTTTTCCAAATTCCTGAACTAGTGCGTTTCGCTCCATCTCGCTCAACCCTAGACTACTCATATAAATATGAGCCGGCTACTAACCATTTGACACCTGGCCACACAACTAGCAATGAAATCCAATTTTCTCCAATTTTTAAATATCCATGCTAATTTATTATTAAGAGAATATCCTAAATTCTAAATATAAACAAGCAATTAAACCTCGACAAATAAATAAACCATGACCATGATCTAGCACTTTAGCAACCTATAAGACTTAGTGAAATACAATTGTCTCTAGCATGCAAATCAATTTGCAGATGAGCATATGAATAACCAAGCCCCTTAGGATTGGGTTTCCCTCCATACCACTCATGTATGCTCAACAACGTAGAACTGTCGATAGGAGCACTCGGAAGCTGAAGCTGCTCATGTGCGGGCCAATGAACACCAACTGCCACACACAGCTTCGTCACAACGGACGCATAAGGTAAAGCACCTGTGGTACCTCCTCTCAAGAATCTCAAAATCCCCTGATAAATAACCATCCCCAAATCAATGTAATCGCCCTGAAGAATACCCCACAGCAGACGAGCACGCTCCACAGTAATCTCATGCACATGCAAAGATGGCATGATGCACAAATAAATGAGTTCCAAGCCCGTGCAAACCTGTTCATGTATGACGCAGGGAACATGGAGTAATCAGTAGTGCCCCTCTTGAACTTCCAGTGAGTCTTAGGCACACACAGAGTCGCAACAATCAGATCCAAGTTGAAGTCCTCGGGAGTCTTATCGTTGCACG
This sequence comes from Apium graveolens, assembly GCF_009905375.1. NCBI lineage: Eukaryota > Viridiplantae > Streptophyta > Magnoliopsida > Apiales > Apiaceae > Apium > Apium graveolens. The sequence continues at coordinate 158,140,554 of NC_133650.1, forward strand.
TGTCCTGACCGGGCTTCCTCACGGGCTACTCAATAACCCTCCTATTGGCATCAGCACTATGACGACTCGTACATTTCTGTAATATTTAAATGTGTAATTACTAAATAATTAAATAAATAAATTATGTGTATGGGTTCTGTCAGCTGGATATTATTTTTGTTAATATTTTATTAATTATGTGCGATTATTGGTGTTCGAGGATCATTTGTATGATTAGTTGTGACATTGTGTTATTTTGTTTTATAGTTAAAGGTGATTTTATTAAAAACTTTATTTTCATAAATATTTGAATTGTCTCTAAAAATCATTTTATCGATTTACAATTTTATTTATTATTTATAGGAGTTTATAAAATTTGGAAATCAATAATTCATTAATTAATTTAGTCCTGAATGATTTTCTGATTGTATTTTATTGTAAATTCAATATTAAATTCAAAAAAAATTCAAAAATTATGAAATTTGTACTTTATTAAGTTTGGAATATTCCGGGAATTTTAAAATTATTTTGGAGGTTTTTAGGATTTATTTGACCCGCGCGTTATTTCGTTTATTTGTAAAATAAGGATCCACTACACGTTTAAAAAAATGATTTAAAAAAATCTTTAAATTTTTTTATTTATTTAGTTGTTAATTATTGTGATAATTTTAAAGTTATTTTGGTAAAATTTTAGAATTATTTTTACTCGTAATTTGCTGGTTAAGGTACCAATTTCGTGTTTTTGCGGGCTTTCAAGATAAGTGTTGCAGATAAATATATATATATATATATAACACAAACAAACCCCCCAACCCCGGTTCCTCTCACGCGCCCCTAATTATATCTCTCTCGTCTCGTCTTTCTCTTTCGTCTCGTCTCTCTCTCCGCATTTTATTCTCCGGTATAGCACCACCACCATTGTTCTCTTCCTCTCTTCCTTCCCCGTTTCCCCCCTTCTTCCCTTGTATTGCTCGCTGTGTGTGTTCTGTGTGTGCGATTGCTGTGTGTGTTCTGTGTGTGCGATTGTTGTGTGTGTTCTGCGTGTGCGATTGTGTGTGTGGGTGTACGTGTGTGTGTACTGCTTGTGTAGTTTCCCTGTGATAGCAACGTTGTTGTTGTCCAATTTTGCACCTCAGTGCTTGATTTCGGTTACTTCCGGCTTTTGTTGGCGTTTCTTTTCCGACCGTTTAGGCCCTGTTTGACTCAAATTATTTTGCAGTGCAGTTTGATTATTTTTGTGAAATAAATTATTATGCAGAAATTCTGTTTAGGAAATTATCGGTAGGATTCACGATTGGAAACCCGGGATATAAGGGTACCCGCGAGTTTTACCGCCGTCGGCGATGAGCCTCGGCGAGCCGACGGTGGACTATGATGATACGATCTGAGTCCTACGATTTAAAAATACAAAATATGATTTAAGTTATAAAATACAAATTAAAACATAAAAATACTGATAATAATGATTAATAAGTGTATTTAATTGGTGTTTGTAAATTTGCGAGTAATATTGTTGACTGAAATCGGTGGTTGGGTTTTGGATTGTGATTGATTGTGGTTGTGATTGTTTTGACGTCGGGATGTTCGACGGGTTAGCCGATAATCAAAGGAGGTGCTGCCCGATTTCCAGAAAATTAAATTACGGAAATATGAGGCCGTACACAATGACTATCAGAACGTCGATCGACTATATGTACGTACCTTATACGTAATCTGATTATGTGTTGTGATGAAATACTTTACGAAAATCGATAACCCTAATTTCATAAAAGGATAAATATACCTATTTTTTGAAAATGAACACCGAACCGACTTTTGAAGACATGAACCCTAATTGATACGTGTATTATAATATTGAATATGTTACGAGTCGGGTTTTGTTAACGTTCAGGTAGATTGTTAGCGAGGATATGTCAAGCATAATCGAAGGTCTAAGTTAGGTGTTTCGACTTTATAGGTGCTAGTCGGAAGGCCCAAGAGTTGGTATTGGATAGCCTAGTGGACAGTCGACGAGCTCAGTAAGGTTTCGATCGAAGGACCTGAGTGTTGGAGTCGAATCAAGGGTAATTTAGTGGTTAGACGTTAAAGTCTGAGCGTTCGTGTAGGCTCAAGGTGAATCGATAATATTTGTAAAGCTCTGCAAGGCAAGTACCCCTGAACAAATCTTTTATGATTCAGTATATATGAATAATTGTTGATTTAAATTACATACTGTAACATAACGATCAAATTGTTTTGTTAACTTGTGTTTTGGGGGAAAAGTAACTTCTGAAAATGCCTATCTCTAATTTTTGAATAAAATGAAAATGTTTTGGAAAGTGTGCTGTGATATAATTGTTTGGCAAGAGATAAGTAAGTGATTTGGAAAACTGGATAAAAATGATCAGATAATTGGATGAGTGTGCGCAGGAGGCCCGTAACGGCATGGAAGATAGCGTAAGAGGCGAAGTGGTTGCGCACCCTATTATAACCACCAGCCCAGCATGACAGGGACCTAGCTAGTCTCTGAGTTTTGGAACAAGTTTTCATAGGATAGCCAAGATAGAGTTATCCTATGGAGATAGCCTGATCAGCTGTCTCACCAGGGATCATCCAATACTTTTATATCTGAGCAAGTGATTTTGAGGTTCCCGGAGAGGAACAAGTTTTTTAGGTCCTGTGATGGGACAAGTTTTATAGGTCCTGTGATGGGACAAGTTTTATAGGTCCTCTGATGGGACAATTTTTATGGTTCCCGTAACGGAACAAATGATTTTGGGTCCCCGTAACGGGATAAATGGTTTATGGGTCCTGCGATGGGATGGAAGATTTAAAAATGAAAGAAGCATGCTAAAATTGAAATTTGGTATTTATGCACATCACACAACTAATGATTTGGTTTTACAGAGAATGCTAGTTTTGATATCCAATTCACACATGTTATACTTGTTTTCTAGAAAGTTATGAATTCTGTTCCTATAATTGTTTATCATAAACTGTTTTTGATTATTATTTATATAGTGGTACTGCTGAGCAATTGAATGCTCACCCTTGCAAAATGTTTTATATATGTATTACAGATGCCTAGGGGATTCTCCCGTGATAGTCAGGGCAGAGTTCCAGTTCCTTCTGTATCAGGCTCCTCTGAGGTAGTTGTGTTGGACCCAAGCGGGTCTGTTGAGTTGCTAAACAAAGATAATATTGTCAGGATTGTCTTTAGTAAGTTGGTTTTGTGATGGTTGTAACCTAAGTCATACTTAAACCTGGAAAAGATCTTGGAAAAAAGGGGTTGTGTTTATATAATAATGTTGAGTTGGATTATGTTATGTAGTTAATATTATTATTGATGACGTCAACTCCTGACCCCGGGGTTGAGGCTGTCACAGTAGGTATCAGAGCTACGGGTTTGAGTCCCTGATTTAGGTTAGGAATAGAGTCAGAAGTGTGCAAGAAGGTTTATGTGTAGATGTGAGTCAACAACTTAATCAGAGGAGCGAGTCTATGAGTTCAATCAAGGGTTTCAGAAGCGTAACCCTGATGTCTGTTGAGGATTGGCTGGAACTGCCCTAGCTTGTAGTAAGTCTCCCTTGTATATAGGTATCGCTGGCAATTTCTGGTAGAGGTTTCTAGTTTCTTTTCTCGAGCAAGCGAATCTGACCGTAAAAGTTCAGGTGGAAGGGTAATAGTCAGCGGCTTCCATGACAGCCGAGTCTCATAGTGAATGTGGATCAGTACTAAGGTTTATACCTTGAACCCTTATATTTCTTTCCTAGGAGGTTCTATCGGTTGATTGGGGAAAACAATACATATGATGTGACTATTTGTCTGCGTGATAAAGGGTCTGGTGGGACGCCACCGAATTATGTGTTGTAAACTGTATGGTACTAAGATTGGCCATCTTATGTACTTGTATGGTTGCTCCCAGTCATATATGCATTTCCTTCACGTTTCTTTTAGAATGAATTATCTTGATTTCAAAATTTTATTTGGTATTTTATGGCAATGAATTTCCTTCGGTAACCACTGTGGTCAGATCGTCCTAGTTATGGAAAGTAAACGAAGAATTGATCGTCAGGAGAAATAAAAGTTCTGTATCCGGTTGCTATTTTGGAATGATGGCAACATAAAGGATTTGTGATCCATTGGAAAAGGTTTTTGTCTTAAAAAAGTTAATTCAGTGGTTGTCGAGTCTATGGAAAATGATAGGGAACCACCTTTAGAAGAATGGTTGGCTGAAACTTGGACTAGTAGGCCTAGCAGAGGTCCTTAAGTTGACCTAGTTTGCGAGGTTGCTTGTTGGTAATTGTGGCTGAAATAGCCAACCCCGTTTTATTATGTTGGTTAGTGATACATATGGTTATTAACATGTTATGTGTCACATTATTGTGAACCGTGGAGTGGAGTGGTGAAAGATGGTTAGTATACTTGTTGGTGGTTTAGTTGATATTGATGGATTGATATGGTTGTTGGTTGATTGTTGGTGTCGGCTCGAGTCCGAATGGTAGTCAATAATATAGAGGAAATGCTGCCCAAATTTTTGGAAAATACCCTACTTTTAAAGATACAACATATACAATGGTGTGTTATTGGCATTTCGATTGATATTCCAATTGGTTAAATAAAAGCAAGAATTGGTTAATGTTACCAGCTAATGGTTAGTTAGATAAAAGTTGGTTCCAATTAGGTTAAGTTAGATTCTGATGTGATTTTCAGATCTAAAAACAAAGAATGTTCAATGTTTCAAATGTGGTCATAAGGGTCATTATGTGTTGGAATGTAATCCAGAAAATTCAGGAGTTATTCGTTACCATTGTAGGAAGGTTGGGCATATTTCAAGGAGTTGTGAAACGGTTACTCAAGATACTACATTCCAAGGGCCAACATCCAGCACAGTTAGAGGCAGAACTTCCAGAGTGACCAAAAGATCGAGCAGTTAGAATTCAGACGTAGTGCAGTTGATCTGACACCCTTAAAGCTAGAGGAGTTTGATATGATTTTAGTAACGAATTGGTTGTCCTATCATAAGGCAAAGATTAATTCGGGAAAAGCGAATAGTAAAGTGTATGGAAGTCACTAGTGGGTTGAGTTTTTAAAGGAAGGAGCAAGATAAGAAGCTCTTCCAATCATGCGAAGAAAGAAGTTAATAAGCTAAGGGTATCAAGTAGATCCACCATGTGTAAAGATACGAAGAAGAAAATGCTTAAGCTGAAGAAAGTTGAGTAATATATGAATGCCCTGGAGTTTCGTTGAAGATCAGTGGGATGAAATAATTAGCTCAATAATTATAAAAGATATTAGTAAGGAAGGTGAGCATACCAGATATAGTCCCTTGGGTTGTGCCAGAAATGTTGCTGAAAAGAAGGATGAAATGATAAGAATGTGTAATGATTATCGTGAGTTTAATAAAATGGTGAACAAGAATCAGTAACCCTATCAAGAATTGATTATTTATGTAACCTAATTCAAGGAATGTGTTGTTTCTCGGAGATTGACTTAAGGTCCAGCCTGAGGACGTATTGAAGACTGCAGTTAAAACGAAATATGGGCATCACAATTTTTGGTAATGTTATTTGGAGTAACAAGTGTATCAGTAGTGAACATGGTGTATAAGGAGTGCTTGGATAAGCATAATTATATTTATTGATAACATCCTCAGCTATTCGAAGACTAAGGATGTCTATGTGGAATGCCCAAGGATTTCTCTACGAAGATTAGAAGGAAAGCAACTATATATTAAGTTTCAAGTATGAATTTTGGCTGAGAGTAACAAATGATTTTGATTATTCCATTAACGAACATTTAAGCAAGGCCGGTGTAGTAACAGATGCCATGTATAGAAGGAAAGGATTGAATGTGATTAAAATCGCTAAGGAGTTAATAAAGGAATAGGGAAAAAGTGGAATATAAAGTTCAAATATCTGAAGGTGAGAAGAAGTGAAGATATGAGATTACTTTCCAGTCTTAACTGATGGAGAGACGCAAGAGGTGTTTGAATGTTTGGAAACTAAATTGAAAATGAGCACCGTCTATCATCCGTAGACGAAGGGTCAAAGTGAAAGGATAATTCAGTCAATATAAGATATGTTGAGAGTATATAGTTTGAATTCAAAGGAAATTATGGTAATCACCTACCATTGATTGAGTCTTCTGTATTGATAATTATCATGTTAGTAGGGAATGCTACCTTGTGAAGCCCTGTGTGAGCATAAGTGTGAGTTCCCCTCTATTGAGAGAAAGTGGGAGTAGAAATGTTGTTAGATCCTGAGTAAATTTAGCGCACCAAGGACGTAGTGGTGTTGATTCGAAAAAGAGTTGACGCAGCTTGGGATGGACAAAGAAAAAAGATGGATTTGCATCGAAAGAGTATGGATATAAAACTAGGATCGTGGGTATTGACAAAATTTCACCTTGAAAGAAATTGGTTAGGTTTAGTTAGAAGGGGCGAGTTGAGCCCTAAATATATGTACCCGTTCGAGGTATCGAGGAAGATAGATGAAGTGCTCATGAGTTAGCATTGTCATTACAGTTGCAGATATTTATAATGTGTTCTGCATGTCATTGTTAAAGTGATATGTTCTTGATTCGAACCAAGCCGTTGAGTAGGAGCCAATGGGCTCTCATCCAAATTGTTCTGCGTGGAATGATCGACCCAAAACCTAGGTCATTATGAGCGAATCCTTAGGAATGAATTTATATCTATAGTGAGTATGCTTTGAATGAATCCTCGAGTGGAAGAGTCCACTTGGGAGTTAGAGTCAGATATGCTTGACAAATATCCTCATTTGTTTAATTAGATCAGATTCTGAGGACATAATCTTTTTAAGGGGGAAGGATATAACGACTCGTACATTTCTGTAATATTTAAACGTGTAATTACTAAATAATTAAATAAATAAATTATGTGTATGGGTCTTGTCAGCTGGATATTATTTTTGTTAATATTTTATTAATTATGTGCGATAATTGGTGTTCGAGGATCATTTGTATAATTAGTTGTGACGCTGTGTTATTTTGTTTTATAGTTAAAGGTGATTTTATTAAAAATTTATTTTCATAAATATTTGGATTGTCTCTAAAAATCATTTTATCGCTTTACAATTTTATTTATTATTTTTAGGAGTTTATAAAATTTGGAAATCAATAATTCGTTAATTAATTCAGTCCTGAATGATTTTCTGATTGTATTTTATTGTAAATTCAGTATTAAATTCAGAAATGTATCAAAAATTATGAAATTTTTCCTTTATTAAGTTTGGAATATTCTGGGAATTTTAAAATTTTTTTGGAGGTTTTTAGGATTTATTTGACCCGCGCGTTATTTCATTTATTTGTAAAATAAGGATCCAGTGCACGTTTAAAAAAATGATTTAAAAATATCTTTAAAAAATTTTGTTTAGTTAGTTGTTAATTAGTGTGTTAATTTTAAAGTTATTTTGGTAAAATTTTAAAATTAGTTTTACTCGTAATTTGCTCGTTAAGGTACCAATTTCGTGTTTTTGCGGGCTTTCAAGATAACTGTTGCAGATAAAAAAATATATATAACACAAACAAACCCCCCAACCCCTGTTCCTATCACGCGCCCCTAATTCTATCTCTCTCGTCTCGTTTTTCTCTCTCGTCTCGTCTCTCTCTCTCTCTCTCTTTGCCTTTTATTCTCCGGTATAGCACCACCACCACCGTTCTCTTCCTCTCTTCCTTCCCCGTTTTCCCCCTTCTTCCCCTGTATTGCTCGCTGTGTGTGTTCTGTGTGTGCGATTGTTGTGTGTGTTCTGTGTGTGCGATTGTTGTGTGTGTTCTGCATGTGCGATTGTGTGTGTGGGTGTACGTGTGTGTGTACTGCTTTTGTAGTTTCCCTGTGATAGCAACGTTGTTTTTGTCCTTGTTTTGCACCTCAGTGCTTGATTCCGGTTACTTCCGACTGTTGTTGGCGTTTCTTTTCCGGCCGTTTAGGCCCCATTTGGCTCGAATTATTTTGCAGTGTAGTTTGATTTTTTTTGTGAAATAAATTATTATGTAGAAATTCCGTTTAGGAAATTATCGGTAGGATTCGCTATTGGAAACCCGGGATATAAGGGTACCCGCGAGTTTTACCGCCGTCGGCGATGAGCTTCGGCGAGCCGACGGTGGACTATGATGATACGATCTGAGTCCTACGATTCAAAAATACAAAATACGATTTAAGTTATAAAATATAAATTAAAACATAAAAATACGGATAATAATGATTAATAAGTGTATTTAATTGGTGTTTGTGAATGTGCGAGTAATATTATTGACTGAAATCGGTGGTTGGGTTTTGGATTGTGATTGATTGTGGTTGTGATTGTTTTGACGTCGGGATGTTCGACGGATTAGCCGATAATCAAAGGAGGTGCTGCCCGATTTCCGGAAAATTAAATTACGGAAATACGAGGCCATACCCAATGACTATCAGAACGTCGATCGGTTATATGTATGTACCTTATACGAAATCTGATTATGTGTTGTGATGAAATACTTTACGAAAATTGATAACCCTAATTTCATAAAAGGATAAATATACCTATTTTCTGAAAACGAACACTGAACCGACTTTCGAAGATGTGAACCCTAATTGATACATGTATTATAATATTGAATATGTTACGAGTCGGGTTTTGTTAATGTTCGGCTAGATTGTTAGCGAGGATATGTCAAGCATAATCGAAGGTCTAAGTTAGGGTGTTTCGACTTTGTAGGTGCTAGTCGGAAGGCCCAAGAGTTGGCATTGGATAGCCTAGTGGATAGTCGACGAGCTGAGTAAGGTTCTGATCGAAGGACCTGAGTGTTGGAGTCGAATCCAGGGTAATCTAGTGGTTAGACGTTAAAGTCTAGGCGTCCGTGTCGGCTCAAGGTCAATCAATAATATTTGTAAAGCTCTGCAAGGCAAGTACCCCTGAACAAATCTTTTACGGTTCAGTATATATGAATAATTGTTGATTTAAATTACATACTGGAACATAACGATTTAAGTTACGTATCCCCTCGGTTTCAAATTATTTTGTTAACTTGTATTTTGGGGGAAAAGTAACTTTTGAAAATGCCTATCTCTAAATTTTGAATAGAATGAAAATATTTTGGAAAGTGTGTTGTGATATAATTGTTTGGCAAGAGATAGGTAAGTGATTTGGAAAACTGGATAAAAATGATCAGATAATTGGATGAGTGTGTGCAGGAGTGTCGTAACAGCCTGGAAGATAGTGTAAGAGGCGAAGTGGTTGCGCACCCTATTATAACCACCATCCCAGCGTGACAGGGACCTAGCTAGTCTCTGAGTTCCAGAAAAAGTTTTCATAGGATAGCCAAGATAGAGTTATCCTATGGAGATAGCCTGATCAGCTGTCTCACCAGGGATCATCCAATACTTTTATATCTGAGCAAGTGATTTTGAGGTTCCCGGAGAGGAACAAGTTTTATAGGTCCTGTGATGGGACAAGTTTTATAGGTCCTGTGATGGGACCCGTAACGCCCCCAAATCCGGGGTCAGAGGATTTGGTCGTCACTATAAAACTTCAATCCAAAATAACCTGTTAAATCAATAAACAAATGCCAGCGGAAGATATTTATCATTTATGACCCCAAACTAATCCAAGATCTTTTGAGATTACAGTTCTAGAAACAAGAAATCCAAATTCCATCAATAAATTTTTCGCTTTCTTTTAAAACTCTTTTCAATAAATTCCAACTCAAAACTAAACTCACTAGTATAACTTCGAAATAAAGTATACTAGGCCCAAATAAAATACACAACTATAATATAATATAATATAAACAACTTTACACAAAAGATCTTACACTAATTCGCAACCCTGGACCAACCACCTTCCAAGAGCTTCTTCTTTGCTTCCTCGAATTTCGCAGCTAAGCAGCGCAAGCTAATCCTCACTGGAGGTTAAATTTAAAAACAGGCAAGTATGAGCGGAAGAAATGCTCAGCAAGATCATTATAATATATATATGGTTGTTTTGATATAAACCGACATCTGCATTAGAGCAGAACATTTAAAATCATAATTGCTGAATCATAAAATTTTAGTTGAGGAATCCCATATTTAATTCCTTAATTGTATTCAAAACCATTTTGATATTTTTGAGCAAAATGCTTCAGTAATACTTTGAATCTTGACGAGAATAAAACTCGTAAAACAGTGTTTACAGAAATATCGTAAACAATTCTAACATGAAATAATGATTCTGGATTGAATCGTAAACTTTACTCAAAATCGAACTCTTGAAATTAATACTTATTTTGTTATCATATCAAATTAGATATCACTACGAACTTTGATGCTCACAGTATCCCATACTGAAGTCAACACCAATCATCTGTACTAATACCACCTTTGATATTTAACAACAAACTAAGTATTCTCAAAATAAGAAACTGAATCAAAACCACATTTCATCTTTTATCCGAAAACAAAATACTTAATAAATCATTCCTTGTAAGATGTCCAAAAGCAATATAATAATTTAGATTGGAATTCTCGAACGACGGTGTGTTGCCGCCGGTGATCAGCCGCGGAGCAACACCGGTATGCCGAAGCATATCCAACTAAACAAAGAGGTACCCAAGGCACATATCGGCCTAGCAAGGTGTTATATCCTGTATAACACATAGCTCACGCTAGACCGCCGCCACGGCCTCTTACGCAACCATCCAATCTTAAAACATTTTTATTGAAAGGGGTCATAATACTCGACACCCTTATAAATTTTATTCGCCCATTCACTTGGGCAGAAAACCAAAACAACGTCATCTTTCTCAAAATCCACAACATTTATAAATCCGATAATTGGATAAGTAAAATCACTTAGCTACTCTGAACATAGAATAGCGGAAAAATACTTGCATAAACAGAATTATTTAATTCAGCGACATGTAAAACATTTATCGATTCTAAACTGAGAATAGGGAAAGCAATACTTGTATGATACGATTCAAAATAAATATCACTTGAACAATAAGTGATGATAGAAATACTTGCATAATATGATTCGAAATAAACGTCACTTGAACGATAAGTGAAGTCAGGGGTACTTACCTTTGAGTTTTAGTAGTTAGTCACACTCGCAAAGACGCATCTATTCTGACATTCTGTCTTAAAATATCACCATCTTTCTTTTCAACACTTTACTGATATGCTGCTCCTGCGATTGCTAGAAGCCAGATATCTAATACCATTCCATTCCATTCTTCATCCAATGTTTTGTCTTGATCAACTCGAATGATCCACATCTATAATTAAAAGATATAACTTTAATCATCTAAATGATAATAACTCGACGAACTGCGCGTTAAAACCCTATCGTCTACCCATACGATAGCCCACACATAAATATAACAGACAAGCACAGGACTTTTGATACACACACACATAATTCACATAGCACATAAGCACATAACTCATGTATCACATAATTCGTATCACATATGACTCGGTTCGTCAAAAGGTCCGACTAGGTACGTTTAAAATTGAAATCGGGTCAAAAACGTGATTTTTCAATCAATACGTGACTTAGAATCGCTTTACAAAACAAGCGAACTTTCGAAACAAAAGCTTTTTGGTCTGAAAAGTATTTTTATTGAAAGCGGAATATTTTTTTGAGTCTAGAGGCGTTCGTTTCATATTAAACGGACGAACGGTTGAGAAGATATAAATTTTTGAAAATTAAAAGTATATAAAATAGGGAGAGACAGAAGACAGAGGAGAGACTGTTGAGAAAATAAACACAAACATTCACAGGGGAAAGGGGGTAAGGCGGGGGGTACGTGGGTAGCCAGGTGGGGTTGGGGGGTTTTGACATGTTTTTCTAATTTTTTTTTTAACAGAGCACATCAACATATCCTTATTTATACCTGAAAATTTTGTTTTGCCCCGCATTTCTCAACTTATCGAATAAACGCGCCGGTAAATAAAACCAGAAAAATTACCAAACAAATTCTAAAATTCTCAGAATAATTAGAAAACTAGTAAAATAAACTTTTCATAATTTTTTAAAATATTTTTGACTTGCGCTCTATACCCGCATTACACGATTTAACGAACCGAGCTGCACTTGAAACAAATTCAGAAAATCACGAAATTAATCTTAAAATGTTACAAATATCCCGAAGTTTATAAAAATATAAATTTCGTAATTTTAAAACAATTTTTGAAACGCAATTTATACCCGCTTTTAGCAATTAAACGATTCAACGCGCGGGTAAAATTAATCCTAAAAATTCCCAAAATAATTTTAAAATTCTCAGAATATTCCAAACTTAAATAAATATGAGTTTCGTAATTTTTGAAGAATTTTGGAATTAAATACGGATTTTACAAATAAATGAAATCAGAATATCATACAGGGCTAAATAATGGATGAAATATTGATTTCTAAATTTTATAAAATCCCAAATATAATTATTGTAATTATAAAACCATAAAAACAATTTTAGAGACAATCCAAGTATTTATGCAAATAAATATCTGAAAATAGATTACTTAGCTGCTAAGTAACTATAAAAACGATATAATTTAATACCATATTTGGATAATCATCAAAACCGAGCTTTTTATAAAACACCATATACGAAAATAATGTAAAAATATCCCGTCTCTCGAGAATACGGATTTTGTTGATTACCGAAATAACTATCGTATCATAAATCTTGCGCCGGGACGCGCACGGGTCAAACCGTAATCCGGATTGAAAAAGTCAAAACACGGAAAATGTCCGGAATTACCATATTAGGTTAGGAAGGAGTTTTCGGAAGAGTTTCGGGTTGTAAAAACGCAAAAATAGTTGAGGTTGGACGATTCCCGACTTTATAAAATAATTTTGGTAATTACTCAAATAATAATTAATAATTCATAAATCAATATAAAATCATATAACAGTCCAAAAATTACCAGAAAAATATCACAATTATCTATATTTTATTCTGGACATATAAAAATTCATGATTGAAGGTGAAATTTTTTTTTTGATTGTTCCCCGATATAAAAAAATAGTAAAAGAATAGCTGTTCCTCTTGCTTTCCTTAAGCTTCGCATAAGCGACTACATACTCAAATAATATCACGTATAAACACCCAAACATCAATTCCAATTATCAGATAATTTACTAAAATTCACATAAAATCACATAAATAATTCCAAATAATTATAAAAATAATATCTGAAAATATGGGATATTACAGGACAAGTTTTATAGGTCCTGTGATGGGACAAGTTTTATAGGTCCTGTGATGGGACAAGTTTTATAGGTCCTGTGATGGGACAAGTTTTATGGTTCCCGTAACGGAACAAATGATTTTTAGTCCCCGTAACGGGACAAATGGTTTATGGGTCCTGCGATGGGACGAAAGATTTGAAATGAAAGAAGCATGCTAAAAATTTGGTATGTATGCACATCACACAACTAATGATTTGGTTTTACATAGCATGCTAGTTTTGATATCCAGTTCACACATGTTTTACTTGTTTTCTAGCAAGTTATGAATTCTGTTCCTATAATTGTTTATCATAAACTATTTTTGATTATTATTCATATAGTGGTACTGCTGTGCAATTGAATGCTCACCCTTGCAAAATGTATTATATATGTATTGCAGATGCCTAGGGGATTCTCCCGTGATAGTCAGGGCAGAGTTCCAGTTCCTTCTGTGTCAGGCTCCTCTAAGGTAGTTGTGTTGGACCCAAGCAGGTCTGTTAAGTTGCTGAACAAAGATAGTATTTTCAGGATTGTCTTTAGTAAGTTGGTTTTGTGATGGTTGTAACCTAAGTCATACTTAAACCTGGAAAAGGTCTTGGAAAAAAAGGGTTGTGTTTATATAATAATGTTGAGTTGGATTATGTTATGTTGTTAATATTATTATTGATGACGTCAACTCCTGACCCCGGGGTTGAGGCCGTCACAAGCACTGTACTCTACAGTCATCCCCTAACCACCATGAAGCCATTCTTCTCCGCCTTCGCGTTAGCATAGAACTCAAGCACACACTCATGGGAACAACAGCGGGATCCTCACAAAAAGGAACCCAGCCCATCTCAAGAATCATTTCCAACCGCTTACCATCCTTCCCTGATGGCAGAAAACCTCGCTCCTTAGCAATAGGCTCTGAGAGAAGCCTCGTGTACTCCTCTTCAGCCTCAGGAGTAGAAAGCCTTGGCCTTACACCACCCACAGATGAAGAATCGGTGGTGCTGCTGCCTACTTGCGTTCTTTGCCTCTTGGGTGCCATTAGGATTGAATAAGAGAGAATAAAACTAAGTGTTTGAGTGAGATTTGTGTTTGAGAATTTGTGAAATGGTGGAGAAGTTTGTGTATACGTGTGTGTATTTATAGGTGGAGAGATGAGAATTATATATGGAATAGAAATGGGAATTATGGGAATAATGGGTTTGATTTGGAGAGGGAAATTTGGGACATGGAAGAGTAAAATTCGGCTTGAAATTGATTTTATAGCAAAAATCCCGAAATTCCCTTAAAAACTGTTGTGTTATATTTTTTTTTCGAACAGGGACCCGGCACGGCCGTGCGCTTGGACAGCGCAGGTGCGCTCACCTTCTGGAAAACCGGCGCGGCCGTGCGCTAGATCAGCGCAGGCGCGCTTACCTTCTGGAAAAACAGTGCGGCCGCACGCTGGATCAGCACGGGCGCGCTTGGCTACTGAAGTTGACCCTGATTTTTTTTCTTTTTCTAATTTTTTTTGTGTTTTTCTCCTTTCTTCTTGCTTCCTCTACCTGTACAACAAACTTGGGTTGCCTCCCAAGAAGCGCTTCTTTTACGTCGCTAGCTCGACGTAGAACCTTGAGCTCAAATGGACAATAAAACGGCACTAACCACCTCGCGGTTTGCCATGTCACCATAGTAATGCTTCAACCTCTGAACATTTACCTTGAATGCTTGGCCCAGATCACTTTCAAAAATTTCCACCGCTCCATGCGGAAACACAGTTTTGATTATGAAAGGCCCTAACCACCTTGACTTCAACTTTCCAGGAAAAAGACGGAGACGAGAGTTAAACAAAAGAACCTGTTGCCCCGACACAAATGATTTGAGCACTAAACCCCTATCGTGCCACCTCTTGACTTTCTCCTTGTACATTTTATTGTTCTCATAAGCTTGAAGTCAAAACTCGTCGAGTTCATTCAAATGAAGCATTCTCTTCTTTCCAGCCGCATCCAAGTCAAGATTCAATTTCTTCAAAGCCCAATATGCCTTATGCTCGAGCTCCACAGGAAAATGACACCCCTTACCATAAACCAACTGAAACGGCGACATTCCTAATGGAGTCTTGTATGTTGTTCTATACGCCCAAACAACTTCATCAAGCTTTAAAGACCAATCTTTCCTCGATGAACACCCAACTTTCTCTAAAATGCGCTTGATCTCTCTGTTAGAAACCTCAGCTTGACCATTTTTCTGAGGATGATAAGCCATAACAATGCGATGATTCACATTATACCTTTGCATCATAGTAGTGAACTTGTGATTGCAAAAATGCGACCCCTCATCACTGATTATGACTCTTGGAGTTCCAAACCTTATGAATATTTGCTTGTAAAGAAAATTAAGCACCACTTTCGCATTTTTCGTTGGCAACGCCTTAACTTCAACCCATTTTGACACATAATCAACCGCCAACAAGATGTACTGGTTGTTACAAGATGAGACAAATGGCCCCATGAAGTCAATTCCCCAAACATCGAAGACCTCAACCTCGAGAAGCACATTAAGAGCCATCTCATCCCTCTTAGATATATTACCCACATGTTGACATCGATCATATTTCAAAATGAACTGGTGAGTATCTTTAAACAAGGTTGGCCAAAAGAAACCTGCTTGAAGAATACGAGCTTTTGTCTTTTCTCCACCATAGTGTCCTCCATAAGCCATTGAGTGGGAATCTCGCAAGATCCCCCATGTTTCACTGTAAGGAATACATCTCCTAATGATTTAGTCAGCTCCTTGCCAAAAAAGAAATGGCTCATCCCACATATACCACTTCACTTCATGTAGAAATTTCTTCCTTTGAGCGTATGATAAGTCGGGAGGCATGATATTACTCACAAGGTAGTTCACAATGTCTGCAAACCATGATTCTTCTTCTTGCACTCCAAACAACTGCTCATCGGGAAAATACTCATTTATCAATGCCTTATCCAATAAAGTAGCATTAGGGTTCTCTAAATGTGAGAGATTATCAACGACTTGATTTTCAGTCCCCTTTCTGTCCTTGATCTCTAATTCAAATTTTTGAAGCTAAAGAACCTATCTAATCATTCTAGGCTTCAAGTCCTTCTTTGAGACGAGATAACGAATTGCAGCGTGATCAGTGAAAACTGTCACTTTAGTCCCAAGTAGATAAGATCGAAATTTCTCAAAACCATAGACATTAGCCAAAAGTTCTTTCACTATAGTATTATAATTCAGTTGATCACCATTTAGGATCTTGCTAGCGTAGTAGACCACATGAAATATGTTGTTCTTCCTCTGCCCAAGAATTGCTCCAACTGCATAGTCACTTGCATCGCACATCATCTCAAAAGGTTCATTCCAATCAGGTGCAATTATAACAGGTGCCACAATTAAACTCTTCTTCAATATCTCAAAAGCTGTAAGGCACTCATTATCAAACTTAAAAGGGACATCTTTCTCTAGAAAACTGCACAACGGCTTTAAAATCTTTGAAAAGTCCTTGATGAAACGCCTATAGAAACCCGCATGCCCAAGAAAACTGCGAATTCCCTTAACAGAAATCGGTGGAGGAAGATCCTCAATGACCCCCACTTTGGCTATGTCCACCTCAAGACCCTTACTAGAAACCTTGTGCCTAAGAATAATACCTTGTCGCTCCATAAAGTGACATTTCTCCCAATTGGGAACCAGATTGGTCTCAACACACCTCTTGAGAATGTGTCCAAGATTTTGCAAGCATTCATCAAAAGAATTGCCAAATATAGAGAAGTCATCCATGAACACCTCCATATTCTGGCCAATCATATCAGAAAAGATGGCCATCATACATCTCTGAAATATGGCTGGTGCAACACACATACCAAAAGAAACTCATCTGAAGGCGAATGTACCAAATGGACAAGTGAAGGTAGTCTTCTCCTGATCTTCTGTAGCGATACAAATCTGATTGTAACCTGAATAGCCATCAAGAAGACAGTAGTAATCATGACCAGCCAATCTGTCAAGCATCTAGTCAATGAAGGGCAAAGGGAAGTGATCCTTCTTAGTGGCCTTGTTCAGCTTTCTGTAATCCATACAAACTCTCCATCCCGTGACTGTTCGAGTATGGATGAGCTCATTTTTCTCATTAGTAACCACAATATTTCCACCTTTCTTTGGTACACACTGAACTGGACTCACCCAAGAACTGTCAGAAATGGGTTAAATAATCCCTGCATCCGGCCACTTAAGAATTTTCTTATTCACTACTTCATTCATGATCAGATTAAGTCTTCTTTGCTGCTCAGCTGTAGGCTTGCTACCTTCCTCTATCAAAATTTTATGCATGTAATAAGAAGGGCCGATTCTCCTGATATCTGCTATAGTTCAACCAATTGCTGATTTGAACTCTCTTAGAAGCCTCAAGAGCTTTTCCTCATCACTACCTGAAAGGTCAGATGCAATAATCATAGGCAGAGTAGATGCATTACCTAAAAAAAGGTACCTCAAATGCTCAGGTAAAGGCTTAAGCTCAAGAGTGGGGGCTTCCTTAATAGATGGCTTGAGGCATTTAGGAGCTTTGTTCAATTCCTCCATTCCAAGAGATTCAAAAGGCATATCAATCTTCCTCTTCCAGGAGATGCATTCAGATCTTGTAATTGCTCTTCACCTTCGTCATCTTCACTATCTGAATTTCCCAATAAGGCCTTCTCTAAGGCATCAGATCTCAGCAATTGATCAAGTTCCGAAGTCATCACAGAATCGACCAACTCTACCTTTAAGCACTCCTCATTTTCCGTAGGAATTTTCATAGCATTGAACACATTAAAAGTTACATCCTGGTCCAGCACTCACATTGTAAGCTCACCCTTCTGCACATCCATCAAGGTTCGGCCAGTTGCCAAGAAAGGTCTTCCCAAGATTATGGGAATCTTCTTATCCTCCTCAAAATCCCTCCTCGAAATCCAGAATTACGAAATCAGCAGGGGAGATGAGTTTATCAACCTTGACCAAGACATCCTCCACAATACCTCGCGGATATGTAATAGAACGGTCGACCAACTGCAAAGTCATATAAGTCGGTTTTGGATCTGTTAAGTCCAACTGTTTGAAGATTGACAAAGACATTGGACTGATGCTAGCTCCAAAGTCACATAAGCATCTGTACACGGAATAGTAAAGCTTCCTGGATCTTTAAGCTTCGGAGGCAACTTCTGTTACAACACAGCACTGCATTCCTCTGTGAGAGCGACAATCTCTAAATCATCTAGCTTCACTCTCCGAGAGAGAATACCTTTCATAAACTTTGCGTAACTAGGCATCTGCTCAAGAGCCTCAGCGAAAGGGTATGTTGATATGAAGTTTCTTGAACACCTCCAGAAACTTCTCAAATTGCTTGTCCAGCTTTTTCTTCTGCAGCCGCTTAGGAAAAGGCGGTGGAGGATAGATCTATTTCTCCTCTGTATTACCCTCAGGAGGAGTGTGCTCAATAGTAGTCTTCCATGGTTCCACTTCTACTTCCTGCTACTCAACTTCTTTCTCAGCCCCAGTTTCTTCAGTCAATACTTGAGTTTGTTCAGGATTCATAATCTTTCCAGACCTCAAAGTGATTGCCTTTACCTGCTCCTTAGCTTCCTTCCTTCCTGGAACTTCAGTGTCACTAGGTAGTGTACCGGGTTGATGATTTAGCAAGGCATTGGCAATTTTCCCAAATTGATTTTCCAAGGTCTTGATAGAAACAACTTGGTTCTTGCACATAAGCTTCAACTCCTCTAATTCAGATTTTTCATTGGCTTGTTGTAGTTGAAGTTGTTGTCTTGGTGCATATTGCGGTTGCTGAAAACCAGGGGTGTTGTACTGCTTAGTTGGATACTGCTAATAAGGCTGTTGAACCACATTCTGAGCATTGCTCCAACTGAAATTAGGATGATTGGGGTTGTTGGGATGATAAGTGGCAGGCACAGGTTGCTGCGAACGCTGAAAGTTGCTCACGAACTGAGCTAATTCACTAGAAATTGTGCACTGATCTGTCTCATGGGCACCAACACAAAGCTCACAGACACTTGCGATTTGATTAACTCCATAATTAGCCAACGTGTCCACCTTCATCGTCAAAGCCTTAAGTTGAGCAACTATAGCAGTTATTGTCCAACTCCAGAATTCCTGCTACTTTTCCCCGAGCCAGTTTCTGGGAAGGATTTTGGTACTCATTAGCAACCATCAGTTCAATCAATTCATAAGCTTCATCATAGCTCTTAGCCCACAAGGCTCCTCCTGATGCCGCATCGAGCATAAGTCTAGAAGTAGCACCCAATCTATTATAGAAACAATTAATAATCATCCAATCAGGCATGCCATGGTGTGGGCACTTCCTTAGCATCTCCTTATATCGATCCCAAGCCTCACACAGAGATTCTCCAGTCTACTGAGCAAACTGAGTCAGAGCATTCCTGATTGCAGCAGTCTTCACCATAGAGAAGAATTTAGTGAGAAACTTTTAAGCAAGATCTTCCCAAGTGGTGATGAACCCTGCTGGTAGAGAATGTAACCAGCACTTAGCTTTATCCCTCAGAGAGAATGAGAAGAGTCACATCTTGATAGCATCTTCAGTCACATCATTGAACTTGAAAGTATCGCAGATCTCGATGAAATCCCTGATGTGCATGTTGGGGTCTTCAGTAGGAGAACCTCCAAACTGAACTGAGTTCTGTATCATCTGAATCGTGCTTGACTTGATCTCAAAAGTGTTAGCCCTGATGGATGGCCTGATGATGATTGACTGAGTGTCATTGATCTTAGGCTGAGAATAGTCCATCAAAGCCTTAGGATTTTCTGCTTGATCTCCCATCACTACTAAAAATGGTTCTTCAACTTTCTCTTCTTCTTCTACCTTCTTTTCTTCTTTAAAACTTCCCTTCGAACCACCACAACTTCTTTCTCGGCTTTATCCAGAGTTCTATTACGAGTACGCGAACGCGTATGCATACACCCTCACTAGAGTACTTGAAATAAGACAAGGAAACAAATAAGTAACAATGTTCGAGTCAATGAAATTTAACGACCACTGATGGAAAACACATAAACTAAAAATTAACACTGCATTCCCCGGAAGCACCGCCAAAAACTTGTGGTATCTGTTAGTCGCTAAACACGCACTAATAATACACGCAAGTATACGCATTCGTATGTAGTATAAGATATAAATCAGATTCATTCCCACAGAGACCGGCTTGGTTAACTAATTACTTTATGCACTTAAGCAACAATGTATGGTTATTATTCAATGCTAAGACGACAACAAATTGAGGTTGTTTATAACTAAGAATTAAACTAACAATTTTAACTAAGAGAATAAGATTGATTGAATTAATATATATGACAAACATGGGATTCTAACTTCATTAAATACTTCATTCAATAGCCTTTTCGTTCTCAACCTTAGCATGTAATGGTGATGACACTAATCAGATAACACGAAACTGATAATCGCCAACTTTTGTTGCACGAATACCATACTACTAGACATCCACAAAAGAGATAGAAGCTGAATAGACACCAATTATATTGAGACCCTATATGTCTATAGAATTTGACAACATAACGGTTTAAGCACAAGTTATCTAACTTGATTACATAGGGCAAGTAAGATGGTTAAAATTACCCACGAATCATGAATAACAATTACATGAACCTATGCTAGCATGGCAAGTTCTAAATCCTTAAATTCACTTTCGCTTCATTAAGAATTAACACATTATCTTATAAGTTCGCGACGCTCATAAGACGAATATGCACAACCAATACTAGGTTATCATACAATCACCACACACTAAGGCATCGAAACAAATCAACTAAAGAAATCCATAAATAAATCCGCTAGAACCCCACGATACGATTAGCCCATAATCGGACTCATCATCAACGTGGGTTCTGATGAAAGCATGGTATAATAAATGTAGTCTTTATAATGAATAATAAAACAAAGTTAACACAAGAGTATAGGTTCAACAAAACAAGAAACGAGCATCCAAGATTACAATTCAAAACAAAGATTCACAAGAATAAACTAGATCATCTTCGCCTTTGTTGAATTGTGTTATAAGTCTCTTGCCGTCTTCTACTTAGCTCTGATATGTCTTTGGCTTGATATGTTCTAAAAAATGACCTAAATTTATGATTATATAGCAACCCTGATCAATGTAGAAGTCTTTCTCTCAAAAGCCAAGTAGAATCAGGATTCTATTATCCCGACCTGGCGCGGCCACGCGCTTGATCAGCGCGGGTGCGCTGGGCTTCTTCCAAAAATCATCTTTTTTTTTTCTTGCAGTTTTGAGTCGGTCTTCGCGAGCTTTATTCCTTGGACACCATCCTAACACCATATTAGCATCAAATCAATGCTAATTCACTAAAATCTCAGATTAATGCCTGAAATGCAAAAACACTAGAAAACACATTAAAACACCAATAACTTGAGTACAAATACACCAATTCAAAGCTTAATAGAGCATTATAAAGTGTCATAAATGCCACTCAACAGTATCCCAGGTCAAGGGAGAGTTCGAAGCAAAGGGATGAAACCATGGCGAAGTATGTACATCCAGTGAGAGTTGTGATGACTCAATTCGACGAGTGCCATGTCGAGCATATTATGAGAGAAGAAAATGCTAAGGCCAACGGGTTGTCCAAATTTGCCTCCTCGGAGGTGGAAGAAAGTTCCGGGACCGTGTACTTTCATATTTTGGAAACACGAAGCATTGATGTTATGTGTGTTTCCCCATAGGGCTTGGGGGATCATGAATAGATCCCATTAAGGCCCATATCCAAATTGGATGGTTCCCAAATGATATTACGGAAGCGCGAAAGTTGGTTATGCGAGCACTGAGGTACCATTTGATCAACGGAATCCTATATAAGAGATCTTATATGGTTCCTCACCTTAGGTGCCTTAGGCCCGACGAGGCGCGATTGGCCCTTGACGAAGTACATGAAGGTATTTGTGGATAACACTTGGGGGCATGCCCTTGCACACAAGATAACTCATTTAGGTTTCTATTGGCCAGAAATGATGGTTGATACCAAAGACTATGTGAAGAAGTGTGATAATTGTCAGAAGCATGCACCAGTTGTCCGATAGCCTCCCGAGATGCTAACTTCCATAAATTCTCCCATTTCCTTCTCCATGTGAGGAATGGATATTCTTGGGTTTTTTCCCATGGACACAGCGCAAAAGAAGTTCTTGATTGTGACTATTGACTACTTAACTAAGTGGATCGAAGCCAAGCCTTTGGCCAAGATTACGACCAAGCAGGTTGCACAAATCCTGTGGGAAAATATCTTGTGCATATATGAAATTCCTCGCATCTTGGTAACGAATAACGAAACACAATTCAATAATGAGGAATTCAAGAAGTACTGTAAGGAGAATGAGATTGAACTGCGGTTCACTTTCGTGGCCCAACCTCAAACCAACGGGAAAGTAGAAGTGGCGAATCGGATTATCTTAGATGGATTAAAGAAAAGGATTGAGAAGTCCAGGAATAATTGAGTGGATGAGATACTTCCAATACTTTGGGCATACAGGACCACATGTAGAGTCACGACATGAGCAACGCCCTTTATATTATCATATGGGGCAGAAGCGGTCGTTCTAGTGGAGATATCATATTCGCCTCCAAGAATCCAATCCTACAATGCTGAGGAAAATGAGGAAGGGTAAAAATTATCCCTGGATTTGATAAATGAAGTGCGAGATGAAGCACATGCAAGGATTGTGGAACATCAAAAGAAAGCTTCTTTCTTCTACAACCTATGGGTGAAAGAAAGGTTCTTCAAGTAAGGTGATTTGGTCTTAAGGAAGGTGGACGCCTCTGGAGTAGGAAAGAAAGGAAACTTGCCCCAAATTGGGAAGGGCCGTACAAGGTTAAAAGCGTTCAAGGAAGGGGATCCTAAAAGTTGGAAGATATGGATGGGGATGAAGTACCAAGGACTTGGCATGCTCAAAATTTGAAGACTTATTATATATAGTTCCTTAGAAATGGAGAGTTTACTTATTAGCAATAAGGTTCAGGAGGAACCATGAGCTTTGGCTCCTTAGGATTTTGTATTTCGGTTCACTAGGATTTCTATTTCAAGTTTAGTTTTATAAAAGCCTATGTAAAGGATGGATCCAAAGGATTTATGAAGTTTTGAGTATATGACATAAATTTTATGTGAAGATGTGATAAACAAATTAAATTGCAACAATGAAGATAAATATAAAGTGAAAGGGACATTAGTTCAATGCATAAAAAAGAGCACGAGTTCTAAATACTAATGAACATAAATAAACAGCCACACAAGGATTGATATAAATCTCAATGGGCAGGAGAAATCTCTACATCCATGTCATCCTCTCCCTCACTGGCTATCTCCTCACTGTCGCTTTCACCAGAAGAAGAGCTGGACTCCTCTATGGAAGCCCTGGAAGATGACTTGGGAGGAGGAAGGAGCTCGGTGCGAGGGGCATCCTCAGAGATAACTATGCGGGTGGGGAACCTTAGTAGTAGAGCCTCATCATCTGGACAAGGGTAGTCTACCGGGTTAATATCAAGACATGCATCATTCATAGTCCCGAGGGCCATGCCCCAACCAGTTCTGAAGAACTCGGGAAATACTATGTCATCCTTGACTTGCATAAACTGAGCGAACTCATCTGTGTCCAGATAGACATCTATAGTCCTGTCCCGCTCAGCCTTGACTTGGCCAACTCTGCATTAACTTCCGAAAGTTTCACATTCTTGCACTTCATCTTCTTTTCCAGGGAAATATATTTGGCCTTTTGCTTCTTTAAGGCCATGTCAGACTTCTCCGAAGCCGTCTTCCAGGATTTGACATATCGGATGGCTACCTGGAAGTAAGTATTATTCTGAAATAATAACAAAATATAAGACAAAACGAGGATAATGCTATCAAAAAATGAACATAGAATAAAGGGACAAAGATCTACCGAAGCTATGGACTGGGCTCTCATGAGCTTCACGCACTCTAAGTCCTGCCCGACCACGACTTCCCTAAAGTCCTTTGGGGTGATGGAGTAATAAGACCAGTCCCATGAGTGCTTAGTAGAGCCAACCACAGTGTCACCTCGGCGAAACCCCACAAGGGTTGGAATGAGCCAATGGGGGTGGAGAAGTAGGGTTGGTTTAGCCTCCCTCGGTTCCAGTTGGGGAAACCTCGATAACGGGCTCCTTGTGTTTTCTAAAAAAGATAGGCTCTGTGGCCTTCCCTCGAGTGTCAAGCCCCGCAAGTCTGGCCTTTTTCATCATGGTTGTCTCCTCAACAACAGGAACAGTGGCATTATTAATCTCCTGAGCCGCTGAAAAGAAAACAAATACAAGGATAAGTTATATTAATAAAGGTGAAAAATGGAAATGAAAGTAAAGTGGGAAAAGAAATACCCTACAAGTAACTGAAGAAAGTCCGACATAGATCAGGGAAAACTCTTCCAATAAATTATAACTCGTGGTTTTGCCATCATCTTTTATAAGTTTGCTATATATGTGGTTCTCTTCATCAGATAAGTGAATGGTTTTGGAGCTACCATCGCTTACTTTACCAAAAGAAGATCTAAAAAGTGTGCCCCAATCACCATTTTCCCATCTTAACCCAACAAAGCTATCCATCCACTCCTTGTTGTTATCAGGGATGGAGGCGCTATTGAAAATTTGTGGTGACTTGGGTCTCTGCCTAATGTAAACCCAACCACAAGAGGTCTGGGCGATGTTATAGCATTGAATGATTTTTCTAAAAATAGCTACTGAGAGAAGGAAATCTTGTCTAAGGCATAGGACCATGAAGCATAAAATATTCCTCCAGGCATTTGGTGGAAGTTGACAGGGGTTAACTTGTAAGTCAGCTAACAACCTAGGAATAAACTCGTGAAAGGGAAACCTAAGCCCAACAGTTAGGTAATCTGCATAAATAAAAAGGGTATCTCATTTCCAGTGACAAGTACGATCACCATCATCTGCGAGAACTATTCTAAAGGGAGGACGAACATTATAGGTGGTGTTAAGCTGGTTAATATCGGTTATATTATGCCATTTATTGTAGTGATCAAAAGAATCTAAGTGGGTGTTAGATGGATATTCATCTCCCCTAGTATTAATCATATCTAAAAGAGACATGTAAGATGAACGGACATGAATTTCGTTACCTCTCTTAAAGCTGAGGTAGTCTTGGTAGCTCTTTCTGCACTTTTGTCTGCCATTGATGGAGATGAGATGAAAGCTTGAAACCGGAAGTTGGAGGAAGAAGATGAAGACTCAAAAAAATCTCGAGCAAAAACCCAGAAAATGACAAGTAAAAAGGCTGAGGCTGACCACCTGAAAATATTTGGAGGTTGAGAATAGAAATGAGGTTAAAGATTTGGAAGTATGGAAATAAGAAGTGAGGTGATCTCACTTCATTCCCACATATTTATAGCACCACTGGCCGGTCATTGGGACGATAAAAAAGGAATTTTAATCGGCTATAACCAATCAAAAGCCCAGACCAAATACTCAGGCCCAACTCTAGAAGTTTCCAGGAAATTCTCAAAGAAAAAGAAAAAAAGGAAATTGGAATTTGAGGAGTTTCCAAAATATTCTGGGATAAATGAATAGGCCCTTGAATAGGAATGGGGCCAATAAGGCCCAATCAATAAAACCCAGGCCTAGTAAAAACTGAACTCTTAGAGGTTTCTAGAAGATCACAATAAAAGGGGGAATAAAAATAGAACAAAATATATGTGTGTAGGCAAGATAAAGGGCCCAAGTGCAAGCCCAAACAAAATTGGGCCCAATGAGTATGTGCAGCATTTGTTGGAGTCCATCCCAGGAAATGAAAATAAAGGTTAAAATCCAGTCAAAGGAGGAATTCCTGACCCAAAAGATACAAACCATCAATCAGAATCCTGGTCGAAAAAGTTTTTGATAAAAAACTCACGACCAGAATTAAATGGAGCATAATTCGGTCAGAAGTCAGAATCCTGGTAAAAAAAGTTTCTGATCAAAAAACTGACGACCATAATTAAATGGAGCATATTCGGTCAAGAATCAAGTCAAAGGGAAAATCCTGACCGAATTTTGGCCAAGATCATGGTCAAAAAATGTCCTGGTCGAAAAATCCACGATCAGGAAATAACGGACCATAATTCGGTCATAAAAATAGGTCAAAGGTAGAATCCTGACCGAAATTAGGTTAGAATCCTGATGGAAAAGTTTTCTGATCGAAAAACTCATGACCAGGATCAAGGAGGCCATAATTCGACCATAATATTTTCTGAAGAATATTTATAAGGAAAAATTCCTAAAAACTAAGAAAAATACATGAAGGTAAGGAAGAAATCCTTAAAAAATTAAGAAAAATACCCGGAGGTAAGGACAAATTCCTGAAAAATTAAGAAAAATACTTGAAGGTAAGGAAAAATTCATATAATATCTGGAAAATATGTTGGAGCCTCGAAAAGGCAAATCGTTGTAAAAGTGTAGGTCGCTCCACATGTTACGCTAAAAAACGATACCCTGCAAGGGAATAAAGAAACTGAACTTCTACAAAATCTTGCACGGTTTCCTAGAAGTTGGGGGCAAATGATAGCGGATAAAATAAATTCTAATTACGTAATTAATATGATATTGATTACACCCAGTTTGGACTACAAATAAGGCCCATTTAAAGAGGTCCAAAATCCTGAATATTAATTATTTTTATAATTAATAAATATGGCAAAATCTGCTGGCAGATAGTGTTCAATTGAGGATTAAATCCCTTGAAGATTGGCCTCCAAGAAAACTCATTGATAAGGAATCAATTTCCTGCATTATAGGACTCCAAAGTCCATTCTAAATCTGAGACTTGTCCACCAAGTCTCATAACCCTAATCTAATTCAAGGCTTATCATACCTATATAAGGGGTCTCACCCCATAAATCAGAACTATATTTTTTGACTTGATCCTTAGCATACAGCAAGGTACGTAGGCATCTTGTGAAGGCAAATTGAGTCACGTAACACGAGAGCTGTTAAATAGAGTCTTGGAGCTCACAAACCCTAGCATTAAATACATCTTAATTTTTTACTCATAACAGTTAGACATATCAAACATGAATAAAATATATGATGGGTAACATCGTAATTTCACTGAGAATAAAAATTCTCATGAATTTATAACCATGTTCTCCTATTATATATAAAGATGAGATTAATAACCCGGTGTAAATTAATATTTTAAATATAAATTTCTGGTGTCAATATAACAGTGACAATGATATGTAATCTCAATAATTTAATAATCTTGATAAAATAATAAAATTTATCGGTCCCAATATTATTAATTTAGAGAGGTTTTGTTGTATTGTCAAATCTTGCTAAATTAAATTTCACTACTTTTTTTAATTAACTTATTTTGTTAAATAAAAATTTTTATTCCTCGATTTCACTTTTTTTTTGCTTTTGTACCCTAATATTTTTACAAAATATCAATTTTTTATTTTTAATAAATGCTTTCCTTCTATCTTGTAATTTTGAATAAAAATATATTCGTGTGCGTATCCTTTTACTATTGGCTTTCTAAAAAAATACCCATGTATAGAAACTATTTTGCAAAAAAAAATCTTCTTTTTTACATTTTTTTGCAAAAGTAACATTTTTGAATAAAATTTGCAAAACTACATTTTTCAACTTTGCAACCATATTCGCAACTAAAATAAAACACAATTAACCACATCTGCAACTAAAAAGTTAATAATTAAAATAATCTTTGATTACATAATACGTTATTTAACAAGTTGCACTTATTAAATCAAACTTTAATTATTTTCCAAAACATAAGAAAAAAGAGTTGCACTTAGTTGATTTTGGTTGCAAAAATTTTTTTTTCAAATATTTTCAGATGATGGTAGAATTGCAAAAAATATTGATACACCGTGGGCAAGAAACTTGGAAAGACTGCAAGCAAGAATTAAGATGTTATCAAGGTTGAGTGAAGTGATGCTTCAACTTTAGACAGTCGCAACAACAACTTAAGTACAATGAATGAAGAGAACTTGAACAATGTCAAAACCTCTTTCAACTCAATGTCAAATCTGTTCTCCCCCAGTTCAGTTGTTGGAGCATATTAGTTCCACAAGGGTTGAGTGTGTTTTAACCACTGTCCATTTGATATTGGTGTGAAGTTTCTGTCTCCCAAACTTGTCAAGAATTTTATGTGAAATCATGATGTTTTTCCGGCTCAATTGATGCCAACAACCTAACTGATCCTTGCATATCTTGCTGCAAATGAGGAGAAATCTAAGCGGGTATAGACGTCGACATTGTTTCTTATAATTATGCAACTAATAAAGTATCTCTTGGTAAAGAAAAAACCTATCTCCGAGACATGTGTGATGGTGAAAATATCTTTTATTTATATGTAATCTTTCTTTATGTCGCATTCAACATATTTGAAGAATTGTCACACATAATTTTGACTTTCTGTTATCTTGTTGACTGTTTCAAATTATAAAGTATCACAACTCAGTAGTTAACCATCATGGTTACTTATACACAGTTATAGCCATGTTGTGCATTTCCACATCATTGAAGTCGATTGATTTGTCATGTGTTGTATGACATTTATTGATATTTAGTATACAAATTAAATTATTATCATTATTCTCATAATTTTATGATATTTGTCTTTTTCAACCATGATATCATATTAAAATTTAGAAGATGTGTTTATAGATGTTGACCTTGATGAGAGCATGGCAAACCAAATTATTGCTTCACACATCAAAGACATGGTGTGGCCTAGCTGCTTAGGTAAAAATTCTATGAATGTTCTATATAGTCTGAATGTTCTAAATGGTCATTTGAATAATTCCAATATCAAACTTTTTAAGCATGTTATCAAGTTTGAGGATGCCCTCTGATGAGAAACACAATAGTAAAGACGCTCCAACAATGAAATTGATCACTTTTTGATGGGGGTGGAGTTAGTCATTTAAAAAAGGGTCCTAACCTTCTTGTTATAGCTGTGCTTATGCCTCAACATGTACTCTGTTAGGTGTACTTTTTTATAAGCACTTGAATCTCCTTTCATAATGCTTTGTACTCGTACATCTTATGTCCATAATCTCCAAAGAAGCCACAACATAGTTTCAAGACAGGATTAGACATTACCGTATTAGATTTTGGTGGTCATTTAACGATATCTCTCGATTCACTCAATTCCCTTATAAGGGCGGTTGGGCTTATGTCAAACCCATAAGAGTCGAATCTAGGTGGAAAATCTAAGCCATTTTTATAGCTTATGCTCCATCATATAGTGCTGACAACTACCCTTTCACGTGTATCCCTAAAGTAGGGTTTTCAGTCTCTTGTATTTGTTGTTATCATCATTTTATTTTTGATATCATCATTATCATCATTTTGTTAGGGCGATGATAGTTGTCAGCATCCTCTATTTTATCCTCTTTTAGTCTGATTTGAGCCATAAATTTGGCACGCATATCATCTATATTTCTGCAAAGGTACCTTGTCAAATCATCATAAAGGGCGAGACTCTTACTAGTATTTATCGAGATGACTCTATTATTGTGGGCATGTAAAAATTGTTAACTATCACCTTTTCTCTCTTGAATCTTGACAAGTATTAGATATTGAATACAAAGAAATGTAACATAAATGAGGGGGGGGGGTAAATGTGTTTCTTGGATTTTACTTGGCTTTCAAAACTGTTTGGATATTGGTTGAACAAAGCAGTTAAGAAACGTAGAGATATTATGTTTAATAGAAATCACACAAACACAAGATTTCAAAAACTCACTTATTTGTATTAATTAAGTTTGTCTTGCTACAAATATGTGTCCTTAAGAAAATAAGAACTCAGCTTCTATCTTGAGTGAATACAAGATTTTCTAGATCTGTTTGTTATTTTCTAAACTAAGGACCCGTGCATGCTTTATAGACTAGCAACCCGGGTTTACAAAACTTGCACTAAAATGTACTAAACCAATTTCTAAAGCAACCTTGTCTATTTCCTTTTCTGGTGTTAGCAAATCTGTGCAGAAACTTGCAGGTCTGTAACCATCCTTTGTCCAGTGAATCTTGGTTCTTGATCTTGTATTCTTCAAGCTGCTTTTGTAGTCTTTCCAATTCAGTGAATGAATTATTTGTTGGCTGATAATCTATAATCTTGAACTTATTTGTATTCTGAATTTGAGATAGTATGTCAAGATCTCTATTTATTCTAGAGAGCACTGACATATCGATAAGTATAATGACTTATCGATATCTTGAGTTCTTTATAGAAATATCTTACTTGTCGAGGTCTCCAGTTCTCTATATGTAGAATGACTTGTCGATATCTTTGAGATCTCTACATGAAGAGTTGACTTGTTGATATATCTAAGATCTCTTTATGAGAAATTGACTTGTCGATATCTCCAGTTCTCTACATCTTTATTTGACTTGTCGATATCTCTGAGATCTCTACAAGCAAAAATGACTTGTTGATATCTCCAGTTCTCTACATCTTCATTTGACTTTTCGATATCTCTGAGATCTCTACATGCAAAAATGACTTGTCGATATCTCCAGTTCTTTACATCTTCATTTGACTTGTCGATATCTCTTGGGACTTCTCTACAAGTCATTTTGGAATTTTCTACAAGTCATTTTAGATTTCTCGACTGAATTCTCGATATCCCTTGATCTATGACTTGTCAATATCTTGACTTAGAACATTTTTCCTAGAACAACATTATTCAACTCCAAGCTGCTACACTTTTCTCTGAGGCTTGATCAAGACTTGATCTTCTTTCAGAGTTTATTCCTTAGCTTGAAACTGTTTATAGAAAAATCCCCCAGTCTAATCTACTAAACATTTTTACAGACTCAAGGAATACAATTACAGAATACAAATATTGATTATCATACAACTTAATATTAGGGTTGTCAATATGACTTAATCTTGTTATCATACAGACATGTCTTGCACAATAATCTCACCCAATTTGTGAGAAGATTGCTTATTACAAATTCATGCCTGATAACAAGACTAACCCCAAGATAAAATCAAATAAAATAAAATTGACAGATTGAAAAAAACAATTTTTATACATTGAAAATTGACATCAATTCACAATTAGAAACATTAGGTGAATTTACATGACCAGGCTCTCTTATAAGGTCCTTGATTTTGACTAGCATTTCAAGTTTTTCAATAATTTCAGTCCCTCTTAGAGCTTCCACTAGTTTGAGTCATTCCTCCAATGAGTAATTGTTGAGAAGATGAATTTTGAATCTTGAGAATCTGCCAACTTTAATGTTTAGAAAATTTCCATCATTTGAAACTCTTCTCAACCCTCTTGCCTTTAATTTATTTGATCTATTTTCAAACATCTCAATTTCTTCAGCATATTTTCTTTCTCTTTCCTCCCTCTCAACGTTTTCCCTTGCAAGCCTGATATCCCTTTCTCTCAACCTTTCTGCCAACACATCCTTCCATATTCTTGTGCTGGAATCTTTAGCCTTCATCAAACTGATCACCCTCTTCAATTTTACAATGGAAAATGTATCTATTACTTCTTTATTCAACAAAATGAAGAAGCCATCCTTGTAGTAGATACTGACTTCTCTCATAGAAATAACCCAAACTTTGACTATCTCTGTAGCTAGTTATTGGTGATAGTCATCATCTATTATGCTCCTTGAAACTGGTAAAAAATCATCATGATTAAAACAATTCCAGATGGCACCAACATTAGCTTGAATTTTCTTTGTTTTTCTTCCTGCAATTTTGAAGTGAGTCTTGGTTGGAGGTTTGAATGAAGATGTTTTTGATATTTTCTTTAAGAAGACTTTACTGGCTGTGATAGGTATCTTGATTATAGAGTTTGCAGTTGGCTTGTATAAGTACTTTGGTTTTTGAGGTTGGATTAATTGAGTGTATGTTTGGCTAGGTTTAGGAGTTTGAGTGTGGTGAGTTTGTGATGTTTGAGTTCCTTGGACATTTTATTATTTTGTTACCCCTTCTCCATCTCTTCTCCTCTTTTCTCAATCATACTTGCCTTTCTTTTCACCCTTCTCCTTTTTTTTGTCATCCACCTTGCTACCAGTTGCTTTGCTAGACTGACTTGGATTTAAGCCAGATGATTTTTGCTCATTTTTCTTCTACCCATCATCATCCAAGTCATCCTTTGTATTAATTTGAGTTCTAGGCAACATGATTTCAACATTCTTCAGATATCTGCTTAAAATCTTGATCATCTCTTTATCTTCAACTGTCTTGATCTTCTTGGTCTTCAAATTAGCCTCTAAAGTCATAATCAATCTCAAGTTTCCCATGACACAGTGCTTAGGAATCATGAAGTGTTTGCACTTTTTGGGAGATGAATAGATTTAGGCAACTCCCTTGCTAGGCTGAAAGTAAGCTTCTGGAAATGTAGCTATTTAACCCTTTTTGAGCTCATATTGCAAGAGAGTGTCCTCTGGAATCACCCTGTTGACTTTGTTGATTAGGATGTCAATCTCATATGTTCTTCTTGATTGGAGATAAGAAAGAAACACATGCATACACTGTCCACAACTGAGTCATTGATGTTTGCAACAATCCTCTTTTCTCTAAAGTCTCAACTGATCACCATTACCACCCTCAGAAAATTTATGTTTCTATGCAAAGCATTTTTGTAGGTGAAGTGATTGTTGTTAAGAGAGATTTTGAGAGCTTTAAGAAGTTCATCGAATTCCTTGGCAAGATAAGGTCCTTTAGCTGCTTTCAGAAGTCTGTCCATTCTAACATCAACATCATCTTTCTTTTGAATTGTAGCTTGACTAGATGATTTTAGATTAGACTCTATCTCTTCCTTTGTTTTGGTAGCAGGCATAGTGATTGTAGGTAGAGGGAGTGTAGTCCTTACTAATTCTGGTAATTCTGGAAGGGGTATCTTTAAAGCTCCCATAATAGCTCCCAAGTATACTGAATATGTGTATTAGTTTGATGATAAGTTAAACAAAACACTTAAGTAGAAATCCAGTGTTTGTAGACTCAACGGATAAGACCATCTTGGCTATCCGTTGATGGAGTAGCTTTACTTAGAAATAAGTTTAGTATTGTAGCACATTTCAATCTCTGCATTTAAGTTATAATTCTTAGAAGTTGTGGGAAATTATAAGTCATGTTGACTACTAGTGGATATGCAAATAGGAGGGCTAATTGTAAATATTTCATTCCTTGTAATTTTGTATAAATGAAGTAGTATCAACTGATAGATTAAAGGCCTTCAATGGATGAGAAACAAAGCTTCAACGGATGTCTCTATAGCTTCAACGGATAACATCCATCAATGGATGAGTGCATCAACAGATAAAGCTTCAACTGTTAAAGCATCAACGGATGTCACTAAAGCATCAACGAATAAAGCCATTAACGGATGAAAGCTTCAATGGATGCTTAGTTCCATAGCAGTTGATAGTGACAATTCATAAGCTGACAGAGGCACATGGGTTGATAGAGACAATTGGAATGTGGTAGCCTCTTGAAGGAATCAAGAAAAAGAAGCATTTCCATTCTGGTGTAAACAAGGAAGTATTCAAAGATTCACATATTATCTTAGATTGCATTGGATAGAGAAATGAAGAAGAAACATGTGAAGAACTATTTTATAATTGTATTTTATCTTTGTCTTCACTTGTAAACTTGGTAATATATAAACCAAGTTGCAGCTAGTAATTAGTAGTGAATTTTCCAGAGCTGTTTAGAAAAATATAGAGAGAAAATCATCTAGTTTGTACTAGGAAGCAGCTGTGATCAATTCTTTGTATCACAGATTTTCTGAAATACACATCTCTGGTGGAACAACAAATCCACCAGAAAAGTTTTTTAAAGCCTTTGTGTTCTTTACATTTGTATCTTGAATATACATCTGTCTGCACCTGCTCAAAGCAATTCACACACATCTGTTCATCATACACTTAGCTTTTGAAACTTCTCAAAACTTGAAAAAGTTTTGAGATTTACATTCAACCCCCCTTCTGTAAATCTCATTGTTAGTTCCTTGGGAATAACAATTGGTATCAGAGCGAGCTCTTGACATACAAAGAGTTTAAAGATCTATTCTACTAACATCATGAGTAAGAAGGATATTGGAGTGAAGATTCCAATCTTGGAAAAAGATAATTATTATCACTGGAAAGTGAAGATGCATTTACATCTTCTCTCTCAAGATGAAAGCTATATCAACTGCATTGAGAATGGTCCTCACATCCCTCACAAGGTGGCCACAGCTGCCACTGCCACAGTTGCTGTTGGACAGTCTATTCCCTAGCCAAAAGCAGAATGGACTAATGAAGATATTGAAGAGGTTCACAAGGACAAGAAGGCCATGAACATTCTGTTTAATGGCCTAGACAAAGATATGTTTGATAATGTCATTAACAGCCAAACTGCTAAGGAAATTTGGGATACTGTACAACTTATCTGTGAAGGTACTGAACAAGTTAGAGAAAACAAAATGCAGCTTCTCATTCAACAATATGAATATTTTCATTCTGAAGAAGGAGAATCATTGAATGATACCTTCAATAGATTTCAGAAACTGTTGAATGGATTGAAGCTGTATGGCAGAGTGTACCAAGTCAAAGATTCCAACTTAAAATTTCCGAGGTCTCTACCAAAGGAATGGAAGCCTATGACTGTTTCACTAAGGAATTCTCAAGATTATAAGGACTTCACACTTGAAAGATTGTATGGAATTTTGAAGACCTATGAACTTGAGATGGAGCAAGATGAGCTGTTGGAGAAGGGAAAGAGAAAAGGTGGATCAGTTGCACTTGTAGCTGAAAATGAGAGAATTGAAGCCAGGAACGAAGAAAATACAATGCCAAGTCTCAAAATTGGCACAAGCAAATCAGAATCAAGCAAGGGAAAGGAGCTAACAGCTAAGGTTGAAGACAATTCCAGTCAAGATGACTCTGATGATGTTGATGAACATCTGGCTTTTCTGTCCAGAAGGTTTGCAAAGATGAAATTCAATAAAGACACTAGAGCCACTAAGCCAAACAAGAAAATGGTGGACAAATCTAAGTTCAAGTGTTATAACTGTGGCACAAGTGGACACTTTGCAAGTGAGTGCAGAAAGCCAACTTCTGAAAAGAAGAAATTTGAGCAAGTGGATTACAAAAAGAAATATTTCGAATTGCTCAAACAAAACGAAATGGCTTTTCTGACTCAGGAAAATGACTGGGCAGCTGATGGAGCCAATGAAGATGATGATATGGAGTATGTCAACTTAGCCCTGATGGCTAATTCTGATGAAAATGAAACTAGTTCATCAAGCAACCAGGTAATCACTACTGACCTCTCTCAGCTTTCTAAAAATGAATGCAATGAAGCTATAAATGATATGTCCAATGAATTATATCATTTACGTGTTTCCCTTAAATCACTGGCTAAAGAGAACACAAGAATTAAAGAGAATAATTTGTTTTTAAGTGATAGGAATGCTGTGTTAGAGGGTAAGTAATTGAGCTTGAAAAGATTAAAATCAAATGCTTATCTGTTGAGAGTGAACTAGAAGAGTCTGTTAAGAAAGTAGAAGTTCTTTCTAGACAACTAGAACGTGAGCAAGAGGTAATCAAGGCCTGGAAAACATGTAGGGATGTTAGTGCTCAAATTGTCAAGGTTCAAGGAATTGAATCACTCTGTGAGAATGCCTGGAAGAAAAACAAAAAGGAAATAGAATTAATTGATGGACTGTCAACGGATGTGGAATCAACGGATGATGAAAGTCATCCGTTGAAGGAAGAAAAGGAGCATCCGTTGAAGGCTCATCAATTGAAATAGGCAAATGATTCTAAAAGGAATAATTTGAAAAATCTCAGTAAGAAGTTTGGTTCAACTTCCAAGAACTTTGTTAAAGAAGAAGCTAGCACATCCAAAGATGCCAGTAAGGTGAATATAGGACACATGACTTTAGATTAGTTGAAAAATAGGCTTAAGTTGGTTGAGGATAAAAAGGAAACTAAAAGAAAATCTAATAGAAATGGGAAGGTAGGGATTAACAGACATAACAATTACACACATGATAAGTATGCTCCTAGAAAAAGTTGTGTGCATTGTAGTAGTATTAATCATCTATCTGTTAACTGTAAATTTGTTAAGAATGATCCCATGCCTTTAACTCCTTCCATGCCTAACATGTCTATGTCACCACTGCATGCTATGCCTGTTATGTCTCAACAGAATCCATATGCACATTTTGTAAACATGCAATATGTTAATAATCCTTATTTTGCTGCATTTAGTATGCCTCAAATGCCATACAATATGTCTATGTGGAATAATATGTTTGCACAATCTATGCCTTATCAAATTCAATCAAATGAGCTAAATGATTCTGTGACTAACCCTACACTTCAACCAACTATATCTGAGATCAAGGTTGACTCAAAGTTACCTAAGTCAAAAGGTGCAGGAAGTGTGAAGTCTAGGAAAAAAGACTAACAAGGCTGGACCCAAGGAAACTTGGGTACCAAAATCAACTTGATTTGATTTTGTTGTGTGCAGGGAAAAAGAAGGAATCTATGGTACTTGGATAGTTGTTGTTCAAGGCACATGACAGGAGATTTTACCCTGCTCACAGAGTTCAAGGAGAGAGTTGGCACTAGCATAACCTTTGGAGATGACATCAAAGGGTTCACTATGGGATATGGCTTGATTTCAAAGGAAAATGTCATCATTGATGAAGTTGCATTAGTTGATGGTCTCAAACATAATCTATTGAGCATCAGTCAACTATGTGACAGAGGGAATACTGTTTCCTTCAATTCTGAAGCCTGTATTGTCACAAGTAAAAAGTACAATAAAGTGGTTCTAACTGGAGTTATAAAAGGGAATGTGTACTTAGCTGACTTCAACTCTACAGATGCAGAATCCATTACGTATCTTTTCAGCAAAGCAAGTGCAGTTGAAAGTTGGTTATGGCACAAGAAGCTGTCCCATTTGAATTTCAAGACAATGAATGATCTAGTCAAAAAGGACTTAGTTAGAGGAATGCCTCTAGTGGAATTCTCAAGGGATGGATTGTGTGATGCTTGTCAGAAAGGAAAGCAAAAGAGAGCATCATTCAGTAAGAAGCTTGAATCAGCAATTGATGCACCATTACAACTGCTACATATGGATCTTTTTGGACCAGTCAATGTACTTTCAATTTCAAGGAAGAGATATTGCCTAGTGATTGTAGATGATTTCTCAAAGTTTTCATGGACCTATTTTCTTGGATCAAAGGATGAAGCTAGTGAAATCATTATCAATCATATCAAGCAAGTCAACAACCATCCAGATTTCAAAGTAAGGAATATCAGGAGTGACAATGGAACTGAGTTCAGAAATTCTACCATGAGGTTGTTTTGTGAAGAAATTGGGATCATGTATGAGTTCTCAGCTCTAAGGACTCCATAACAAAATGGTGTGGTGGAAAGGAAGAACATATCACTAATTGAAGCTGCAAGAACAATGCTTGAAGAGTCAAAACTCCCAACATATTTTTGGGATGAGGCTGTTAACAGTGCATGTTACACTCAGAATATTTCTCTAATCAATCAGGCAAAAGGCATGACTCCCTATCAATTGTTCAAGAGAAGAAAACCAACCTTAAACTTCCTTCATGTCTTTAGATGCAAATGCTACATTCTAAGGAATCAACCTGATCACAAAGGCAAGTTTGATGCAAAGGCCGATGAAGGGATATTTGTTGGTTATTCTGCTGGAAAATCATATAGGGTCTACAATCTAAGAACCAACATTATTATGGAATCTGTGCATGTTGTGTTTGATGATAAAAAGATTGATGGACTAACAGATGAGGGACATCATGAAGGACTCAAATTTGACAACATTGAGATATATTGTGATGCTAGTGAAGATGAGAATGATGGAGAAGACACTTCAAAAATGATTCAAAATCTGCCTTTGGATAATGCACAAAATGCTGCATCAGTTGAAAGTCATAATTCAGCATCCGTTGACAGAAGTAATGCAACATCCGTTAAAAGACAAAGTGCATCATTCGTTGAAGTACATAATGGAGCATCCGTTGATCATAGTTCATCAACGGATAATCAATTTACATCATCAGTTGATAGAACTCCCATTAGGAACAATAACACAGGGGGAGTTTCAACCAATCAACACTCTATCTCACATCATGAAAATACTGAGGCAACCTCATCTAGAGCTAATCTACCACCTCAAAGGAAATGGACCAAGAATCATCCTTTTGAACTAATCATTGGTGATGCAACATCTAAGGTGCAAACTAGAAGGGCTACTCAAGATGAATGTCTATACAATAGTTTTCTATCACAGGAGGAACCTAAGAGAGTGGAAGAAGCTCTATTGGATCCAGATTGGATTTTAGCAATGCAAGAGGAGCTAAACCAATTTGAGAGGAACAAAGTATGGAAGCTGGTACCCAAGCCAAAGAACAAAAGTTCTATTGACACAAAATGGGTATTTAGAAACAAGATGGATGAAAGTGGCATTGTCATAAGGAATAAAGCTAGATTGGTTGCCAAGGGCTACTCTCAACAAGAGGGAATAGATTTTGATGAGACATTTGCTCCTGTTGCAAGACTTAAAGCCATCAGAATTTTTCTAGCCTATGCAGCCCATGCCAATTTCAAAGTCTATCAAATGGATGTCAAGAGTGCATTTCTGAATGGAGAATTGGAGGAAGAAGTTTATGTGAGCCAACCTCCAGGGTTTGAAGATCCAAATTTTCCAGACCATGTGTATTATCTGTTGGAAGCACTCTATGAACTAAAGCAAGCACCTAGAGCCTGGTTGCAAAATAGACAGGAAAAGTACAACTGGCACCTGTCAATTTCTAGATAAGCTTGTGTCATGGTTCAGTAAGAAGCAAAATTCTGTTTCTACATCAACAGCTGAGGCTGAGTACATTGCTGCTGGTAGTTGCTGTGCACAGATATAATGGATGAGGAATCAACTATTTGACTATGGGCTAAATGTTGACAAAATTCCAATATTCTGTGACAACACAAGTGCCATTGCCATTACTGAAAATCCAATGCAGCATTTAAAAATCAAGCACATTGACATTAGGTACCACTTCATAAGGGAACATGTGATGAATGGTACAGTGGAACTTCATTTTGTTCCAAGTGAAAAATAAATTGCAGACATATTCACCAAGCCACTTGATGAATCAATATTCACAAGATTGGTAAGTGAGCTAGGTATGCTTAATTATTCCTAAACTCATGTCCTAATTGTAATTTGTTTTGTAGCCTGAAATGAATTTATTGCAAGAACAAAGTTGGCTTTAAGTAAAGTTTATTCTATCAATGGATATTCCCTATCCGTTGAAAGCCAAAATTGTTCTATCAACGAATGTCCATTATCCATTGAAAGACAAATACATTTCTGGTAATTTTATCCTTCAACGGATAAAACTGTGTTAATCTTCAACGGATAACTGTTTACATCATCCGTTGAAGTGTCACATCAGCCGTTTTGAGTGAGTCACGACTGTTGATTCTATTTACTTAACCGTTGATACATATATATATATACAAAGTTGTATGTATTTGTATTAAAGGCAGTTTTTTGGCTTACATACAGTTCTTCTTTTATTCTCAAACAGATGTAATTCACTTAAAAATATTGTTTAATCATTCTCTTTATATTTTGATTTGAGAAAGTATAAAAGCCCCTTTGAATTCTTATTTTCACTTTACGCTTTCTTGTAATTTTCAAAAGCTTTTACTCTCTTTCTCTCCCAAAACTCTCAACTTTTTTCTGCAACCTCTACTCACAACAATGGCACCAGTAGTAAAGATAATGTCCCAATCTGGGTTTGTCTATGAGAAAAACAATTTCGTAGCTTTGGTAGAAAAGAATGAAGCCCACTCAGATTATCACAAGATGATGGACTTCATCAAAAACTGCAAACTAAGATATGCAATGCTGGAAGCCCCAATGATTTACTGTGAGGTAGTTGAGGAAATGTGGACAACTGCAGAGTTCAACCCCACTCATATGACCATCTCTTTTTCTCTCAAAGGTAATGATTACTGTATTAACTGTAATGATATACAGTCCTGTTTTAAATTACCTGAAAACAATGCCATGACACCACACACTGATAATGATGTATCTAGCATGTTAGATTCCATAGGCTATTCCATTGATTCTACCAGTTTAGGCAGTATTAAGAGAAAAGGCCTTAGGAAAGAATGGAGTTTTCTTAGTGATGCCTTTATCAAGGTTTTCTCTGGGAAAATTAGTAATTTTGATGCAATAACTTCATCTCTTGTTAATATGCTCTATATGCTGGTTTCTGATAGGTACTTTAATTTTAGCAATTATGTTATGCTAGAATTGGGTACTAGGTTAGGTAACAAGGCTAATAGACCTCATAACATCTACTATGCTAGAATCTTTATGTTATTGGCTAACCATGTTGCTGAAGGTTTGGTCATAACTAATGAGAGTAATAAACTTAAATGCTGGGCACAAGAAAAGAGGGTCCTTGCACACCTTTTAAGGATTAACCTCAACAGTAAGGTGCCATTGGTATACTTATCAATCATGGATGCACCTCAGGTAAGTGAGGTAAATACTTCTTCAACTCCTTCTACTTCCAACCCCATCATTTCTTTGCCTTCAAGTGTGTCCATGGAATCTGTGTTAATGTCCCAAATGTTCCTACCAAGGCCACCAAACCTAAAGTTTCAAAACCTAAGTCAAAGAAAGCCACCTCTGTTGTCTCTCAAAAGACAACAGTTGTAACACCTACCATGAACCTTGAGGGGATTGTACTGGGTGTTAGTGGTGAGGGGAGGGCTGAACATCAAGAAAACCCCCAGAATAAGGTAGGAGAGGTGAGTGGTACCCAAGCTAACCAAGCCACAGTTTCTCAAAAGACTGTGGTGGTTAAAAATGATTCAAACTCATCCCTAGTTGCATCCTCCTAAAAGGGTGCAGCTATTGAAAATAGTCCCCAACTAGGGACACAGAACAAAAGAGGGAGGGATACTGAAGCCACACACTCACCAGTAAAAGCCTTCACAAGAAGAAAGAGGGTCAAAAACCCTAGTTTCCACACAGGGTGCACACACTGCACATATACAACCACCTGTATCTATGCCTTCTCAAATTCAGCTTGATGTGACTCCAACAAATGTGGAGTCACAACCCCATTCTCTCAAAATTGACACACATCAATCACCAAATTCTCCATCACCATCTCTGGATGTGCACATGATATTCACATCAATTCCTGATTCTCCCTCTTTACAACTCAGGGAGGAGCCCCACTCAAATACTGGTGATCATCATCTTTTAGATGATTTATTGGATCATCAGCCAATTCTTTCAGACTTAGTTGAAGAATCTGTGTCACCTAAATTAAAATCAATCCACACAGATTCAACAATTATATCACTTTCAATTTCTACTTCTTTTCCTTCTTCAACGGATATTCCTCATCCGTTGACAAGTGGTTGTTCTTCAACGGATAAGCTTAACAGAAATTATCCGTTGATACCATCAGTTTCAACTTCAACGGATACTCCTTATCCGTTGATGGTCTTTACACAAACAACTGAATTAACTCCAAGTGTAGAAGACATGGTTACTGTACAATCACTTCTAGGATTGAGGGAAGGGAGTGAAAACTTGAGTGAGAGGCTGGGTTGCTCCCAGGCAAAAGGAGAGCTTGAGAGTCTAAATATGCATGCTATTTCTTCTAGCATGGCAAAAGAAAGTGAGAGGAGTACCACCTTAGTAGGTGAAGGTGAGGGTGTGAGAAGTGTGAGCCAGGGGGAGCCCCTGATGCAAAAAAAGAGAGAAATTGAGAGAAAAGCATGTACATGAGGTATAAGGGTGGATCCAGCCATTGCTAGTGAGTCAATGATTGTGGATGATGCTGAAAAGGAAAGACAATTTCAGCAACATTACAAAGCTGTAATTGATAACATTTCCTTGGATGCTGACACTTTTACTCATCCTGTGTTAGCCTATCAGCTGTTGGCTATTCAGGGCAATGAGGAGGCAGAAAAGACTTTAAATCTAGTACATACTTCAGAATCTCTACAAAGGGATAAAGCTGCTGTCAATAGGATGCCTTCTACAGCTGGTGAGCCATCTGAAGAATTTGGAGTAAATTCTAATGATGATGACTCTGATTCTTTTGATGGAAGCATGAACTTAGGGGGAGTTGAAGGCCCAAGTTCTATTCCAGAGTTACCTGAATGGGCATTGACAAAGGAATCTACACCAGGGCATTTCAATGTATCCTTGGTCAAACAAGTCATGGATATCCAAAAGGCAATTCAGGAAACTTCAAATGCTGGTACCAAGGCTATTCTTCAAGCCCACTTAGATTCTCTACATCTCATGAAGTTACAACAATTAAGACAAAATCTAAGTATGGATGAACTCAAAAAGGATAAAGCTGACTTGAAGTCCTACAATTCTGAGAAGCTAGATTCAATCATGCCCTTTGGTACCATGCATGAACTGTTACTGAGACTGAGAAGAGAATTAGATGCTGAAAAGAAGATGGCCAAATTGGAGGAGAGAGTTCAAGTTATTGAAAACTCTGTGGTCACCATTCTTCAAAATCAACAGTCTCAGACTAGTCTTCTAATGCAACTGGCTAAAGCACAGGGCTTGAACCCTCTCCTTGATGATAACAAAAACGGGGAGAATAA
The DNA here is from genome assembly GCF_009905375.1 of Apium graveolens. Taxonomy (NCBI): domain Eukaryota; kingdom Viridiplantae; phylum Streptophyta; class Magnoliopsida; order Apiales; family Apiaceae; genus Apium; species Apium graveolens. The sequence continues at coordinate 158,183,434 of NC_133650.1, forward strand.
AGGGGATAAAGGGGAAGGGGAAGGGGAACCATCTACACATATACAAATATCAAAAGTGCTAGTTCCAGCCATCACTACTTCTCCAACACTTTAAATCAAAGGAAAGCTTAATAGAATTGATCTAATCCAGCTAGCAGCAACTGAGATGAAGGTGAAAGAGCAAAGGAGAAAAATTGATGAAAGGATGCAACAAGTGTTTGGCTCTTCAACTACAAAATCCTTATCTGTGAAACATAGCACAAAAGTTGAGCCAATCACAATGGAGCACAAGCCGGTAAGGAGGAATAAGGTTGGAGAAACTTCTTTCAGGAACCTGAAGCCCATGGTACTCAAGCCAACCACTAGATTCAACAAGGACTCTACAAAGAACCCTCTAAGCTTTGCTCAAGTAAAAGAGGTGGATTTTCCTCTTCCAAAGCCTGATGAAGACAAAGTTTTGGGTGGTAACATCATAAAGCACAAAGAGACCAAGGATGTAGTGGAAAGAATGAATATGGCTATCATCTATAGAGAGGGAAAGAACATCTGTGTGATGCAAGGACATCCCAAATTCTCAATAGCCAAGAGGGAAGAGACCAAAAGGCTAAAGGAAGAAGCTAAAAAGCCGAAGGCTGACAAAAGAGCACAAGCAAAGCTTGAAAAATAGCTAAAGTCAAGTCAAATTGAAGAAAAGAAGAAGATTGAAGACAAGAGTGAAGGAGACAAGACTGAAAGCATAAATGTGGATATGGGGAATATAGTTAGTGAGAGTGTGGAGGAAAGATGTGAGGAAAGAAAGGAATGGCAGAAAGGGAACAGAAAGAAGGTCAAGGCAAAAAGGAAGAGTGGATATGACACTGAGGAAACCCAATCAAAATCTAAACCACTACCTTCCATTCCTGAACCTGTTGTGGCTGATCCCAGTATAAATATTCATGGTGAAACAATTATCCCTAAAGAGGAACCTATTGATTGGGACACAATCAAATTGCCTACCTTCCTAACTACTTCTCCATCACCAAAGAAACTGAAAAGAAAATCCAAATCAACACCTCCCTAACCTCAAGTAAATTCACTCAGAAATATAAACCTAAGCCTAAGCCACAAGCCTCAAAGGATGATTATGTTCACATTTGTGACATAAAAGAACATACAGATATTGAACTCTTCCTGGATGAGCTGGAGGAAGTAAGGGGAATAAATGCCTATAGACAGCTACCAGAAAGGCTAGTGTTCAAATATAAAGGAAATGTGGAAATGACTTGGCCTCTTCAAAGAATTTTAAGTGAGGGCTATTCTACCTTGGTTACAGTCTACTCAGCTATCAAAAGGGATACTGGCTTTACCAGGACTGCCAAGACTGAGATTCTCAACAAGATTGCCAGCATAAGGAAGAATTGGTGGGAGTCAAATTCCTTGTCTAGAACATTACTCATCCCTGAGCATGGAATTACAATTCATAAATCACCTCATTGGTTGATGGAGTTCAGAGATAATAAAGGAGTCAGAAGATTTTTCAGACTTGAAGACCAGCTTAAAATTGCTAGTAATGAAACTCTCAAGGACATGCAATCTAAGTTGGACATCAGTGAAGAAGATGAAGCTGAATTCTACAGACAACTCTAACTCCAAGTAGAGGAAAATGACAGGAGGCTAGGGAAGAAAACAAGGGAACAAAGGAAAAGAAAATGATTTGCTCAGACTAAAGGAGCACCCTTGGAAACACTGCAAATCTTCAATTCTATCTCAGTACATACACTTTTGCAGCACTTTTAAATTTCTACTTGATTTCAACTCATATATTTGTTAAGTGTTTTGTTATCATCAAGTTAACCCTAAATTTATGCCTACAATTCAAGTAGACATAAATAGGGGGAGATTGTTAGGAATATGTGTATTATTTTGATGATAAGTTAAACAAAACAGTTAAGTAGAAATCCAGTGTTTGTAGCCTCAACGGATAAGACCATCTTGGCTATCCGTTGATAGAGTAGCTTTACTTAGAAATAAGTTTAGTATTGTAGCACATTTCAGTCTCTGCATTTAAGTTATAATTCTTAGAAGTCGTGGGAAATTATAAGTCATGTTGACTACTAGTGGATATGCAAATAAGAGGGCTAATTGTAAATATTTCATGCCTTGTAATTTTGTATAAATGAAGTAGTATCAACTGATAGATTAAAGGCCTTGAACGGATGAGAAACAAAGCTTCAACGGATGTCTCTAAAGCTTCAACGGATAACATCCATCAACGGATGAGTGCATCAACGGATAAAACTTCAACTGTTAAAGCATCAACGGATGTCACTAAAGCATCAACAGATAAAGCCATCAACGGATGAAAGCTTCAACGGATGCTTAGTTCCATAGCAGTTGATAGTGACAATTCATAAGCTGACAGAGGCACATGGGTTGACAGAGACAATTGGAATGTGGTAGCCTCTTGGAGGAATCAAGAAAAAGCAGCATTTCCATTCTGGTGCAAACAAGGAAGTATTCAAAGATTCACAGATTATCTTAGATTGCATTGGATAAAGAAATGAAGAAGAAACATGTGAAGAACTATTTTAAAATTGTATTTTATCTTTGTCTTCACTGGTAAACTTGGTGATATATAAACCAAGTTGCAGCTAGTAATTAGTAGTGAATTTTCCAGAGCTGTTTAGAAAAACATAGAGAGAAAATCATCTAGTTTGTACTAGGAAGCAGCTGTGATCAATTCTTTGTATCACAGATTTTCTGAAATACACATATCTGGTGGAACAACAAATCCACCAGAAAAGTTTTTTAAAGCCTTTGTGTTCTTTACATTTGTGTTTTGAATATACATCTGTCTGCACCTACTCAAAGCAATTCACACACATCTATTCATCATACACTTAGCTTTTGAAACTGCTCAAAACTTGAAAAAGTTTTGAGATTTACATTCAACCCCCCTTCTGTAAATCTCATTGTTAGTTCCTTGGGAATAACAAGGTGTGAGGGTTGATGAGTATTGTTTGAGGTAGAAGGTAGGTCTGTTGTGTTTAAGGTGTATGGAATGGAGGTAGTAACTGTACCTGTGAAAGGGGTCACAGTTGAACTCACAACTTGAGCTATGGTTGTGATAGTGTATTGTTCACCACTAGTGGGAACCTCCATTTGAATTGGAGGGGATTTGACCAGGTTACTATCATGTACCATGGCCTCAAACCCTTGTTCCTCTTGCAAGGAAATGATACTTAAATGTGCTATACTTGCCTCTTCAATGACTGGATCATTGGCAACTGGACACCTAGCTTCAATTGACAAAGCAATTTCAACCAGGGCTGTGAGGGGAGTTGTTCCTACTTGAGAAACATCCAATGGAATTGGAGAGGATTTGAGTAGCTCCCCCTCAAGAGGACTACCCTCAAACCTACCAGTTTATGAAGACTGTGGTACACATGAAGGTGCTAAGGTAACATGCACAGGGTCTTGAATAAAACTATTGAAACCCATGTAATTGTGATGGTGTCATCAAGGTCTACCTCAGCATGTAGCCTCTCACCATCTAAATGTTGTGTCCGAGTGGTGATCACAGTTTCTTGAACCGTGTCACTTGATTTTGGCAAGGCTTGAGAAGTAGATTCAAGCCTTTCATTAAAAGAAGAAGAAATTTGGGAAATAAGAGTAGAGATTTCAGAATTTATTTTTGGAAACTTCCCTGAATGGATGATGGAGTTTTAACAGATGTGCTCTCATGGTGTGTGCCAACCATATTACTTCTTTCAACTTCTTGAGAGTGCTCAAGAGGTGGTGCAGACTCTGTACAGAATGCAGTGGGGAGACTGCTTTGTTCAATAGTGACACCTTATTGAGAAGGTGCCCCTAAAGTCTGTTCATACTCTTTATTATAACTGCATCTTTTTGAGAAGATGCAGAGGTGGCTATTTGAGTGGTCAACTCAACTTTCCTAGACTTCTTTGGCTTTCTTATAAGGTTTGACTCAATAATTGTTTGGTCCTCTCCACTCTCAGAAATAGTAACCACTGATGTTTGTTTTCTCTTCCTTTTACTAACTCCACCCTGTTAAGAGGATGGAGTAGTTGGTTCCCTAGCTGCTAAAGGTATTGAAGAAGTGGTTTCAGTTGTGGAAGGCTCTTGTTGATTATCCTGTTTTTGTACTTCTACATGTGCATGAGCCATAACTGTGAAGGCTTGACATGCCAGAGAGTGAAGGCTGAACATCAGTGACCAAATGGACTATTACGGCCCCTGGAAATTCCGAAATAGAAATGGGAGCATATAGCCATGGATTTTGTGATATGCCTACCAAGGACTAAAACCAATGCCATATGGGTTATCATAGATAAACTAACCAAGTCCACGCTTTTCCTGCCAATCAACGAAAGGTACACCGTAGACAAAATAGTGGATATTTACTTGAGAGAAATCATGGTAAGGCACGGCGTTCCCGTTGCCATCATGTCAGATAGAGACCCAAGGTTTAACTCCCGATTTTAGAGAAGCTTCCAAGAGTGTGTAGGCACCAGAATGAATATGAGTACCGCTTACCACCCCCAAACAAAATGGGAAAAGCGAAAGGACCATCCAGACCCTAGAAGATATGTTGCGAGTATGTGCCATTGACTTTGGAGGAAACTGGAATGACCACTTATCCTGATCGAATTTTCCTATAAAAATAGCTATCACGCTAGCATAGGGATGCCTCCGTATGAAGCTCTTTACGGAAGAAGATGCCGCTCTCCCTTATATTGGGATGAGGTTGGAGAACATAAAATAATAGGACACGAGTTAGTCCAGTAAACTAGAGAGATGGTGGGACTCATCAGAAAGAGGCTGTTAGCGGCTCAAGACAGACAGAAGAAGTATGCTGACCAAACCAGGAAAGATAGAGAGTATGAAGTAAGTGATTTAGTACTATTGAAGGTGTCACCATGGAAGGGAGTGATGAGATTTGGAAAGAAAGGGAAACTGAGTCCCAGATTCATAGGACCTTTGAGATCTTGAGGAGAATATGACCTCTAGCCTACGAGCTTGCCTTGCCTCCTAATCTGCAACAAGTGCACGTGTTCCATGTGTCGATGCTAAGGAAATACCATGCCGACGTGCAACATGTGATAGAGTATGAGCAGGCAGACTTACAATCAAACCTGACCTACGTTGAGCAACCAGTAAGAGTGATGGACCAGAAAGAACAAGTGCTGAGGAATAAGACTGTGAAGCTGGTCAGAATCTTGTGGAGAAATCAGAATGTTGAAGAGTCAACTTGGGAACTAAAAGACACAATGAAAGAAAGATATCCCTACCTATTTTCTATGTGATTCCGGGACAGAATCCTTTTTAGAAGGGAAGACTGTAATAACTCGAATTTTTGAGACTTTATAAAACACTTGATGAATAGTAACCCTGACAATCGGGGAAACCTTTTTAGCCCACACTATGTTGTGCATGAGAAATTTAGTTTCTGAGTCAATAACATTATTATACGTACCAAATGAGTGTATGTAAACGCTATTAGTTTTTGAATAAAATGAACTTTGAAAAATGACCGGATCTACGAACCGTCAAGGATTACGAGAATCACAATATAATTACAAATTTAAAATCCTACAAATTCAAATCCAAGTACGAGACTTCAAAATGTAAAGAACGTATAAGAAAGGATTTATGCCGCGAACCGTTTACGAGGGTTTATTACGAAAATAAATAAGCGACCGAGCGAACGCGTAAATGAATAAATAAATGTACCAAGCCAAGCTAACCATACAAGCTAACTAGAGTAATAAACTAGTCATGGTTAGTAACCAAATAGTAACCTAGCTAATAGGAATGATAACCTAGCTAGTGAATAATGTTGAAATAGTAACCAAGTACCTAAGTTAAGTAGTATAGCATGGAAACTAGGTTAACTAGCAAGATTTTAATTGATTTTCTAGTAATGAGATGATATATAAAATATTATATCACAAGTCTTTTACAAGAAGCATTCCAAAACACAACACAAAAACTCTCTCTCTCTCTCCCCCCCCTTTGAAGCTCCATTCGACAACAACAAGAAAAGAAGAAAAAATTAAATTTCAAACACCCACTTCTAGCCATGGAAAATTCCTACAATTAAATCCCAAACTTCATACATCCTAAACTAAGATAAGATAAATTTTTGAGAGCATTCTATTAAGGTTTGATGGGTGAAATAAAGTCAATAAAAGTGATAATGAATAGTAATTCTTCTTGGTTTCTTGATTTTTATGGCTTGATCTAGGTTCCTTAAACTCAATCAAGCATCCTCAAGACTCCACCATCAACAAGAAACATCACAAAATTGCAAGAAAGGTATAAATCCTTGACCAAACTTTGTTTAAGGTTTAAGTTTCAAGAAACTTTGAGATCTTAACTATAAACCTAGTTTTAGTAGTTGATTTGCTATTATCTTGATATTTAGTTAGTTAGTATTAAGGTTGATGATTGTTGCCTCAAGAACATGATGTTATTGAGAGGAGTTAGTGTTAGATGATGATATGTGGTCGTTGATGGTTGATTAATGATTTAAGACGTAAACGAAACTCGTATCATAATCGTAATCTCGTTAAAATGAACAAAACACAACTTAAAGTTTCTGCAGAAGTTCCCAAATATATGAACTGTAGTTTCTTGAAAATTAAGACTTGATTATGATATACAATGTTATAAGGATCGTTTAGGCGCTTGAATTGCTTGATTTTAATTTACGGATCAAAAGTTATGACCGTTTTAATAAAAGTGATTTACGCGATAAAAACTACTACGAATTATGAATTTTGGAAATAGAAATGATCGACTTAAAAATATTCAAAAATCATAAATTTTTTACAGAGAGTAATAAATAAAGTTTATTAATTGCTATAAAATTTTTTAAGTAAAAATATGGATTTTTCATTTTTATAAAAATGCCGGAGCTGAGACCGCGCGATTAGAAAACCATTAAGCATCATAAGCGGAGCCGACGATCGAAATGTAAAATGCATAAACGAACATAAGGGATTTTGGAAAGAAAGTGAACATAACAAGTACTTGTGCTTAAAGGAATAATAAGAGTAAAGTAAGTTGCGAGAATGATTAATAAGTAGTGCGTATGTACGAGTCGCCAAAAATAAGAACGGGATCTAACAAACGATACATGTTTATGATTATAGATTTCCGAGCGGACCCTAGAGCATCCTCCACCTCAAAGTACCCAGGAAAGTTTCCGGACCCAACTCCATATACTGTTGTGTTGTGAAAAGATTTTTATTATCTTTTGTATAAATTCCATGCTTGTCATGATAATAGCATTTTGAGTTTTACGCATCAATAGCGATTGTGTTACAATGTATATATATCGTAGAATATTTTAGCGCTACCATAAGCATGATGTATAAATCATAAGACCAAGAGTCGGTCGGAGTTTTAAAATGAAAACTCGAGAATCATTTCGGTGATGTTTTGGACGATCAAAAGTCCGTACTTATTTATTCCAAGGGACTTGATGTCCACTTGCGAAGTATTGAATACCTCGAATTTATTTCAAACGATTTCCAAAAATCGTAATCCCTCAACTATATTTAATTACTCGAACAATGAATATTATTTCAATTATTCATTTAATATAGGAGAAGTATTCTCCAACAATTATTTATTTCAAACTCGATTAATTAAATTCTATTAAAGATTACTTTAATTATTTAAACATAAATTAGTTGAGGAATATTATTTCAAATATTCTTTTAAAAATTAATTATTAGAGGTTTAATTATTTAATAATTATTATTTAATTATTAAATATTTATTAAATATTTATTAAATGATTTAATACAATTTAAAAATCATAAAACCTAATTTTTAAAATATTTTCTGAGTTTCAGAAAATCATACTAATACTTTAAGATCATCGAAGAATATTATCTCGACATACCTTATATATTTTGACTATAGTTTTAAAAGAAACCCCCCTAATTATTTATCTGTTGACAACGGTCAACTCACATTATCTTAGTACTTCCTCCGAAAATTCTCGGAATATATATATATATATATGAGATGAGCTGTGCCTGTCAACAAGCAAAATGCTTGGAGAACTTCGATGTAATTCGAGTTCTTGAGATATGATAGGATTTATTAAGGGACAAGGGAGGGGTAGAGATCCAATACTTTGTGTATTGGGGAGACTGCCAGTACCGTGGGAGACAGTACTATGTGTACCTAAGGACCTGCGAAGTGTGTGTATACCCAAAATGGGACATATAGCCCGTATGCGGCCAGGGTGATAACAAAGAGTTTGGAAGTCATCCTCCTACTAGTAGAAAATGTTACTAATTTCCGTCTTACGACTGATCATCGTAAGCGGTGGCTCCATTGAATTTCCTAAATTCATCCAATTGGAATTGTGATGCAATACCGTAACCCAAGTCTAGGTGCTCGGTTTACCATTAAGGTATTTGCAGGAAAATAAGTTAACAAAAGAATTGTTTTCGAAAGAAGGTGTGTATCACCGGGGAAAATTATTTTAAATAAACATATTTATTGTATATGAAATCATACATGAATGTCCCATACAGTCTTTTCATACTATACATTATTATGCTGGGCATTATAGCTCACACTTGTTTTCTTAAATTGATGCAACACAACAGTGAATCAAAATTCCTATCATGAAACTCACAGCCAGGAAATGGGTAGGAAATGACCAACTGTTCCATAGGATGTTTGGTGTTATACCTCAGGTAGACCGAATAAGCTGGATTGGTTTTCAGTTATTTTTAATCCGGCTTATTTACAAGTATGACTTATGTAAGATAATAAATAAGAAGCGTATATTTGGCCGACGGACTAACCTTACTTAAAGGTTACTTCCGCGGTAAAACTTAATCAATTTTGGGATTATAATAATTATCACTTTGTGGATCGATACACCCTAGTGATGCATGGTTTGTTTCTAAGACAATAACCTGTAAGTGTGTGTAAGTTGATAAGTGTGGGGTCATAAATGTGTGAGTACTTATATATTGTCGTATGAGATAAGTGTTAAACATGATTCAGGTTAACGTGGCCTCTTAGATCCCTGACCCCAGATTTTGGGGCGCCACATGCTTCATCCAAAGGTTTAGTAAAAATGTCAGCTAATTGTTTTTCTGTTGGAACAAAAATAAGCTCAATGGTATCATTTGCAGCATGTTCTCTAATAAAATGGTACCTTACATCAATGTGCTTAGTTTTCGAATGATTAACTGGATTAGCAACAATAGATATGGCACTACTATTGTCACACATGATTGGAATTTTGCGTAACACTAGGCCATAGTCCATTAACTGATTTGTAATCCAAAGCACTAGAGTACAACAACTTCCAGCAGCTATGTATTCAGCCTCAGCTGTGGAAGTTGACACATATTATTGTTTCTTGTTGTACCAGGATACAAGTCTTTGACCAAGGAATTGACAGCTTCCACTTGTACTCTTCCCGTCCACCCCGCATCCAGCAAAATCTACATCTGTGTATCCAACAGCTTCAAAACCAGTTCCCTTAGGATACCATAATCCCAAGTTTGGTGTCCCCTTCAAATATCTGAAAATCCTCTTGATAACCATCTGTTAGTCCCTAACAATGCAACAAGAATTATAGAAGGGGGGTTGAATGGAATTCTTGAAATTTTTTCAGACAGATATAAAATGTTCTATCTTAATAATATATAACTGTGTGAATTGATTTGCAAACTGCGGAATAATATCTTGGAATGAATCAAGACACAAGTAATTAAAAACACAAGTCTTTAAAAACTTTCTGGTGGATTAGAATGTATCCACCAGAGATATATATTATATCAAAAGAACTCTGTGTAGCAATTAGGTCACAGCTGCTTACAACTTTGAACAACTAAGTTTTCAGAGAAATGCTAAGAATACAGCTTACAAATGTTTCTCTGAGAATAATAATCTTGCTCAGTTGCTTGTTGTTCAATTTTCTACTTCTTGGTTTATATAACATCAAGATTACAAAATAATAAGACAAGATAATAAAACAAAAACTATCAAGTCTAATACTGTGTTACTTCATTACTCTATTCCAGCATCTTTGAATATCTTCATAATAGCATGGAAATGGCAATGCTTCTTTGTTCTCTAAAACCCAGTTGAATAGGCTTCCACATTCCTTTTGCATACACTCGACGCATGTGACTGTGTTGTCAATGTCAACTGATGTTTGAATTGATTATCCATCGGGTACTTGATCATCCGTCGGGTTGCCTAGTTGATCATCCGTCGAGTGGCATTGTTGTTTTATCCGTCGGGTACAATCTGGAACTTGACTTCATTTCATTTATACAGAATTACAAGACATCTTCTATGTACAATTAATCAACCTATTCTGCATATCTAGTTAAAGTCAACATGACTTGAGTACTACTACAGAATCTAAACAATGTGTAAATAGAAATATGCTACAGACTAATTGTTACACAAGCTACTCACTCGATGGATAATAAATCATCATCCATCGGGACTATATTGAGTCATCCGTCGGGACTATAATCCTTATCCGTCGAGTGCTACATTTTTCACTAAGTAAAATCTACTAAGGTGTTTTGTTAATGAAATCATCAAGTTCACAACATATCCACAACAATCTCCCCCAATTTATGTCTACTGGAATTGTAGCCATAAATTAAGAGAAACTTGATGATAACAATATACCCTAAAAATACAACTTGAAAGTAAGTAGATAAAACTGTAAAGTGCTTCAATTAACAAAATGTACAAAGATTTGATCACAGTCATTTTCAAGGTGCTCCTCTAGCCTGAGCAGATTAGTCTATTTCCTTGAAGATCTGGATCTCTTTCCAAGCTTTCTGTTGTTTTCTTCTATCTGATTTTGGAGCTGTCCGTGGAATTCCAGTTCATCAGATTCTGAGAGATTTAGCTTTTCTTGCATTTTCAAAAGAGTCTCATTGCTAGAGATGCTCAATTGGTCTTCTAATCTGAAAAATCTTCTCACTCCTTTGTCATCCATGAACTCCATCAGCCAGTAGGGCCTTAGATGTACTCTTCCCCCTGTGTAAGGAATAATTAGAGTCTTTGGGAGTGCATCTTTAGCTCTAATACTCCTCAGTTCTTCAATCTTCTTTAGAACCAGTCTTCTTGCAGTTACATTGAATCCAAAGTTCTTCTTGAATGATGAATAAACCTTTATCAGTACTGCTTGGCTTTCTTGAAGGATCATGTGAAGTGGCCATTGAATCTCCTTTCCTCCCTTGTACTTGAAAACTAACCTTTCAGGTAGATTCTTGTAGGCATCAATCCCTCTCACTTCTTCTAGTTCATCTAGATAGAGATTTAGATCAGAGAATTCCTTGATGTCACACAAGTACATGTAATCTCCCTTGTTGACTTTGGATTGTGCTTTAGTTAGAGATTTGGATTTGAGAGGTGACAACTTCACTTTCTTGACTGCTCTTGACTTTGTTCTTTTTGGCTTGCTGAGGACAGGAAAATTGAAGTCAGGAATTGGTAGACTTTCCCAGTCTATTGGTTCATCCTTAGGCACAGTAGGTTCACCATGAATGTTCCTGTAAGGATCCACCACTTTAATGTCTTCAAATACCACAGAGGGTTTTGATGCTTGAGTTGTAGTTGGAGTGGATTCCTTGGAAAACTGATCCTCCAATTCCTTATAAACAAAGTCCAATTTCCTTTTGGTTCTTTTGGCCAATTCCTTGTATCTTTGAGGCTTCTTCTATTGTGGTTCAACTTGCAATGGCTGAGCAGGAATTTGTTGTGTTGGTTTCACAACTTGTAGCCTGGCCAAGATAGCAGCTTGCTCTTTCTTTTGCTTAGCCTTTTTAGCATTTAGAGTAGCTTACTTCTTTTCTTGCTTCAATCTTGCCTTTTCTTCTCTCTTTTCTTGAGCAAATTGAGGATGTCCAGCCACCACACAAATTTCTTTCCCATTCCTGAAAACTTTAGCAATCTCGTTTTTAAGGTTGAATCAACTGGATCCTTGTAGAAGGCAATTGACCTTGACAACAGTTTCTTTTTATCAGGCTTAGGTGTCTCATACACTATATCCAAAGGGTTCTTTAATGATGATTTTGGATAGTTCACCCTTGGCTTCAGAATTATTTCAGCCTTTGGAGATTTGATGCAGGATGGCTGTCCCCTTTCCAGATAGTTCATGCTCATTTCATTCACAGAGGTTTGCCTGACTTGAGAGTGATGAATGGCTGACTTTTCTGGCTCCTTTACTAACCCAAATTTCTTTTGTATATCCTCATCAATTTTCTCCCAGTTGATTGGACTCAACTGCTTCTTCTCAGCTGCTCTTATATTGGTTGCTGCTTCATTTATCAGATCAATACTGTCCTTAGCTGGCGGGCAAAGCTGTGATGGCATCCTTAGCCCTTAGCATTGACTGTATGGTGTGCACCAAGTTGAACATCCTTTCTGCATTATCATTGCCCTGTTCAGCTAGAAGTTGATAAGCTGGAACAGGGTGATTAAATGTCTCAGCATCAAGGGAGATGGAATCTATAACAACTTGAGGTTGCTGAGATAGTCCCTCCCTGTCTGCATCCTGGACATCCATTAACTCACTTGCAATGACATCCATCCTTATAGCTTCTGTACATGCATTTCTCTCGTGTTCTCTCTTTTGTTGCATCAAGGTCTCACCTTGGCTCCCCACCCTCATACCCTCACCTTCACCATCTAAGGTGGGACTCCTCTCACTCTCTTTTACCAATCCTGAAGAACTGGATTGCTTATTTTCACTCTTTTCCTCTCCTTTTTCCTGGGAGCAACCCAGACTCTCACTCATAACACTCTCTTCCCTCAATCCTAAGAGTGACTGTACTACCACTAAGTCTTCTGCACTTGAGATAATTGATGAAATCTTAAGCTGTGCAGAGACACTCGACGGATGAGGGATATCCATCGGGTTAGCAGTTTGACTATCCGACGGATAACTGCTGTTAAGCTTATCCGTCGGGATACAATCACTACTCGATGGATAAACAATATCCATCGAGAGAGTAGGAATAAATGAGTTAGGAGTGGAAACTATTGCGGACTCTGTGTAGATTGATGAAAATTTTGGCACAGATGTCTCAACAGTTCTTGAAAGAATTGGCAAGTGAGCCAACAAATCATCCAAAAGATGATGCTCACTTGCACTAGATTTTGGCTTCCCCAACAGAGTTAAAGAAGGGGAATTAGGAATTGATATGTTGATCATATCCATATCCAGAGAGTTTGCGGGAGAATTTGGTGTTTGGGGTGCTTCTATAACTAAAGATTTTGGCTGTGACTCCACATTTATTGGAGCCACATTAAGCTGAATTTGAGAAGGTACAGTGACTGTGTCTTTAGCACCAGTTTACACAGTGTGTGAACCCTGTGCATCCCCAAAGGTTTTTGATTTCTTCTTTCTGGCATAAGTTTGGGGTGAGCTAGTGTCCCTTACCCTTTTGGCCTGTGCTCTTGGCTGAGAGCTTTGTTCAATAGCCACATCCTTTTAGGAGGATGCAACTAGAAATGAGCTTTTGTCCTTTTTAAGCACTACAGTTTGTTGGGAAACTGCAGTGTGGCTAGGGTGGGAAGCACTCACCTCTCCAACCTTATCCTTAGGGTTTCTTTTATGTCCACCCTGTCCCTCACCTACCTTACCCACCTTCACACTCCCCTCATCTTTTGAGAGGTACCATATGGGGCTTTTTTTGATTTGGATTTTGAAATTTTTGATGGTTTAGTAGCTTGGGTAGGCAACTGTTGGGTCATTGACACAGTTGCCATAACTACACTAGAATTCAAAGAAATCTGCGAGGTTGGAAGAGTAGGGACAAATGAACTTACCTCACTTACCTGAGGTGCTTCCATTATAGGGAAATAGAAGAGTGGCACCTCCTTGTGATGGTTTGCCCTGTTTAAATCTGCAATAATTCTTCTCTCTTGAAGCCAACAATCTAATTTGTTGTTTGGGTTCTCAAGCACAATTTCCTCACAGAGGTGGTTAGCTAGCATCATGAAAAATCTAGCATAGTAAACATTTTTACCCCTATTATTTAACTCCCCTAATTTAAACCCCAACTCAAACAAAACAAGATCACTAAAATTAAAGAACTTATCTGTAACTAGCATGTAAAGCATGTTAAGTATAGAAAAATTGACATAATCAAAATTACTGATTTTACCAGAAAAGACCTTGGTAACTACATCACACATGAAACTCTATTCTTTCGTAAGACCCAACCTCCTAATATCACTTAACTTAGAAGTAGAGAGTGCATAGTTCATGGAATTGAGCATATTAACAATATCAGTATCTGTGTGTGGTGAGGTCACACTATTATCAGGAATTTTGAAATATGCTTTAATAACATCACTATTGATACAGAAGTCCTTACCTTTAATAGTGAGTGTGATGGTCTTATCAGTAGAGTTGTATGTAGCAGTCGTCCACATCTCTTCAACAACCTCACAGAAGATGGTGGGTGATTCTAACATTGCATAGCTGAGTTTGCAGTTCTTCACAAAATCCATCATTTTGTGGTAGTCACTTGAATGTTGAATCCCCTTGTTTACTAGAGCCGTGAAGTTGTTTTTCTCATAGATGTATCCAGTTTGTGACATGATCTTGACTACTGGTGCCATTGTTAGAGAGTGGAAATTGCAGAGATAGAGATGGTAGTTGCTTTAGAGAAAGAGAGAATTTAGAGCAGATGATTTGAGAATGATAAAAGAAAAGCAATGAAAATGAATTATGCTTTTATACTGTCTCAAAAATAATTGTTAAAAATAATAAAGTGAAATAAAGTAACCAATAAGAATTTCCCAAAATAGCCGTTTAAACTGTAAAAATTCCTTCAATTATCCGTCGTGTTATATTTATGAACTGTAAGTATACTCGATGGATAATGTTCAGAGAATTAACGGCTAAGATTCAGACAATTCAACGGATGAGGATAAATCAGTTATCCGTCGAGTCATAAAATATTCCATAAAAATAATTGATTTTATTAATAAAAATGTATACCGACGGATGATCAAACTCGATGGATAACGATCATCCGTCGAGATGTAAATTTTGACTTAGCCAAAATTTCATCCAAGACCGAAAAATTAATTAAATTTCTGGCTGCGTTATAACTTGCAAATTATCTGAAAAGATTTAAGAGTAATTTAGCATACCTAACTCACTTACCAACCTTGAAAAGGTGGATTCATCCAATGGCTTGGTAAATATATCTACAAGCTGCTTTTCACTTGGAACAAAATGTAGTTCCACAGTACCATTCATTACATGTTCCCTTATGAAGTGGTACTTGATGTCTATGTGCTTTGTCCTTAAATGCTGTACTGGATTTACAGTGATGGCAATTGCACTTGTGTTATCATAGAAAATGGGAATTCTTTCCACTTGCAGACCATAGTCTAGCAATTTATTCTTCATCCACAAAATCTGTGCACAGCAACTACCAACAACAATATATTCAGCTTCAGCTGTAGAAGTAGAAACTGAATTTTGTTTTTTATTGAACCAAGACACAAGCTTGTTTCCTAGAAATTGACAGGTTCCTGTTGTACTTTTTCTATCAATTCTACAACCTGCATAATCTGCATCTGAATAACCAGTTAGATCAAAACCAGAATCTGTAGGGTACCAAATGCCAAGTTTTGGTGTTCCCTTGAGATATCTGAAAATTCTCTTAATAGCTACTAAGTGAAATTCTCTAGGATCAGCCTGAAATCTAGCACACAAATATATAGCAAATATTATATCTGACCTACTAGCTGTTAAGTACAGAAGTGAGCCAACCATGCCCCAATAACTTGAAATATCCACAGACTTTTTAGTAATGTTTAATTCAAGCTTAGTTGCAGTGTCCATGGGAGTTTTTACAGATGTACAATCCATTAGATCAAACTTCTTTAAAAGATGATAAATGTATTTAGTTTCATTAATGAATATTCCATCACTAACTTGCTTAACTTGCAAACCAAGGAAGTGAAAGAGATGTGTCCTAAGTCCAATCATGTATGATGATTTAGGAATAACTTTTATGTAATCTGTTTTGATTTCATTGATATTAATAAAAGACTTGTTTTGTTTTTATTGCGGGCTTTATCTATTTAAGTGTTTAAATAAGATATACCATAGTTTAGAGTAAAGCTTTTTATGGATTATGATGAGATCATAATAATGAGACCTAAAAGATGATAACTCTGAACTTAAATATTTCCTGGTCGTAGGATTACTAACTGGTAATTAGTAATCCGCAAAGATCGGTACATACTATGCTTGCTTCATTATGAAGGATGTCTGTTCTCATAGAATTTGTGTGGTGACACTATAGCTAGTATGTAGGTGCTTATTATAGAATAAGTTCACTGAACATGACTCACATAGCTGAACAACTGATGGAGTTCACTCACGTGTTAGCAGATGTTCACATAATGATAGTTGTACAAGTATCCTTAGATTTGAGGTCATCATAGTCATCATGTGTACACTGAACTATACTTTGTTTAGTTCTTAGTCTCTAGGGACAATAATAAGGGCTCTACTGGGGGTAGGAATTTGTACATGAAGATAGTGTATGATCAATAAAGGATCTACCCCTTCCAGTGAAGGAAAAGAATGTTCAATGCTGATCCACTTATGCTAGTTCAGGAATCTCTGGCCAGAGTGAATGAAATTAGAAAGGAGTTTCTAATTCACATTAATTAGAACTAAGCATAGTGAATGGGAAAGCATATGATTAAATAAGATAGGCTTGACACGAGTTCCATGCCTTGTATTTAATCATGACATTGCAGGGTAGAAGGAATTAATTATACGATAACTATTCACTGAATAGGTTCTTGGTATTCTAAGCAGTGAATTCGTATTATCCGGATAGTCGCGATATGCTGAGAAGTATCCCTCACGATGTAGAACAAATATGATTAATTTAATAATTAATCATATTTAATGAATTAGAGAATTTATATAAATAATGATAAAATAGTTTTATTATTATTTATTTCTACTGCCGGCTTAATATTGAATCTACTGGGTCACACCACAAAAGAGAATGATTTAATGGTGGAGGAATTAATTAATAATGGCTGGTAATTATTTATTTATGAAATAAATAATTAATTAGCAAATTTAATAATTGATTAAATGAGATTTAATTATTATAAATTAATTAAGAAAAGTTCTTAATATTATTAATTAAGAATTTAATTTTGGAAATTAAATCAAGTGAGAGAATTATTTTTCTAAAGTGTTTAGAAAAAGGATTAATGATTAAAAGGTATTTTAATTATTAGTTAATTGGTTAATAAGAATAATCAATTAAAGGGTTAATAATAATAATATTTTATGGGAAAATTTTCAGCTGAAAATTTTGCCTATAAATATACTATTATAAACCCTATTTGCCTCAACCCAAATAATAAACCCTAAATCTAAAGTAGAAAAGAAAGGGAGGCAACTAATTCTCTCAACCTCTTCCTCCCTCCATTATTTTGATCTCTTGGTGGATACTGGTGGAGTGCTTCACAATTGAGGAGCAGCTGCTAGGGATCTCCGTTCATCGTTCTTGGATCGCTATTAAAGGTTAGTAATCCATCCCTCGATTTATTCACGATTTGTATGCGTTTATATGGATTTTATATCAAGAAAATGTTTTACCATGCTTCTGTGATGTATAAAATCCTACAGGAAGTAAGTTAGTTCTCCCATCATACTCATTTCATACTTACTTTACATCAATTTGGCAAACTTTTTGCAAAGTTTTTCATTTGTAAAGCCAAAAATAATGTCATCTACATAAATTTGAACAAGTATACTAGAACCATTAACATTTCTAAAGATAAGAGTTTTGTCTACAGTACCTCTAGTGAAGTGATTCTCTAAAAGAAACTTTGACAAAGTGTCATACCAGGCTCTAGGTGCTTGCTTCAGTCCATAAAGTGCTTTCAAAAGATAGTAAACATATCCTGGAAAATTTGGATCTTCAAAACCAGGAGGCTGACTGACATAGACTTCCTCCTCCAAATCTCCATTCAGAAAGGCACTTTTGACATCCATTTGATAGACTTTGAAATTGGCATGGGTTGCATAAGCTAAGAAGATTCTGATGGCTTCAAGTCTTGCAACGGGAGCAAATGTTTCATCAAAATCTATTTCTTCTTGTTGACAATAGCCCTTAGCAACCAATCTAGCTTTGTTCCTGACTACTATGCCATTTTCATCCATCTTGTTTCTGAATACCCATTTGGTGTCTATTGGATTCTTTCCTTTAGGCTTGGGCACCAGCTTCCATACTTTATTCCTCTTAAATTGGTTTAGCTCCTCCTGCATAGCTAAAATCCAATCAGGATCCAACAAAGTTTCTTCTACCTTCTTAGGTTCTTCCTTAGAAAGAAAGCTGCTGTATAGGCATTCTTCTTGAGTTGCTCTCCTTGTTTGAACTCTAGAAGATACATCACCAATGATGAGCTCAAAGGGGTGATCTTTTGTCCATTTCCTTTTTTGAGGTGGATTAGCTCTAGATGAAGAGGCCTCATTGTTGTCTTGATGTGTGATTGAGTTTTGATTATTTGAAACTCCCCATAAGTTAATGGATCTTTGATTTGAGAAGGGAGAGCTTTCTGTAGGTGATCTATTCTGACTCCCAGCTTCTTTTGATGACCCGATGGATGGTGAATTTTGAGTATCGACGGATAAGGCTGGTTGTCTCCCGACGGATAAGGCAGATTGTCTCCCGACGGATGAAGCATTATGCAACTCGACAGATGTTGAATTTTGTACTTCATTGGTAGTAGATTTTTCTGCATTATCCTTTGATACTGTTTCTTGATCACTTTCATTATCACTGTCATCACTAACCATCTCCACATTGTCAAATTTGAGGTTGTCATGGTAATCTCCATCTTGCAGTCCTTCAATCTTTTTATCATCAAACACAACATGTATTGATTCCACAACAATGTTGGTTCTTAGACTGTAGACTCTGTATGCTTTACCAACAACATATCCAACAAAAATTCCTTCATCTGCTTTAGCATCAAACTTCCCATTCTGATCAGTTTGATTTCTCAAGATATAACATTTGCAACCAAAGACATAAAGAAAATTTAGAGTTGGCTTCTTGTTCTTGAACAACTGATAGGGAGTCATGCATTTTGCTTGATTAATCAGAGAAATATTCTGAGTGTAGCATGCAGTATTTACAGCTTCAGCCCAGAAATATGTTGGTAATTTAGATTCTTCAAGCATAGTCCTGGCAGCTTCAATAAGTGATCTGTTCTTCCTTTCTACCACTCCATTTTGTTGTGGAGTTCTTGCTGCTGAAAACTCATGCAAAATTCCATATTCTTCACAAAATGCTCTCATGACAGAATTCTTGAACTCAGTTCCATTGTCACTCCTGATTCTTCTAACTTTGAAATCAGGATGATTATTGCCTTGCCTTATGTGATTGATGATTATTTCACTAGCCTCATCTTTAGACTTTAGGAAATATGTCCAAGAGAACTTTGAGAAATCATCTACAATTACTAGGCAAAATCTTTTTCTTGAGATGGACAACACATTGACTGGTCCAAACAAATTCATGTGTAGCAGTGTCAAAGGTTCTTCAATTGTTGAATCAAGCTTTTTCTGAATGATGCTTTGATCTGCTTTCCTTTTTGGCAGGCATCACACAATCCATCCTTAGAAAACTCCACTTGAGGGATGCCTCTAACCAGTTATTTCTTTACTAGTTCATTCATGGTCTTGAAATTTAGATGGGATAGCTTCTTGTGCCATAACCAACTTTCATCCTGACTTGCTTTGCTGAGAAGACAAGTAACAAATTCTGCATTTGATGAGTTGAAGTCAGCTAGGTACACATTTCCTTTTCTCACACCAGTGAGAACCACTTTGTTGCTCCTCTTGTCAACACAGGCTTCTGAGTTGAAGGTTACTGAATTGCCTTTATCACAAAGCTGGCTGATACTCAACAAATTGTGCTTGAGACCATCCACTAAGGCAACCTTTTCAATGATGACATTGTCTTTTGAAGCCATATCCCACAGTATAACCCTAGCTGTCATCTTCAAAAGTAATACTTGGGCCAGCTCTCTCCTTGAACTCTGTGAGCATGGTAGAATCACCAGTCATGTGTCTTGAACAACCACTATCCAAGTACCATATACTCTTTTTATTTCCCTGCACACATTAAAATCAAATCAAGTTGATTTTGGTACCCAAGTTTCCTTGGGTCCTGCGTTGTTAGCTTTCTTTTTCTGTTTCTTAGGCTTTATCTCATTTGACTTAGGGATATCAGATTCATCCTTCGTTATTTGAGTTGAACCTTTGAAACCATTCATTACAACGGAATTATCATGCATATTTTGATTAACAGGAAATGGCATGCTATTTGTAAACATGTTATTCTAGTAAGGCATGCTAAATGGCATTTTTGGCATACTAAATGCAGCATAATAAGGATTAGGTGCAAATGGAATATTAGCAAACTGTGCATTCATATTTTGTGTAGACATATCATTCATAGGCATAGAAGGCATGGCATTCATGTTGGGAAAATGAAGTAGCACAGATGTGGAAGTAGGCATGGCAGTTTTGCAATTAACAGACAAATGATTTACGCTACCACACTTGACACAGATTTTTCTAGGAGCATATTTATCAGGTCTGTAGTTGTTGTGCTTGTTAATTCCTACTTTACCATTTCTATTGTTTTTCTTTTTAGCCTCTATTTTAACCTCAATCTTTTCCAGTCTGTCACTTAATTGCTTAACAGTCATATGACCAACATTACCATTTTCCTCCTTCTTCACTTGACCGGATTCTCCTTGAACAAAATTCTTGGAAACTGATCCATATTTCTCATGTAACTTTACAAGTTTGGCTTTACTCACAGGCTTGCTCACAGTCGACATATGAGGATTTATATCACTCGACGGATAACCCTTTTTGTTATCCGACGGATGACCCTCATCATCCGTCGAGTCTATATCTGTTAGAAATCCTTCAACCAAATTGGATTCCAGCTTCTCCTTATTCTTCTTCCAGGCTGCATCACAAAAGGACTCAATACCTTGAACTTTGGTGATTTGAGCATGGACATCTCTAGATGTTTTCCATGCCTTAATCACCTCCTGTTCTCGTTCAAGCTGCTTCTTCAAGATCTCTTCTTTCTTCAAGGACTCAATTAATTCATCCTTAGCAATTTTGCACTCAATTCTTAATTTTTCAAATTCAATGAACTGAGACTCTAGCACATTATTCCTCTCACTTAAAAACAAATTGTTTTCTTTGATTTTAGCATTTTCCTTAGTAAGAGATTTAAGTGTAACACACAAATGATATAATTCTGTAGACATGTCATTTATAGCATCATTACACTCAGCTTTTGATAAATGTGCAAGGTTAGTGGTGATTACCTGATTACTTGAAGAACTTGTCTCTGTTTCATCAGACTTGGCCATTAGGGCTAGATTGACATAGTTGACATCCTCATCCTCATCCAGACCATCTGCTGCCCAGTCATTTTCTTGTGTAATGAATGCCCTTTCCTTTTGTTTGAGCAACTCAAAGTATTTCTGTTTATAATCCACAGGCTCAAACTTCTTTTTGTTGGAATCTAACTTTCTACACTCACTGGCAAAGTGCCCTGCCAAGCCACATTTGAAACATTTGAATTTAGATTTATCCACCATGTTTCTATTTGGCTTGGCTGCTCCAAAGTTCTTCTTGAACTTGAGCTTGGAAAATCTTCTGGAAAGAAATGCTAGAGGTTCATCAATAACTTCCATGTCATCTTGGCTCAAAGAATCTTCATTTTCTGCTACCAGCCCCTTGCCCTTGTTTTCACAGACCTTTGAAGTTGATTCAACAACTTCCATCTTTATCTCCTTCTCTTTCTCTAACTCAGAAACTAGTGCAATGGATCCTCCTTTCTTATTTCCTCTCTCCATCCTCTCATCTTGCTCTATTTCAAGCTCATAAGTTTTCAGGATGCCATACAGTCTCTCCAAAGTAAACTTCTTGTGATCTTGAGAGTTTCTCAATGAGACTGTCATAGGTTTCCATTCCTTTGGAAGAGATCTAAGGAACTTAAGATTGGAGTCTTTTGTCTGATAGACCCTTCCATGCAACTTCAGAGCATTTAGTAGTTTTTGAAACCTAATAAAGATGTCAGTGAGAGACTCACTTTCTTCACTATCAAAATGCTCATATTGCTGAATGAGTAGCTGCATCTTATTTTCCCTTACTTGCTCAGTGCCATCACATATAATCTGTATAGTATCCCAAACTTTCTTGGCAGTTTTGCAATTGATGATGTTGTCAAACATGTCACCATCAACTCCATTGAACAGGATATTCATGGCCTTCTTATCTTTCCTGACTTGTTCAATATCAGGATCAAACCATTCATGCCTTGGCTTGAGTACTGATGGCTCATTTCCAGTTGCAGCTCTTATTGGTACATGGGGGCCTCTCTCTATGCAATCTACATAGGTTTCATCTTGAGAAAGTAAATGGAGATGCATTTTTACCTTCCAATGATGGTAATTATCTTTATCCAGAAAAGGAATCTTGACTCCAACATCGTTCTTGTTCATCTTGCTATTTTGTTGTGATCTTTAAACTCTTTGTTTATCAAGAGCTTGCTCTGATACCAATTGTTAGTCCCTAACAATGCAACAAGAATTACAGAAGGGGGGTTGAATGGAATTCTTGAAACTTTTTCACAAAGATATAAAATGTTCTATCTTAATAATATATAACTGTGTGAATTGATTTGCAAACTGCGGAATAATATCTTGGAATGAATCAAGACACAAGTAATTAAAAACACAAGTCTTTAAAAACTTTCTGGTGGATTAGAATGTATCCACCAGAGATATATATTATATCAAGAGAACTCTGTGTAGCAATTAGCTCACAGCTGCTTACAAATTTGAACAACTAAGTTTTCAGAGAAATGCTAAGAATACTGCTTACAAATATTTTTCTGAGAATAATAATCTTGCTCAGTTACTTGTTGTTCAATTTGCTACTTCTTGGTTTATATAACACCAAGATTACAAAGTAATAAGACCAGATAATAAAACAAAAACTATCAAGTCTAATACTGTGCTACTTCATTACTCTATTCCAGCATCTTTGAATATCTTCATAATAGCATGGAAATGGCAATGCTTCTTTGTTCTCTAAAACTCAGTTGAATAGGCTTCCACATTCATTTTGCATACACTCGACGTATGTGACTGTGTTGTCACTGTCAACTGATGTTTGAATTGATTATCCATCGGGTACATGATCATCCGTCGGGTTGCCTAGTTGATCATCTGTCGAGTGGCATTGTTGTTTTATCCGTCGGGTAGCAATCTGGCACTTGACTTCATTTCATTTATACAGAATTAAAAGACAACTTCTATGTACAATTAATCAACCTATTCTGCATATCTAGTTAAAGTCAAGATGACTTGAGTACAACTACAGAATCTAAACAATGTGTATGCAGAAATGTGCTACAGACTTATTGTTACACAAGCTACTCACTCGATGGATAATAAATCATCATTCGTCGGGACTATATTGAGTCATCCGTCGGGACTATAATCCTTATACATCGAGTGCTACATTTTTCACTAAGTAAAATCTACTAAGGTGTTATGTTAATGAAATCATCAAGTTCACAATATATCCACAACACCATTAAATGTGATTATTTAGGATTTACTTGAAATCTAGCACACAGACATGTTGCAAACATGATGTCTGGTCTACTAGCAGTTAAGTACAACAAAGTTCCAATCATTCCTTTATAACCTAAAATGTCAATACTTTTTCCTTTCTTATCTTCATTCAACTTAATAGCTGTAGACATATGTGTTGATGCAGGTGAGCAGTCAACCATTCCAAATTTCTTTAATAAATATTTGACATACTTGGTTTGACTGATCAAAATTCCATAACTTTTTTGGCTAACTTGAAGGCCAAGAAAGTAATTTAATTCTCCCATCATGCTCATATCATACTCATTCTGCATGATTCTTGAAAATCTTTGACATAGATGTTAGATATATTTGATAATGTCATGACTAATGTGATTTATGTTTAGTTTTCAGATCTTACTTAAATAGGACAAATCAGTACTTAACTGAAATCAGCACTTATACTGAAGTTAGAACTTAAGTTATCAGTACTTAAGGTTCAGGAGATATTTATCAGAAGATAATATCAGGATTTAAAGGAAACGTTCAGATAAGGAAGTCAGCTGATTTACAGGAAGAGAAGATCGAGACAAACATGAGAAGAGATATGCATGAAGAAGGAATTCTATGAAGAATAGAATACTTGGAAGAAAAGATATCTGATTGATATATTTTAGGAAGCAGAATTATATTCCATATCAATTAGCGATTATCTTGTAACTGTGTAGTATATAAACACAGACATAGGGTTTACACTATAAGTGTTATCATTATCGAGAAGATTATTCATTGTAACCCTAGCAGCTCTCGTGATATTTGTTCATCACTGAGAGAGGACAGTTCCATACTCTAACAATGTTTATTATTTTGAATAAAGTTTGTTTTCTGTTACTTGAGTTATTAAAGTTTGATTTGATTGTACTATACACTGTATTTACCCCACCCTCTATAGTGTGTATGACCTAACAAGTGGTATCAGAGCCTATCTGTTAACACACAAACAGTTTAAGATCCAAAAACAATCATGTCTGAAGTAGAAACTCCAACTAAGCCCACCAAAACTGAAGAACCTCCAAAGACACAAATCCAAAGCCAATATGAGACGATTAGAGTTCCCATATTGAGACCATCTGAATAACCCATATGGAAGGTGAGGATGACCATGTTTCTGGAAGCTACAGATCCAGAATATCTCGATAGAATTAAGGAAGGACCTCACAAACCAGCCAAGCTCGCAGTTGCAGTTGCAGGTGAAGCAGCAAAGTCTGTACCAAAGGAGAAGAGTGATTACACTGCTGAAGATATCGCATCAATTGCTAAGGATGCTAAGGTACGACACTTACTGCATAGTGCCATCGATAATGTAATGTCAAACAGGGTAATAAACTGCAAGACTGCAAAGGAGATACGGGATGCCTTGGAAACAAGATGTCAGGGAACTGATACGATTAAGAAGAACAGGAAGACAATACTTACTCAAGAGTATGGACACTTTGACTCAAAGGCTAATGAGTCATTGACTGATTTATATGATAGATTTGTCAAACTCTTGAATGATTTGTCACTGGTTGATAAGGAGTATGATCTTGAAGACTCAAACCTTAAATTCCTGTTGGCTCTTCCTGAAAGCTGGGATTTGAAGGCAACAACAATAAGAGACAACTATAATCTTGATGAAACAACTCTTGATGAAATTTATGGGATGCTCAAGACTCATGAACTTGAGATGGAACAAAGAAGCAAGAGGAAAGGAGGAAAGTCAAGGACAATTGCTCTTAAGGCTGAAGAAGAATCTCCCAAGGCAGCCACCTCAAGGAAAGGCAAGTGTAAAGCTCTCTTCACAAAGTCTGATACCGAGTCATCAAGTTTTGATAGTGATGATGACTCAGAATCTGAAAGCTTGCCTGACACGGATGCTGATGAAGAGATGATGAAGCTGTGTGCTCTTATGGTGAAAGAAATCATGAAGATTGCATACCAGAAAGTTCAGGAAGGGAAAGAAGTTTTCCAGGAAAGGTGCAAGTTCTGGAAAGAAGAGTTTCAGAAAATCTAAGGGCAAAGGAGGAAAGTCTGACAGAGGAGATTATACAAATGTCAAATGCTACAACTGTGGTGAGAAAGGCCACATATCTCCTGATTGCAAGAAAGTAAAGATTGACAAAGGCAAGGCTCTTGTTTATGGGTGAGATCCCATCTTAGCAGTAATTATTTATGTGGAACTCTATTGACACAAGCATATTCTGATATTGAGCTTAATTAAGTTCATTTTGTGTATCTTAATACTAAGTCAAAAACTAGAATAATGCTTCTCATCTGTTAAGTTCTGGTGTTAGTAAATCTGCTGAATGTACTAAGTGCTGATAAACCTCACTTATCAAAAGAAAAAGGAAAAGAACAAGGAATAAAAATCAGGTACTCCTTTGAGATCTAGAGTAAAAGTGTGGAAGGGACGACCCAAGTGCATTGCTGGTATTAAGTAATATGCATCAGAAAAGCAACTAATTATTTTTCTTGGTGACTTTTCACACTCTATGATTATTGGAGAAATAATCTGATAATAGCATAAATTATTAGCAGTCGTGACTCACTTACACTGAGAAGCCACTGTTAAATGGAATTTCAAAAGATGCATAAAATAAGCACAAAACAGTTGAGGTGAACTCATGCATGCACTCATTCAAAAGTACACTTCAGAATAATGACAGATTTTTAGTAAAGTTCTTAGTTATGCCTTATTTCTAAGATCAACTGAAGTGAATCAGACTTTAATCTTTGTCTGATATTTTGCTTAATGCACACACTTACACTCCATATGAATGATGAAAATTACAGTGGCGTTCAATGTTGTTTTAGATGAACAGTTTATGTGTCAGATTGCATAAATTCTGAGGACAGGTTCTGATGAAAGTTCTAATGATTAAGTTCTGAAGAACCGAAATCAGAATTTGTATAAAGAATCACAGAGATAGGCATTCATTTTTCGAGTTAAGAAATCATGTTCTGATGACTGTTAAGTCTGATATAAGTCTAAGTGCTGATATTAAATTCTGATCCTCTATTTGACTTATTTGTGGTTAAAATATGAAACAGTCTTCATTTAAATCAGAATATGTACGGGTGAGATATTAACAGTCAATTCAATTAGGGTTAGTGGAACACGTACATGCACAGTAATTTTTACTTGTTTCTTGTGCGCATTAAACCCTGTTTTACATTTTCAATGCCTGTTTTTCTTCTTCCTAGTCTAGGAAGACGAGGTAGAATTATTTCTACCTGTCCGCATTTAATTATCCTCGTGTCTCCTGGCATTCTAATGCCTATATAAACCATCACCTCACACCAGCCTACACATCATTTCTTAAACACTCACTCTCTTTTCCTTCATATCAACAAAATCATGGTTACCTACAATATGTTTTTGAACTATGAAACCTTCAACATGGAGTTGAGCTGTGAGGACTGGCAGCAGGAATGGCACGTAACTATCATTCCTGATGAGATTTGGGACTCGGTTCCCCAGGAGGTTCTCACACACCTCTTGTTCTTTTACATGGACTACCATCGCCATCTGGAGCGATTGGAAGAAGAAAGGCTGGAAGCTCTCCGTCAACAAGAGCGAATCATTCGACTCGCTATTCTTTTTGTAGAGAGTCGAAAGAAGAAATAATTTGTTTTCTTCTTCCTGTTTTTCTTCATCGTCAGCTTTGTTCGGCATTTTAGCCAAGGAACAAAAGCTGTTGATGTTAGGTTTAGAAGCTTAGGACAGTCTTGTAATGCTCTGATGTAATTTCCATTTCATGAATGTATCTTAATATATTAATGGAATTTCTTGTTTTTGCAAGATTTTGTCTCTGAGATGTTTGCAATTTTACTGCACTGTTAAATCCTAATATATCCATATTCTGATGACCA
The DNA here is from genome assembly GCF_009905375.1 of Apium graveolens. NCBI lineage: Eukaryota > Viridiplantae > Streptophyta > Magnoliopsida > Apiales > Apiaceae > Apium > Apium graveolens. The sequence goes on from NC_133650.1 coordinate 158,211,040, forward strand.
TTTTAATTATTGATTTAAATTAAGTTCTGATCTTAAAATATCAGTACTTGTTTACTTGATTTTTTTTTGGTCATTCTCACACTCGATTTTTTTTCTTCAGAATATTCGTTTTGCAGTGAAAATAATTAATTAAGTGGGAACAGTTTAAATTTTGAATTAAAACTGACTTACCTTAATTAATGGGATTACTGGGTAAGTGGAACGGTTTTTCCTTGAAAAACTGAATGTGATAAGTAATGATTACTGTTTTCCCGTGCCCATTAACTATTCATTATTGTTGCATGTCTGACAGGTGTCCAACGGTTATTTTTTTTAACCAAGTATAGTTAAGAGAGAGAGAAGATTATACAATCTTTTATTTACTTTTACACTTTATCTCTCTTTCTTTGCTTTTACTCTCTCTCATCTCCTGACGTTGGTTTTTCATACAGACATTTTATCAAACACCTTACAGGCAATCTTAATTTTCAATTTTTTCTCATGGCACCTAAGGATTTGATCATCGATGGAGCTAAGTTCGTTCCCAACAACTATGCTGCAATCCTAAACCATGCTGAAGCTCCGTCTGAGTTGCATTTTGTGCAAGATCTTCTTGCACACAGTGAAATTGGGTATGCATTGACCCAACCTTCAGTCTTTTCAAGCCAACAAGTTCTGACATTTTGGCGGACTGGGTATTTTGATAATGGTGGTGCTAATGGTACTCCCAACATTGTTTTTGAAGTGGATGATTCTGAACATGTGGTAACTCCTGGAACAGTTCGCAAGGCTTTACATTTACAAGAAGGCTGCATTTTCACAACACCGGAGGAACCAGCTCTACAACAACTCATGGCCAATTTGGGGTATGAGAAGAGTTTGGCCAATCTTGGACAGTTAAAATGAGCACATATCAGAAAGGAATGGAGCTTTTTCTTCGACTGCATCACTAAAGCATTCGGCAATAAGTGTTCCAACTTTGATGCCATTCCAATAATGAGTCAGCACATCGGGTATGCTATTATTAACCAAACATATTTTGATTTTGCAAGTGCTGTGCTAGGTTTTATAGGGGATAGGATGACAGAGGATAGAAATGTAGTTTACTTTGCTAGATTCTGTCAGCTTATATATACCTTTTGCTGTGCTGATGACCCTCAACTAGCCAGTTCTTTGGTTCCACCTTTTAAACTTGCAAAATGGGCTTTTAATGACTTGGTAAATGCTGACCTTAAGAAAACGGTGGTTAGACCTTTACAGATACCTCAGTCTGTAAAACAGATCCTGGTAAATGCTGATCCTCAAACCTATAGATCTGTTTATCCTGATGTTCAATCTACCACCACATCTAAAACATCACACCAACCATCAGAACAAACCATAGATACATCTATACCTCAACCCTCCCTCAGAACATATCTTAAAACATATCTCACACCTTCACAGACAGCTCAACCTTCATCCTCATCACCTACTGTGAAGCCTTCATCTTCCAAGCCCAAGAGGACAAAGACTGTTCCTCAGACATCATGGAAGAGAAGGAGGATTGTTCTGAGAGATGAGTCTGATAGTGAGGAACAGGTTTCTGCATCAGAGCCTGTTGTTACAGAAGCTGAGAAGGTTCCTTCTCAGAAGGATTCTGGAATTGGGGGATCTAAGCTTCTCAAAAGGCTTAGAAGAATGACTTCTGCTGAACCTCCCAAGGAATCCCCACCTTCAAAGAGATACAAGAAACAGAGAGCTAAAAGGCCAGCTTCAGATGATGACGAAGCAGCAGCTAAGGAAGGAGATCAGGAATCTCTGATCTCAAAATCCAAGCCTCAGTAGAATTGCTTGTCTCTCTTCTCTTACCTGCTGATGCCAAAAAGGGGGAGAAAGTAATTAAGTCCAAATGCAAAACTGATCAGACACTGAAGGGGAAGGATGATGAAAAAGATGACCAGGGAAACTCTGGAATGGGTGGAGGTCATGGTCAAGAAGAGCTGAAATTACAAGTCACAGGACAAGTTCTGATGATGGAAAAAGAATTACTTCTGCTACTGGTAAAAGGATAACTTTTGATGAACTTTTGGATCTTGATGAAGAATTATCAAGACAGTTATTTCTAAAGGAGAATCCAGGAATGGACTTGGAAAGTCTGATGGAAAAAGAAGCTAGACTTAAGTTAGAAAAAGTCAAATCTAAATCTGAAGCTTCTGTTGGTAAAAAGAAACTTCCAAAAGTCAAAGGCATTGTGATAAAAGAAAGAACAAATTCTGAAGCAACCAAGGCTAAATCACAAGTGCAGATAGATTCAAGGTCTAAAGGCAAAGAGAAAATTGGTGAACCTATCAAGGTTTATGTGCCTCCTGTGGATGAAGAAATTACTGTTGAAGATGCTGATCTTGCTCTGACTTCAATAAAAATTTCTAAGACAACCTCTGACATGGCTCAAGTTGTTCAGGGTAAAGATAGAGTTAGTTCTGATATCTCAAAGAAGCAAGTAACCTCTGACATAGCTCAAGTTAACTTGATATCAGAAGATAAATCAAAGGAAACCTCTGACATTGCTCATGTTAAACCTTCAAAGATACTCCTACCAGGATTCACCAAAGCCAAGCAGACTCAACCTTTGAAGACTACTGCAAGTGGTTTTGAAGCAAGAGTGGTTACTGGAAAGGAAGCAAGAGATAAAACTGGATTGGGAAGTGCTGATGAAAGAAGAATACAAAACACAATCAATGATCCAACTTCCTTAAGTGAACCAGGTATTGGAGCAACTCCTGAAAGATTGAATCAACTAGAATCTGTACAGATGGTTTACCATACCTACTTGAAAGAACACATCTTGTTGTACTTCATGATAGATGGTAGGGTTTATCATATAAGGGAAAATGCCATTCCACTGAAGTATTATGAAGAATTAGAACATGTATTATTCTTACTTAAAGTGAATGACAAAATAACAGAAAGTGCTGCAAACTATTTGAAGAGTCAAATTCAGAGACAGAAAAGGCTTTATTCTATTAAGTCTGACAGCACATATCTTCCAAAGTACAGAGATCACAAGGGTGATATTGTTGAGATGAAGCCTAACTCTGCTAAGATTATAACTACCTTTCTAGGTTACAGGGTTGTGGAATTCAATCTTGAGTCTGACAAGGTGTATTTGATCTGGATCAGAACATAAAGAAAGCTAAAATTAATGATCTCAGGGCTGCAATCTTTCAAACTGGTGAAGATTCTGTAGAACTTAAAGATGCTAAAAGGAGGATGATTGATGAACTCAGATATGCTGAGAGATGTTTGTTAAAGAACTATCTCAGAACAACTCCTGACATCAGAGAGATCAGAAGATGAAGCCAAGTCAAGATCTACAACTGCTCAAATTCTAATATGAATACAGACTGAAGTTGTTATCAGAAGTTAAAGTTGGTAAAGCTTTAAGGACTGTAAGTTGTAGTTATCTAGTCAAATTCTCATGCATTTGTACTTAATGTTTTTGACATCACCAAATATCTGTTAACTTGTATATTATGCTAATTTACAAGTTGGGGGAGATTGTTAGATATATTTGATAATGTCATGACTAATGTGATTTATGTTTAGTTTTCAGATCTTACTTAAACAAGACAAATCAGTACTTAACTGAAATCAGCACTTATACTGAAGTCAGAATTTAAGTTATCAGTACTTAAGGTTTAGGAGATATTTATCAGAAGATAATATCAGGATTTAAAGGAAACGTTCAGATAAGGAAGGCAGCTGATTTACAGGAAGAGAAGATCGAGACAAACATGAGAAGAGATATGCATGAAGAAGGAATTCTATGAAGAATAGAATACTTGGAAGAAAAGATATCTGATTGATATATTTTAGGAAGCAGAATTATATTCCATGTCAATTAGCGATTATCTTGTAACTGTGTAGTATATAAACACAGACATAGGGTTTACACTATAAGTGTTATCATTATCGAGAAGATTATTCATTGTAACCCTATCAGCTCTCGTGATATTTGTTCATCACTGAGAGAGGACAGTTCCATACTGTAACAGAGTTTATTGTTTTGAATAAAGTTTATTTTCTGTTACTTGAGTTATTAAAGTTCGATTTGATTGTACTATACACTGTATTCACCCCCCTCTACAGTGTGTGTGACCTAACAATAGATTTTCATTTGTAGAACAAAAAATGATATCATCCACATAAATTTGAACTAGTATATATCACCACCAAGCTGCTTGTAGAATAAAGTCTTATCAATTGTGTGCCTCTTGTGAATCCATGTTTGAGTAAAAATTCTGACAGTGTGTCATACCATGCTTTAGGTGCTTGCTTTAATCCATAAAGGGCATTGAACAGTTTGTAAACAAAGTCCGTAAATTCTGGATCTTCAAAGTCAGGTGGTTGTTGCACATAGACTACTTCCTCCAATTCACCATTAAGGAATGCACTCTTCACATCCATTTGATACACCTTGATATTTGAAAGTGTAGCAAATACATGAAAAATTCTTATTGCTTCAAGTCTTGCAACTGGAAAAAAAGTTTCATCACAATCAATTCCTTCTTCTTATGAGTAGCATTTGACAACCAGTCTTCCTTTGTTTCTTGTCATAATTCAATTTTCATCCATTTTGTTCATGTACACCCACTTTGTTCCAATAATGCTTCTGTTCTTTGATGCACGAACCAGTTCCCAAACTTTATTTCTCTCAAATTGATTTAGCTCTTCTTGCATGGCAGATATCCAATAAGGATCAAGTAGAGCTTCCTCATTTTTCTTAGGCTCAATTTGTAAAAGAAAGCATGCATGCAAGCATTCATTTGCGGTTGCACTTCTAGTCCTCACTCCAGCATTTGGATCACCAATTATTACATCTCTTGTGTGACTCCTATCCCATTTTATGGTATGATCTTGTGCCATCAAATTCCAGTGAGCTTCTAGCTGGAGATGAATCCTCATTTTCACAGTTCAGTGGATCATTTGTTTCTTCCTTAATTTTTTTTGTGTTGATCTCAACAGCTTCATTCTCAGAATCACTATCAATGTTCAGATTTTCAAATTTTAGGGCTTCAGCTTCATTTTCATCAAGGCATTCCAAGCTTGGACAATTGTCATCTTCAAAGGTCACATCATCGCTCTCCATAATTTTCTTTTATTCAAGCACATAAACTCTGTAGGCAGTTCTTTCTTAAATATCCCTGAAAAATAGCTTCAAATACTTTATAGTCAATTTTTTCAACATATTTAGAGTTGTCTTTGAGCACAAAGCATTATATTTCAAACACATGCAGATGCTTCACAGTAGGCTTTCTTTTGACAAAATTGAGTAAGGTGATTTGCCAAGATTTTTGTTGATTAAGTATCTGTTTTGGGTTTAACATGCAATATTGACAACTTCTTCCCAAAAACTTGTTGGCAAATTGGCATCTTGTAACATTGTTCTTGCAACTTCAACTAGATTTCTATTTTTCCTTTCAACCACACCATTTTGCTGGGATGTTCTTGCAGCTGAGAACTATTGAACAATGCTCTTATCTTTACAGAATTCACTTAAGGCTGTATTTCTAAATTCTGTGCCATTATCACTCCTCAATCTTTTAACACAGTTTTGATCCTCAGCCTATTTCTCAACTTTCTTTATGTGTTCAATGATAATGTGTGGAGTTTCTTCTTTTGAATGCATAAATTCCACCCAAGTTTATCTTGAGTAGTCACCCACCATCACCGGTGCATATTTCTTCCTGGAAATAGACAAGACATTAACTGGTCCAAACAGGTCCATGTGAATGAGTTATAATGGTGCACTTATAGAATTTACAGTCTTGCTTTTGTGACTCGACCTTTTCATTTTGCCTTTTTGACAAGCCCCACAAACTTCATCTTGATCAAATTCCAGATTTGACATATCTCTCACTAATTTCTCTTTCACCAAGGTATTGATTGTTTTGAAGTTCAGGTGAGAGAGTTTCTTGTTCCACAACTTGCTTTACTCAATTGATGCCTTGGTATAGAAGCAACATATTCCATCCCTGTTTGCTGAATTTAGGTTAACAATAAATAGGCTTCCTTTCCTTGCTCCTTTTAGAGCAACTTCGCCAGTTTTCTTGCTAGTGATTGAGCAGTCTTCTTTTTAAATATTACCTTGAATCCTTTATCTGTAAACTGGCTGACACTTAGAAGATTTACTTCAAGACCAACAACTAGTGCTACGTCTTCAGTGATAATATTTCCAGAAATTAACTTGCCATATCCCATTGTGAATCCTTTGCTGTTGTCTCCAAAAGTCACCAATGGGCCAACAATCTCCTCAAATTATGATAGCAACGGTTTATCACCTGTTGTCACACCCCCAACTTAAATAGCAAAATAATTATAGCTATTACATCATTTTAATGAGTATTACACAACCAAAATCCAAGATCTTACAGTTTAGGGTTTGGAACAGCCCAACACTACCAACTATTACATCTGATTACAAATACCGAGTCCTCACACAACTATTATTACTTATTCTACCTGAGCTCGAACATAAGCATCAGCATCACAGGTCTTACGGGCAGTCTGCTTGAATCTAATCATGGCTGCTAGCTGTAATATCAGGGTAAAGCAAGAAGTGAGCCAAAAGCTCAACAAGTGCTAACAATACAACGCAAAGCATAATCGAGATATACCTTTAGGAATGACAATGGAATGACATAATCAATGATAATCGAGAGATAAAACTTATGTGAGTTGGCATCATTTTGCTTGCATCAAAACAAATTTTAAAACCATTCTTAATCAAAATCATTTTATGACGCTACGGATTACAGCCGGTGATCAGCCGCGAAGTAATCCCGAACCTCGCTGGGTTCTAAAACATTATTGGGAATCCCTAGGCAACTTTTAATCCTAATATAAGTGTGGAAAGGACTCGCGTCTCAGTCCAGATCCACCATTCAAGAAAACATTTGTCCCCCTTTGGGACTGAAAAATCCACCTTTTATTCATTTTGAAAACTGATGCCGATTTATGACAAAATCTCTTTTGACTGAAATCATTTTTTTTATCAGGGGATTATAGATCAACTTGAAACACTGGAAATATGACACTAAATCTTAGGGCCATGATCCACTAGACTTTACTATATTAGGGTAATCGAGAGATTTCCATAAACAAGAATTTTGACAAGGAAATTAAGCAAGGCTATTGGATAATATGAAAGAGTAATGCCAAACTAGGCTTAAAGCAATGGTTGTAGACAAGGTATAGGTATTAGAACATCAAGAAGATAAGCATCACTGGTTCCAATAGGATAGAGGTGCTAAAATATAAAGGAAGTGATCATCAGCTCAAGATATAACAGGGTATCAAGCTTTAGGGTAAGGATAGGGTTATCAAACAATCATGAATGAATTTAAGAAAAGATTGGCTTTTAGGTATCAAGATAAAGTTTCTATCGAGGTTATTTCAAGAGTTGAATCAAAGCATCAGGGTGCAACATCAAGATTTCTCAGGGATCAATAGCATGATAATCAAAAGGATCAATAAGGTATTATAACACATCTCTATTTTATCATGGCATTAAACTATCATGAAAGACTTTTGAACTACTTGCAATACGTACTCGAGGGTTCATGGCATCTCTATGTAACTCAAAGATAAACAAAAGATACTCTTGATTTAAATATATCAAAATGACTCAGGATAATTGCATCGATATATATATGTGAACTGTTTACAGTAAATGCGAAGGTCAAGTTGAATCACTTGCCTTGAGATAGACTGGTCTGGTCTGACTGGTAGGAGCAACAACTGGAGCTTCACTCGACTTTTATGGCAAGTTTTCCCTCGTATCGAGATCCTACATAAATAATAATAATCCTCATTATAATATATTCTTTCCATCTTAACCTATTTACAACCCGAAATTAAACATGGATGGCACTTAGGCCTATACACACTTAATTCATATCCACCATTTATATTTTCAAATGTACACACGTAGCCACATAATCACATATCGTATATTAATACCAAATAACATCATATACACCATAATGCCACACTAGGCTTGGATGATCTCGACTCACCACTTAAGTTACTTGGTCGCTAACTAAACGAAGTCTTCGAATTTGGGCTTCCTAACTCAATGTGCCTTTCCTAAATTATCCAAAACCTATTGACCCTCACTTGTGCCTTTTGTTCTACTGACCTTATACTATCTTACAACTATGGTGGTCGACCTAATACTCACTTCTAAGTGTCCTAAAACTATGTGATAAGTGAAAGTGCTCACTGGTGCAAATTTCAGAATGGTAACTAAGGTTTCTTGAGTGCATTAGACACTCTTAAACTACAAGTTTTTCTTCAAAATTTTTACACAAGACTCTCCTGACCTAAGGGCATCTCACAAGCTTGATGTGGCTCAAAGGCCTGGCTTGGGCCTTCTTGGGCCTAAGCTAAAAGTCCAAGGTACCCCTGTTTTTCTGGGCAGAAAATGCCCTGACTTGAATTAACTTGTGACACATGGTTCTAGCTCATATCCTATGAACTATGGTTGGAAAAACTTCTCTGACATACCCTCTAACTAAGGCCCAATTGGGCCTAATGAGGGCCTACCCATGACATGGCCAAATCTCCCTATTTCTAAGTTGCAACAAAACTGTCCCCTGCTGGACAGATTTTGTTATTCTACTTGTGCACCTAACCAAATGACATGCAAACCTCCAACCAACTCCTAAAACCTATTATATACTCCCCATACTAACTTCTGGTGGCTTGGGCCTCAAAGTGCACATCAATGACATGGTCAAAACTCACTCTAAACCTCAGGGTACTAAACTGATTTTTCTGCAGAAACTATAACTCTCATTTTCCAAGGTTTTGACTTGACAAACCCAATTATCAACAACTAAATACTTAAACCAAGACTTATACTTGGTATTCTACTGAACTAACTCCCTTTTTCTCAAAATACCCTTGGTGAGATCATCCTTACCTATGGTGCAACTATGGCAAAATAAAAGAGACTACTCTTTACAAATCACAAACCTTTATGCTCTTGAAGCAACAAGATATATATATATTTTTTTTTTTTTATAAAAGATAACCACGAATTATTACCATGCAATAAGAAGTATAAATCAATATTAATACATTATTCCTACTGAAATTAAGGCTCACTAACAACCATGAATCTAAATGATCAAAACTTCCAAAAAAATCAAAAGTGATTTGCATGCATGCATGCTTTCGGATCTTTCAAGCCAAATCAACATGATTTCCAAATAAATTTTTATCATAATTCAACATGCAAGCCTAACATGGATTACAACTAAATGATCAACTAGCATGCAAAAGGATTTTATCAAGATTTTACTACAACATTCATGTTATCATCACAAAATACACAAAAATGTTAACAAGGCAACAAAACACCATCCATTCGGCTCCTATCAAGTCATGGCCGAATGGATTAGGGTAAAAACAGCATTCGCATAAGTGTAACACTCTTATGTCTAGCCATTATTGACCCTATGATACTATAACTCATGGTGAAAGCCTTAGATTCACAAGAATCAAGGAGGTTCACTTTGAGTTTAACAAAAACATCACCATGCAAGGTCAAAACATAGGTTTTTCACTCTAAACTTTTGAAATATATAAGAATAACATATAGGGAGTAAAATTACTTGAATATAAGATGATTGTTTGGGTGAAAGAATGAAGAAATGAAGGGGATGGAGGGCCTCGGCTATGGGATGGCCGAGAGGGAGGGTTGAGCCGAGAGGGAGGGAGGAGAAAAGGGAAGGGTGGAGTGAAAATGGAGTGATCATCACTTTAGTTTTGTTTTTATGTCTTTGACTAGGCTAAATGTGAGTGGATTTAGGAAATGACAAGAGTAACCCTCTAGCTAAAGTTAGGCAAATTTGCATGCAAGGTCAAGGAGGTAATTTGGCTAGCAAAATGTGAGTTAGTGGGGTGGAGAATGTCTTCTTTGCCCTTTGGTTAAATAGAAGAGAGTTTGCATGCAAGGTTATTCATGTAATTTAATAATTATGACAACTAAAATTTATAATGATTTATTTTTATAAAATAAAATACAAGTTCAAAAATTATAAAATTTCTACCATAAATTAACTTGTATTTTTAGAGACTTTATAAAATCATTTTCACAATTTGTGTACAAAATGTCTTTTAAAAGAAAATTTTTCCAAAGCTTAGAATATTCCTTATAAATCAAAAATAAAGAAATTAAATAAATTCTTGCTTTGAAAAATCATATACTACCCAAAGCAAATTTATAATGCAGAAATTTTCACTCACACAAACGTACAAGCATTGAATATATTTTTATTTAACTTAATATTATTCACAAATAATATTACATAAAATGCCGGTCGTAACATCCTCTCCCCCTTAAGGGATTCTGTCCCCAGAATCTAAGAGAACAGATGAGGATACCGGGAACGCATATCAGACTCTAACTCCCAAGTCGACTCTTCGACCTTAGGGTTCCTCCAAAGTACTTTCACTAACTTTACTGATTTATTTCTAAGACTCTTTACTTGCCAGTCGAGTACTTTAACCGGTTGCTCCACAAATGACAGGTCTGCCTGAATTTCTACAGGTTCATATTCTATCACATGGCTAGCGTCAGGATTGTACTTCTTAAGCAACGACACATGGAACACATTATGCACATGCTGATACTGAGGTGGTAAGGCCAACTCGTAGGCCACCTTTCCTACTTGACTCAAAATCTCAAAAGGACCTACGTATCTAGGTGCTAACTTTCCTTTCTTGCCAAATCTTATCAACCCTTTCCTAGGTGACACTTTTAGCAACACAGCTTCGCCAATTTGGAATTGAACATCCTTACGCGCTGGATCCGCATACTTCCTCTGTCTATCTTGAGCAGCAAGCAACCTTTTCTGAATTAACTTGACTGAGTCATGCAATTGTTGTACCAATTCTGAGCCGAGAATTCTTCCTTCTCCTACTTCATCCCAACTTGTTGGTGATCTACATTTTCGCCCGTACAAAGCTTCATATGGTGGCATGCCGATACTGGAATGATAGCTGTTGTTATATGAAAATTCAATTAATGGCAGGTGGTCGTCCCAACTTCCAGCAAAATCGATTGCACAACTGCGCAACATGTCTTCAATTGTTTGAATTGTTCTTTCACTCTGGCCATCAGTCTGCGGGTGATACGCCGTGCTCATATTCAACTTCGTGCCAAGACATTCCTGGAATTGCTTCCAGAATCTTGAGTTAAATCGGGGATCTCTGTCTGAAACTATTGATACAGGTACTCCATGCCTTAATACGATTTCGTGCACATACAGATGAACCAACTTGTCCAGTGACGACTTCTCATTTATTGGAAGGAAATGCGCCGACTTCGTAAGACGATCAATTATAACCCATATTGCGTCATGTCCGGACTTTGTTCGTGGTAGTCCTACTATAAAGTCCATAGCGATATTTTCCCATTTCCATTCTGGAATCTTCAGGGGCTGAATTAATCCGCTTGGTCGTTGATGTTCTGCCTTTACTTTCTGACAGGTATAGCACTTCGCAACCCATTCTGCCACGTCTCTTTTCATATTTGGCCACCAAAAGTTCTTCTTTAAGTCTTGATACATCTTGGTGCTTCCCGGGTGGATTGAAAATTTCGAATGATGGGCTTCATGGAGGATCTCATTCTTTAATTCAGATACACGGGGAATCCATATTCTGGATGAAAACCTTAGTATTCCTTGCTCATCCCTTTTAGTATTAATCTCTTCTCCAGATAACTGATTTTTCTCTTTTTCCATTACTTCCTCTTGATACTTCTTTATCTTTTCCAGTAGTGTTGGCTGAAAGGTCATTGCATGACAAACTTCTTTGACTTTCCCATAAGCACAAAGTTCCAATTCAAATTTTCCGATTTCTTCGGATAACTCTTTTGATGTTATCATTATATTCAATCTTTCCTTCCGACTCAGCGCATCGGCCACTACGTTCGCCTTTCCAGGATGGTAATTTATCGAACAGTCATAGTCCTTAATCAATTCCAGCCATCTCCTCTGCCTCATATTGAGCTCTTTCTGAGTAAAAATGTACTTTAAACTCTTGTGATCCGTGTAGATTTCACACTTTTCTCCATAGAGATAGTGTCTCCAAATCTTGAGTGCGAACACTATGGCGGCTAGTTCCAAGTCATGCGTCGGATACTTTAACTCGTGCGGCTTCAACTGTCTTGACGCATATGCTATTACCTTACTGTGTTGCATCAACACACAACCCAAACCCTTATGTGAAGCGTCGCTGAATATTACAAAATTCCCTTGATCATCGGGAAGTACCAACACCGGAGCTGTTACCAACTTCTGTTTTAACTCTTGAAAGCTATTTTCACATTCTGCACTCCATTCAAACTTTTGATTCTTTCTGGTTAACTTGGTCAATGGTGTGGCGATCTTCGAGAAATCCTTGACGAATCTTCTATAGTATCCGGCCAATCCTAGAAAACTTCGCACTTCCGTAGGAGTCCTTGGCCTCTCCCAACTCATAACTGCCTCAATCTTCGCCGGATCCACTTTAATTCCATCATTTCCAATAACATGCCCCAAAAATTGAACTTCCTTTAACCAAAACTCACATTTGGTAAACTTGGCATACAACTTCTCTTGTCGGAGTATCTCCAATGCTATCCAGAGGTGCTGCATATGTTCTTCTTCCGATTTAGAATAAATAAGGATGTCATCAATAAATACCACGACAAATTTATCCAAATACTTCTTAAATACTCGATTCATCAGATCCATGAATGCGGCCGAAGCGTTGGTCAATCCAAACGGCATTACTAGGAATTCATAATGCCCATATCTGGTCCTAAATGCGGTCTTGGGAATATCTTCTTCCTTGATCTTTAATTGATGGTATCCCGATCTCAAGTCAATCTTTGAAAAACATTTTGCTCCCTTTAACTGATCAAAAAGGTCATCTATCCTTGGTAGCGGGTAGCGGTTCTTGATCGTTACTTTATTCAACTCCCGGTAATCTATGCATAGACGCATACTCCCATCTTTCTTCTTCACAAAGAGAACAGGTGCTCCCCATGGCGACGTACTTGGTCGTATCACTCCCTTATCCAATAATTCTTGTAGCTGGCTCACCAACTCTTTCATTTCTGCTGGTGCCATCCTATACGGAGCCTTTGAAACTGGTTCCGTGCCTGGAGCAAGGTTGATCTCGAACTCAATTTGTCGATCTGGTGGTAAGCCTGGTAGTTCGTCGGGAAACACATCGGGGAACTCATTAACTACAGGAATATCTTCCATGCTGGGGCTGCCTCTCTCTGAATCCACTACATATGCTAGGAACGACTCACAACCTTTTCTAAGTAACTTCTTAGCCTGAATAATTGTAAGAAATAGTCGCTCTTGCCTCTGTCCCTTAAATACTACCTTCTCTCCACTCTTCGTCTTTAAATACACTCTCTTGGTCTTACAATTTATCTGAGCGCTATTCTCTCCTAACCAATCCATTCCTAAAATTATATCAAACTCTCCCAGCTTGAAGAGTATCAAGTCGGCCGAGAACTTATATCCCGAAATATCAATCTCACATTTTGGACAAAATTGATTCACAGGAATCTTCTCTTGGTTCGCAATTACCACATTTACTACCTCACTCATAACCGTTTTATCACATTGGATCTTATCAACAAAAGATTCTGATATGAAAGATCTTGTGGCTCCCGAATCAATCAATACTTTGGCTTTGACATTATTGAGTAAAAGTGTACCTGCTATCACCTCAGAATTCTGAACAGCATCTTTCATCTTTAGATCAAATGTCCTTGCTGTTGCTTGCGGGGTTGGTGCGGGTGGTGGAGGTAATGCCAATACCTCAGCTGGCACGCTTGCACTGGTACTTGCCACGTTCATCAGAGCTCTGACTGGTCCTGTTGCCTTACACTCCCTAGCCATGTGTCCAGTCTTCCCACATTTGTAGCACGTAACTCCTGGCTTCGGCATCTTGCACTCATTTGCCAAATGTCCCTTCTGATTGCACCTATAACAGGTCATACTCAGCTTATTGCATACTCCGGGGTGCCTTCTTCCACAGTGCTTGCATTCTGGCCTCTGGAACCTGTTTTCTCCAACTTGCCCTTGGCTTGCCTGATTGTTCCCTTTTGATTCTTGCCTTTTGCCCAAATTTCCTTTCCTTTGAAAATTTCCGCCCTTCTGGAAACCAATCCTCTTTACATTCCGATCTTGCGAACTTCCAGCTTCAGACTTTTCTCCATAAAATGGAACCTTCCTCTTCTTGTTATCCCTCTCTTTCCTTGACTGCATCCCATTATTCTCAATCAGAGCAGCTTTCTGTACTACTCCCGCATAAGTTTCAAGCTCAAACATAGCCACCCTATCTCTGATCCAAGGCTCCAATCCTTGCTGAAATTTCTTTGCTTTTTCTTCCTCAGTGCTAGTATACTTTGTCACAAACCTTGACAACTCAGTGAACTTCTTCTCATATTCCAGTACAGTCATGTTCCCTTGTTTTAACTCAAGAAATTTTAGCTCCATCTGATTCTGCATGTACTTAGGGTAATACTTGTCCAGAAATAACTTCTTAAATCTCTCCCAAGAAATCTGCTGAGTGACTTCCATAGCTTTTACTGATTCCCACCAATAAATGACTTCTCCCTTCAAGAAGTAAGTGGCATACAGCGTCTTCTGATCGTCTCCTAACTGTACCAACTCAAAAGCCCTTTTCATCTCCTTGATCCATGTGTTTGCTATCACTGGATCAGTGGTATCATGAAATACAGGTGGATTCACACTCTGAAAAGCCTTGAAAGTGACAATTTGTCTTGGTGGTACTGGTGGTTCAGGTGGTTGATATGGCTCACGGTTATCTTGGTTTTCAATTCGTTGTTGAAGAGTTAGTTGTTGTTGAGCTATAGCATTGGTTTGCTGTTGCAAGGTTTCCAGTAGTCGAAGAATATTTGGGTCTGTGGTGAAGGTGGTTGTTGGATTCTTATTTTTGGGAGGCATGATCCTGAAATAAGAGTTGTGTTATAACAAATATGAATGATAAAATGATTCGAGGGTATCGCATGGCATTCTTGTTTACATATGGGGTCAAGTTTCCAGATATGATGACAAAACATAAAATAACAGTTGAGAGCAGATGGAACAATAGCACATAATTATTGAAATTTTAAAGGTCACAGTACATAGGATTGGGACATAGTCTGATTCTAGAAATAACAGGCTTATTTAAAGGAAAGACGGAAACAACTGGGGATTCCATAGAGTTTGATAGTACAATAACATGAAAGGTAAATGGAAAGAACTAAGGCTCCACTCCATCTGAACGGGGCTTGGTAGTCTTTTCCTCTCGAAGCGTCTTCACAATGCTCTGGAGCTCATCCGCCACCATCTGAATGACATACTGGCTGGTACGGTCCCGGTGTGCTGGCATCTCCTCAAGCTTAGTGTTGACGTACCGAACCAAGGTCTCAAGTCTCGCAATCATCTGCTCCTTGGGCTTCCCTTCGTAGTTTCGGCTGTCCGGATACACGTTCTTCAGTCGGTCTATCAGTCGGTCGTACTTGCCCTGAAGCATGTCGAACTCGCGCCTCAACTCAGCATACACGGAGAAAGCAATAGTGTCGTCCGACCCAGAGGATGACGAGGAATGCGCCCTTTGCTGACAACCAATAAGAGGAGTATTAATAATAATTTACTTTACCTTCTCTCTCGCGTAATATCTATAACCTACACACAAATCCTATAACCTATTTGGGCTGTCCAGGGACTCTAAACCGTAGCTCTGATACCAAAACCTGTCACACCCCCAACTTAAATAGCAAAATAATTATAGCTATTACATCATTTTAATGAGTATTACACAACCAAAATCCAAGATCTTACAGTTTAGGGTTTGGAACAGCCCAACACTACCAACTATTACATCTGATTACAAATACCGAGTCCTCACACAACTATTATTACTTATTCTACCTGAGCTCGAACATAAGCATCAGCATCACAGGTCTTACGGGCAGTCTGCTTGAATCTAACCATGGCTGCTAGCTGTAATATCAGGGTAAAGCAAGAAGTGAGCCAAAAGCTCAACAAGTGCTAACAATACAACGCAAAGCATAAATCGAGATATACCTTTAGGAATGACAATGGAATGACATAATCAATGATAATCGAGAGATAAAACTTATGTGAGTTGGCATCATTTTGCTTGCATCAAAACAAATTTTAAAACCATTCTTAATCAAAATCATTTTATGACGCTACGGATTACAGCCGGTGATCAGCCGCGAAGTAATCCCGAACCTCGCTGGGTTCTAAAACATTATTGGGAATCCCTAGGCAACTTTTAAGCCTAATATAAGTGTGGAAAGGACTCGCGTCTCAGTCCAGATCCACCATTCAAGAAAACATTTGTCCCCCTTTGGGACTGAAAAATCCACCTTTTATTCATTTTGAAAACTGATGCCGATTTATGACAAAATCTCTTTTGACTGAAATCATTTTTTTTTATCAGGGGATTATAGATCAACTTGAAACACTGGAAATATGACACTAAATCTCAGGGCCATGATCCACTAGACTTTACTATATTAGGGTAATCGAGAGATTTCCATAAACAAGAATTTTGACAAGGAAATTAAGCAAGGCTATTGGATAATATGAAAGAGTAATGCCAAACTAGGCTTAAAGCAATGGTTGTAGACAAGGTATAGGTATTAGAACATCAAGAAGATAAGCATCACTGGTTCCAATAGGATAGAGGTGCTAAAATATAAAGGAAGTGATCATCAGCTCAAGATATAACAGGGTATCAAGCTTTAGGGTAAGGATAGGGTTATCAAACAATCATGAATGAATTTAAGAAAAGATTGGCTTTTAGGTATCAAGATAAAGTTTCTATCGAGGTTATTTCAAGAGTTGAATCAAAGCATCAGGGTGCAACATCAAGATTTCTCAGGGATCAATAGCATGATAATCAAAAGGATCAATAAGGTATTATAATACATCTGTATTTTATCATGGCATTAAACTATCATGAAAGACTTTTGAACTACTTGCAATACGTACTCGAGGGTTCATGGCATCTCTATGTAACTCAAAGATAAACAAAAGATACTCTTGATTTAAATATATCAAAATGACTCAGGATAATTGCATCGATATATATATGTGAACTGTTTACAGTAAATGCGAAGGTCAAGTTGAATCACTTGCCTTGAGATAGACTGGTCTGGTCTGACTGGTAGGAGCAACAACTGGAGCTTCACTCGACTTTTATGGCAAGTTTTCCCTCGTCTCGAGATCCTACATAAATAATAATAATCCTCATTATAATATATTCTTTCCATCTTAACCTATTTACAACCCGAAATTAAACATGGATGGCACTTAGGCCTATACACACTTAATTCATATCCACCATTTATATTTTCAAATGTACACACGTAGCCACATAATCACATATCGTATATTAATACCAAATAACATCATATACACCATAATGCCACACTAGGCTTGGATGATCTCGACTCACCACTTAAGTTACTTGGTCGCTAACTAAACGAAGTCTTCGAATTTGGGCTTCCTAACTCAATGTGCCTTTCCTAAATTATCCAAAACCTATTGACCCTCACTTGTGCCTTTTGTTCTACTGACCTTATACTATCTTACAACTATGGTGGTCGACCTAATACTCACTTCTAAGTGTCCTAAAACTATGTGATAAGTGAAAGTGCTCACTGGTGCAAATTTCAGAATGGTAACTAAGGTTTCTTGAGTGCATTAGACACTCTTAAACTACAAGTTTTTCTTCAAAATTTTTACACAAGACTCTCCTGACCTAAGGGCATCTCACAAGCTTGATGTGGCTCAAAGGCCTGGCTTGGGCCTTCTTGGGCCTAAGCTAAAAGTCCAAGGTACCCCTGTTTTTCTGGGCAGAAAATGCCCTGACTTGAATTAACTTGTGACACATGGTTCTAGCTCATATCCTATGAACTATGGTTGGAAAAACTTCTCTGACATACCCTCTAACTAAGGCCCAATTGGGCCTAATGAGGGCCTACCCATGACATGGCCAAATCTCCCTATTTCTAAGTTGCAACAAAACTGTCCCCTGCTGGACAGATTTTGTTATTCTACTTGTGCACCTAACCAAATGACATGCAAACCTCCAACCAACTCCTAAAACCTATTATATACTCCCCATACTAACTTCTGGTGGCTTGGGCCTCAAAGTGCACATCAATGACATGGTCAAAACTCACTCTAAACCTCAGGGTACTAAACTGATTTTTCTGCAGAAACTATAACTCTCATTTTCCAAGGTTTTGACTTGACAAACCCAATTATCAACAACTAAATACTTAAACCAAGACTTATACTTGGTATTCTACTGAACTAACTCCCTTTTTCTCAAAATACCCTTGGTGAGATCATCCTTACCTATGGTGCAACTATGGCAAAATAAAAGAGACTACTCTTTACAAATCACAAACCTTTATGCTCTTGAAGCAACAAGATATATATATATTTATTTTTTTTTTATAAAAGATAACCACGAATTATTACCATGCAATAAGAAGTATAAATCAATATTAATACATTATTCCTACTGAAATTAAGGCTCACTAACAACCATGAATCTAAATGATCAAAACTTCCAAAAAAATCAAAAGTGATTTGCATGCATGCATGCTTTCGGATCTTTCAAGCCAAATCAACATGATTTCCAAATAAATTTTTATCATAATTCAACATGCAAGCCTAACATGGATTACAACTAAATGATCAACTAGCATGCAAAAGGATTTTATCAAGATTTTACTACAACATTCATGTTATCATCACAAAATACACAAAAATGTTAACAAGGCAACAAAACACCATCCATTCGGCTCCTATCAAGTCATGGCCGAATGGATTAGGGTAAAAACAGCATTCGCATAAGTGTAACACTCTTATGTCTAGCCATTCTTGACCCTATGATACTATAACTCATGGTGAAAGCCTTAGATTCACAAGAATCAAGGAGGTTCACTTTGAGTTTAACAAAAACATCACCATGCAAGGTCAAAACATAGGTTTTTCACTCTAAACTTTTGAAATATATAAGAATAACATATAGGGAGTAAAATTACTTGAATATAAGATGATTGTTTGGGTGAAAGAATGAAGAAATGAAGGGGATGGAGGGCCTCGGCTATGGGATGGCCGAGAGGGAGGGTTGAGCCGAGAGGGAGGGAGGAGAAAAGGGAAGGGTGGAGTGAAAATGGAGTGATCATCACTTTAGTTTTGTTTTTATGTCTTTGACTAGGCTAAATGTGAGTGGATTTAGGAAATGACAAGAGTAACCCTCTAGCTAAAGTTAGGCAAATTTGCATACAAGGTCAAGGAGGTAATTTGGCTAGCAAAATGTGAGTTAGTGGGGTGGAGAATGTCTTCTTTGCCCTTTGGTTAAATAGAAGAGAGTTTGCATGCAAGGTTATTCATGTAATTTAATAATTATGACAACTAAAATTTATAATGATTTATTTTTATAAAATAAAATACAAGTTCAAAAATTATAAAATTTCTACCATAAATTAACTTGTATTTTTAGAGACTTTATAAAATCATTTTCACAATTTGTGTACAAAATGTCTTTTAAAAGAAAATTTTTCCAAAGCTTAGAATATTCCTTATAAATCAAAAATAAAGAAATTAAATAAATTCTTGCTTTG
The DNA here is from genome assembly GCF_009905375.1 of Apium graveolens. Taxonomy (NCBI): domain Eukaryota; kingdom Viridiplantae; phylum Streptophyta; class Magnoliopsida; order Apiales; family Apiaceae; genus Apium; species Apium graveolens. The sequence goes on from NC_133650.1 coordinate 158,230,760, forward strand.
AAAAATCATATACTACCCAAAGCAAATTTATAATGCAGAAATTTTCACTCACACAAACGTACAAGCATTGAATATATTTTTATTTAACTTAATATTATTCACAAATAATATTACATAAAATGCCGGTCGTAACACCTGTCATATGCCTGGAACATCCACTGTCAATGATCCTTATGACTTTATTCTTCTTGCCCTCCACACAATGAGAATTAAGTATGTTTAGCTACCCAAGCAGTGTTGGGTACTTTCTTCTTTTTCATAGAAGTTGTAGGAGTAGAATTTGAATTTTCAAAAAGGACATCATTCATAGTTTGATCAGCATTTTCCTTCTTAGTCTCAGATCCCAGATTGGATTCCTTGAGATCTTTTCTTAATTTATGACAACTTGTCATAACCTTCATATTGCAAGGAATGCAGTCAAACTTATCACAGAAGGAATAGGGATCTTCAGCCACAGCCTCATTGTATTTGCATGCTCCCACTTTTTGCTCACTAACAGCCTTTCTACAAAGGTGAGTTAAATAATTTGTTGAGCCTGCAATATAGGCATAGTTGCTCCTCTTTTTTACACCTATTTTTCCATTTTCGTTCTTTTTTTCCCCAATATTTTCAGTTTTGACTTTCTTGGTTGGTGTCTTTGCAGTTTGGTTTACTGTGGGATTCTTTTCATTTTCAGCATTAGAATTGGTTTCTGCATTATTCTTCTCATTATCTTCATCTGCAATTTCTTGCTTGATGACCAACTCAACTTCACTGAAATCAACTTCACAAGCTTTGAACAAAGGTGCATTAACCTTTTTCAGCATCATAGGAACATCATGGTTCACTGTTTCTTTTCCTTTGTCAGCTTCACATTTCTTGTGAGAATTCAATGCCTCATAGTCCAAACTAATAGGTATGTTAGCACATGGTTTGTTTTTCTCATGATATTGTCCAACCAGCTGAGATGCATTTTTGTATGATTTGAGCTTCAAATTATTCTTCTCCAACTTTTCTCTCAACACTGCCTCCACTTCACTAGAACATTTTAGCTTGTTCTTGAGATATTCATTTTCCTGTTTAACTGTCTCAAGACCAACAAGCTATAGCTCCAATGCCTCTTTCTCTATCTCAAGTTTCTCATTTATCTTTGACAGCCTACTTACCTCCTTAGTAGCTGCCATCATGCTTTTGTGGATGTGAAACATTTCTACCTCATTTTCCCAACAGTTTCTTTATATTGACTTGTATTTAAATCAATTATGGTTAGAGTTGGTACCTCTGATTTGGATGCAGATGGTTCTCCTTTGTCTAGAGCTATGCGAGCATAATTCCCAAATTCTTCATTGTCATCATCTTCATCTGTATCATCCCAACTCTTGCCTTCTACAATATAAGCCTTTCCTTGTTGCTTTCTCGAAAGAGCTTCATACTTTGCTTCCAATTCCAAATAAGATTTATCTTTCTTCACCTTCTTTGGCTTTCTACACTCAGTAGCAAAGTGACCTAACTCATCACAATTGCAATATCTTATTTTTGACCTGTCAACAGATCTTGTTCTGTAGCCACTTTTTCCAGCTGAGTTAAACTGCATTTTTCCTTTCCAATTGCTGTTGTTGGATGTCTGATCCTTGATCTTGAAAAACTTTGGATTCTTAACCCTTATGCTTGGGAATTTTCTTGCAAGGTAAGCCATTGACTGATCCATCTCATCCAGTTCATCAAGGGTGTATAATTCATCCTCTTCTATTTCCAGTATGACTTGCTTCTATGGCTTCTTATTCTTCTGCTGAACAGTTTGAATAACTGGAGTTTGAGCTTCTAGGTCATCATCTGATGACTTACTGTCATTGGAAACCAAGGCACTAGTTCCATCAATAACATGTCCTTAACCAACTCTCAATGACTTCATTTATAACATTTTTAGCTCATAAATCTTCAAGATTCGATACAAGACTTCATGTGTCATTCTGCTTAAATCTTTTCCATCTCTAATAACAGAATTTTTTTGTACCAAATGGTCAGGAAGGGTGAGCAAGAATTTCAGGTTGACCTCTTCAGCTTCATAGTATTTTTCATGAAGCTACAAGTCATTTATCAGCTTATTGAACCTCTCAAAAATATCATTTATACTTTCCTTAAGTTTAGCCATAAAACCATCATATTGTGACACCAAGATCCTTCCTTGATTAGATCTAACCTCTTCTGTCCCCTCACATAGTATTTCAATTTTCTCCCAGATCTGTTTTGCAGATTCACAGTTAATAATGTTATTATACATCACATTATCAAGAGACTCAATTAGTATGAGTTGTAAACTGCTATCCAGTGCCACCTTTTCCTTTTCAGGCTCTGTGTAGGTTGAGAGGTCTTTAGGTGCATAATGTGTTGGTATGACTATGTCTCCATCTGTAGCTTCATGTGCCCTTTCCATAGGAATGAAAGGTCCATTTTTAAGAATCTGAATGTACATGTGGTTGGCCATTCTTATGAACAACATCATTTTTTTTCCATAAAATGTAGTTAATCTTGTCAAAGATATATATCTTGATATTGATTAATTTATGAGCACTCATTCTTCCAAGATCTTTATATGTTTTCTTCCAAATTTTGCTATGATACCACTTGTTAGATATTGAATGCAAAGAAATATAACACGGATGGAGGGTGAATGTGTTTCTTGGATTTTACTTGGCTTTTAAAACTGTTTGGATATTGGTTGAATAAAATAGTTAAGAATTGTAGAGATATTATATTTAACAGAAATCAGACAAACACAATATTTCAAAAAATCACTTAATTGTATTAATTAAGTTTGTCTTGCTACAAATTTGTGTTCTTAAGACAATAAGAACTCAGCTTCTATCTTGAGAGAATACAAGATTTTCTAGATCTGTTTGTTATTTTCTAAAATAAGGACCCGTGCATGCTTTATAGACTAGCAACACGGGTTTACAAAACTTGCACTAAAATGTACTAAACCAATTTCTAAAGCAAGCTTGTCTATTTCCTTTTCTGGTGTTTGAAAATCTATGCAGAATCTTGCGGGTCTGTGACCATCCTTTGTCTAGTGAATCTTGGCCCTTGATCTTATATTATTCAAGCTGCTTTTGTAGTCTTTCTAATTCAATGAATGAATTGTTTGTTGATTGATAATCTTGAAACTTGAACTTGTATATATTCTGAATTTGAGATAGTATATCGAGATCTCTATTTATTTTATAGAGAAGTGACATATCGATAAGTATAATGACTTATTGATAGCTTGAGTTCTCTATAGGAATATTTGACTTATCGAGGTTTCCAGTTCTCTATATGTAGAATGACTTGTCGATATCTCTGAGATCTCTACATGAAGAGTTGACTTGTCGATATCTCTGAGATCTCTTCATGAGAAATTGACTTGTCGATATCTCCAGTTCTCTATATCTTCATTTAATTTGTCGATATCTCTGAGATCTCTATATGCATAAATGACTTGTCAATATCTCTAGTTCTCTACAACTTCATTTTACTTGTCGATATCTCTGAGATCTCTACATTTAGAAATGACTTATCAATATCTCCAGTTCTTCACATCTTCATTTGACTTGTCAATATCTCTTGGGACTTCTCTACAAGTCATTTTGGACTTCTCTACAAGTCATTTTAGACTTCTCGACCAACTTCTAGATATCACTTGATCTATGACTTGTCGATATCTTGACTTAAAACATTTTTCCTAGAACAACATTATTCAACTCCAAGCTGCTACACTTTTGTCCTAGGCAGGATCAGGTTTTGATCTTCTTCTAGAGTTTATTCCTTAGCTTGAAACTGTTCACAGAAAAATCCTCTAGTCTAATCTACTAAACATGTTTACAGACTCAAGAAATACAATTACAGAATATAAATATTGATTATCATACAACTTAATCTTAGGGTTATCAATATGACTTAGTATTGCTATTATACATGCATGTCTTGCACAACAACATGTACTCTTTTTGGGGCTCTCTATACTGGAAAATAAGGCACATGTCACCTATTATCTTCTCAAACTGTCTCCTTCTAGTATATTGTAGATTGAAGATATCAACTAGATCATTAAATGACTTGATTGACTGATTAGAAAGTCCCACGAACTACTGCAAGGCTTGACTGTGATGCCCCCAAATTCGGGATCAGGGAATTAGGAGGTCACACTGTCTTGAATCTTGTTTCAACACTTATCTTGTACAACAATATAAATATTTTCTTAAGCCTTTCTTTCCTATTGAGGGCATCAGCCACCATATTAGTTTTACCCGGGTGATACAAGATTTCACAGTCGTAATCCTTTATTAATTTAGCCATCTTCTTTATATCATGTTTAGTTCTTTTTGGGTGAAAATGTACTTAAGGATCTTATGATCTGTGTAAATCTCACACTTTTCTCCATATAGGCAGTGTCTCCAAATTTTCAAGGCAAATATTATCGCTGCAAGCTCCAGGTCATGTATAGGGTATCTTATCTCGTATTCCTTCAATTGCCGAGAGGCATACACAATTATCTTCTCGTGCTACATGAGCACACACCCTAATCCCTTATGCGAGGCATCACTGTAAATCACAAACTCTCTCTTTCCATTGGTGAGTGTGAGCACTGGCGCTGACACCAGCCTCAATTCTTGAAGGCAAACTCAAGCAGAGGCAAGTGGTCATTCTAACTTCCTTTAAAGTCAATCGCACAGAATCTCAACATATCTTCTATAGTCTGGATGGTCCATGTTAGGAGCAATATGATGATGATGTCAACGGATGATGATATCAACAGATGATGATATCGACATATGATGATCATAACGGATGATGTAATCAATATTTGTCACATCAGTTGATCTGTGATATGGAAAAGGAAACAGGAACTCAAGGCGGTGAAGGAATTTATCTTAGAAGCAAGCACATATTAGGTTTATGCTATAAGCATTGCGACATTGTTATATCTTGCACATAACCTAGCAGCTCTCAAGGATAATTGTTCATCCTTTTGAGAGTGTATGTTTGTAATAAGTTTTTATCTGATAATATAAACTGTTGATTCTGTTGAAGCTTTGTCGAATTGATTGTATTAACTGTATTCACCCCCTCTACAGTTGATTAAGGGCATAACAATTGGTATCAGAGCTTGTTGTTAAAGTACAAACAGTTTAAGATCTGAAAATCAATCTACAATGGGAGAAAAAGAAGAAGCAACACAGAATCCGAAGCCACCACCCCCGGCCATATCATAGATAAACAATAACATGAGTAGGTGTAAAGCAATCAAGGTGCCAATCCTGAAGATACATGAATATCCAATATGGAAAGTTATGATGGCCATGTATTTGGAAGCCACAGATCCTGAATATCTAAATAGGATCTATGATGGTCCTCATAAATGAATGAAGGTAGCTGTTTTGCTTGCAGGAGAACAAGAGAAGATGATAGACAAAGACATGAAGAAATATACTCCTGAAGATCTCTCATCTATCATGAAGGATGCTAAGGTCAGACACATCCTGCACAACAGTCTTGATAGTGTTATGTGTGGCGCCCTCCAAACCTGGGTCAGAAGTTTGGGGTCCACACACACACCTTAATTATAACCTGCTTATAACAATAATAAAGATAATAATAATATATGCAGTGACCCTACTTACCAACCACCACGGACCGCAACAGGTTAAAGTATACACACAAGCCACATACACTAATATATTACAAACCGTTCAAATCCCAACTATTTCAAACTCAAACTGAGTATTAAACATTATTACAAACTTTTACAAACTTAAATTATCCCAGAAGAAGCCTACTAGCTCAGCTTTCTCAACCTGAACCCCTAGCTCTCGCGCTGGACTGGGGATCCTCGCTACCAACTGGTTCCTTTTTAACTGGAAAGAATATAAACAATATCGCACAAATGAGCTAACTAGCTCAGCAAGTCACAATGACAAAACTGAGAATAATGATCATCAGGTGAATATGATTATGATATCAAGTGAACATTGGATTATGATTTAGAATTGGATATTATACTTTTAATTTAAAAACCAAGGTTAGGCTGCTGATCAGTCACGCTCTAACCCCGAGCAAGGCACACAGCATTGCTCTAACTACTGGATCCAAGACACACATTGGCCTAACTTGACCATTATATGGTCTGACCACGAATCTGGTCCACAATTTTATAAAAACAATCCAATTCTAACATAATAACAGAATATGCAATAATAAACAATAACCGAAATCATTAACAACAATAAATGTTTAACAATGAAAGGGTTTCAATCCTTGTAAGGATCAATAAGGCAATTTAAAAGCTTGGATGCTGGGTAATGAAAGAATTGGATAACAAAGGAATCAACATTTCAGGGTTTCAAAGATTTGGGCTTTCAAAGCATAGGATACAATGATTGAATGTACAAGTAATTCAGTTCAGTGTTTGGGATTTTGTTTACATGTATTTGTGGAGTAATATTGTATACTTGAGATTTGTGTTTAGGTATACAACAATCAATGGTCTAGAAAGAATAAGGTTTATGGCTCAAGAACAATAACTGGAATCAGAGTTTAGGTTTCAGTGCTTCAAAGCACTTGCAATATCAACAAGACTATCACATATTACAATATTTCGAGAAAGTTCAGAATACTTGCCTGATATTAGCTTACTACACTGCACTCACTTCCAATCACAACCGTCTTACTCCTTAACTCTCTGTTTCCCTTTCCTACGTCTTGCCTCTTCTGCTCACATATCATAAGCATCTATCAATAATTTACTCATGGAATTCTATTCAACACATACTTCTATCTACCCTTCGTTTTACCCAAATCCGATTAACGGATTGAAAGTTATGCAATAATCAAGTAAACACAGAATATATAGACCGATAGTCAATTAACAAGTCACATATAACACATAATACATCACGTAATCAATGATATATTATTTATAAAGAAGTCTCGGGTCATAAATAGGCTTTCTGGTATTTAAAATGATTTTTAAATATTTTTCGGAATTAAAACGGGTCGTTGGATCAATTTCGGGTTAATAAACAGGGTTCGGTTGGCCAATTCTGGCTCCGAAATAATTTTAGAATAATTATCGAGCCTTGGAAATAATTTAGAATAATATTTTAAAGCTCGAAACTATTTTTCAAAATTTTTAAATCATTTTTAAATAATTAAATCTAATTAAATAATTAATTAAAATCAATTAATAATTAATTAAATCAATTAATCAATTAATTTTCGAATTAATTGACCAAATAATTAATTAGAAATTAACTAAAATTAATTAACTAATTAATTTAGATTTATTTGTGAATTAAAAATAATTTTCTGAATTAAAATAATAATTTTTAGAATTTTCAGAAATTAAAAACGAATTTTTATAATAAAAATAAATAGGAAATATGATTTTTAAACATTTTTAAAACAGAAATCCAATTTTTGCAAAGTCTGGAAACTACAGGGACCAAACTGCATCGTTTTCAAAACTACAGGGACCAAACTGCATCGTTTTCAGAACTACAGGGACCAAACTGCAATTTTGCAGTCCAGTAGCCGGAAAAAGTCGGGGATGGCCGAAGAACACGTTCCCGGCGTCCTCACCCCACCAACACCTCCAGATCACATCTACAGGTTACCAGGAACACAACCATGCAATCAAAACAACCTAACAATCCCTGAGTTGGCCGGAATTTGGCCGTGAAATTTTCCAGTTTCCGGCGAACATCGGAAAACTTCAAAACACAACTCCCTTCTCTACAGACCTCGTTGGTTCATGAAACTTATATGACTAGATTGCAAATTTCACAGAGAACACAACCCACTATAACACAACATCAATCTATCACAGAATAAGAAACCCCCAAATTTCAATTAAGAACATTCATACGGGTTATAAACCCTAATTTTAAAATTCGAAAATCAAACTCAAATTTGAACATGTTATTGAACTCCAAATCAGACGTATGACATATGAAAATCATCAGGAAAACAAGCTCTACAACATGCAATCATCAAATCATACAGACAATCATCCGAACAAACATTCATATTTTTAATAAAATAAATTCGAAAATAAATAAATTTTTAGAAAAATAACCTTGATTTCTGCAGGTGTATGGATTACAGAATCTGGTAGAGCTCTTCAAGACCTTCAGATTGGTTACTCGAGCTTTCCAAACCGAATTCAATTACACCTCCAAATGCTTGTTTAATTCTTAGAACAGTTTTAGGAAATTAAGGTTTTTCTCTGAAAATTATATAATTATCTGTCTGCAATTGATTTTGATACGAAATAAAATACGGAAAAAGGCTATTTATAATTACGGAAAATTAGTATCCCGTTGGATCATTCCGGATATAAAACGGTACGTTTATTTATAAAAACTGATCCAAACGGTATCGGTTTTCGGGATAATTATCCAAATCAGTACAATTTGTACTGCGATCTTGGTCTCAACGCCTGGTTACACGTATTACGAAGTGATAATTGTGATAGTTTAATAAAAAGCTCCCGTTTATCGAAAATACGGGTTTTATTGATTTACCGAAACGAATATTATATTGAAAATGTTGCGCCGGGACCCGCGCAGGACAAACCGTACGCCGGATCGAAAAAGTCGAAACATGGAAAATGCTCGGAATATTATAATTAGGTTAGGAAGGAGTTCTCGAAAGAGTTTCGGGTTCCAAAAACGTAACAACGGTTGACGTCGGTTGATTCCCGTTTTTATAAAATAGATTTTAATTACCCGGAAAAAGATTTTAGAAATTTCAGATGATTCTTATAAATCCATAAACCAACATAAAAATAATTAGGAAGATATGAAAATTATCTATATTTTATTTTGGACATATAAAAATTAAAATACTCAATTAATATTATTTTTGAATAACCAAGTACAGATAACACTTTAACAATTAACTCACAGAATAGATATATCCCGGATATTACATTATGTCCAATAGAGTCATTGGATGTAAGATAACAAAGAGATATGGGATGCTTTAGAAGTAAAGTGTCAAGGTACAACCGCTATCAAGAAGAACAGAAGGACAATACTTACTCAAGAATCTGAGCACTTTGACTCAAGAGGCAATGAGTCCTTAACTAAGATCTATGACAGCTTTTAGAAATTTTTGAATGACTTATCCCTTGTCAACAAAGAATATGATTTGGAGGACTCAAACTTGAAGTTCGTACTTGCTCTCCCTGAAAAGTGGGACTTCAAAGTCACATCAATAAGGGATAACTATGAACTTGATGACACACCTCTAGATGAGATCTATCGAGTCCTGAAAACTCATGAACTAGAGATAGAGCAAAGAAGCAAGAGGAAAGGATCTAAATCTAGACCAGTTGCATTCAAGGTTGAAGAGAAGCCAAAGGAGAAAGCTAGGAGGAAAAGCTACTCCAAAGGGAAAGCCATGATTGTAAAGTCAGATACTGAATCATCAAATTATGATGATGACTCAAATATTGATAATGAATCAGATACTAACAGTGATCATACCAACAATGAAGACATGGATCAAATGGCTGTCTTACTGGTTAAAAGCTTCAAGAAGACGGTCTACAAGAACTTCAAGAAAGGGAGAAGATTTTCCAGAAAAGGTTCCAGTTCCTCAATCTGATAAGAGGAACAACATAAGAAATGCTGATTGGAAGGAATCTAGATCTGAAAAAACCTGAAAAGTCAAAAGAGAGATGTTACAACTGTGATGGAATTGGACAATTTGAAGTTGAATACAGAAAGCCCAGAGCCAAGAAGAGACGAGCTTTGATCTCAAAGAAGAGAAACTTGGATGATTCATCAGATTCAGATGGGATCAATTATGCTCTCATGGAAAATGCTGATGCTGAGGTCGACAATACTGAATTAAAGGTACCTCAAACTATTATTGATTTTGATACTGATGATATCCGTGAATTAAGATTATTTCTTAAGACTCTGCATGTTAGTTATAGGGATCAAAACTTAGAGAATAATAGAATCAAGAGTGAAAACACTGAGTTAAAGAAAATGAATGATCACCTAGAAATTGAGTTGTTTTCCATGCTAGAAATTCAGAAAGAAAGAGATAATGATATTTATGTTAAAGAAATATTGTTAGAAAAACATGCTTATCTAGAGAAGGAGTTAGCTAAATAAAGAGAAGTTATTAAACTTTGGACTAACTTAGGAAATACAACTCAAGAAATTTTAGAGAATGGCTATTGGGGATCAGGATTAGGATATTCTGCTAGATCTAATGCTGATAAGAAAAATGGAAAAGAAACTGAGAAAACATAACCAATAAAAACTGATAGCAAGGTCAAACTGAACAAGGTTCAGATAAAGACCATTAAGTTTAATCCAAGTGCTAATACTGTTAAGTCAATCCATGAGGAAGGTATAACCTCATCATCTAGATCAAACTTAATTACTGATAAGAGTGAACAAGTTCACACAAAATCAGTAAATATTGGTTCAATGACTCAAAAACAGCTTAAGCAAAAGCTGAATGATCTTCACATAAAATATAAGAGGAAAATGTCCAGGAAAAATAGGAATGGCAAGGTAGGTGTTAATAAGAATGGAAATTATGTAACTCCTCTTAATGCACCTAGAAAGACCTATTCAAACTGTGGTAGCACTAATCATCTTGCTAATTCTTGCAAGAAGAATAAAACGATAAATATTGTTCCTTCCAAATCAGAGTTTAAGAATAGAACAGTTAGATATAAATCACAGAGTCCTTGTTTTCATTGCAGAAGTGTTTGACACTCTATTTATACATGTAAAGAGTATTACATTTTGTATTATAATTATTATAAACTAAAACCCTATTTAATTAAAGCAAAATCTATTTCCGCATGTATAAATACTGATAGTAAGGATGTTAACATAAACTCTGATAAAAAGTCTTCTACTGCGTATGTTAAAAAACTTAAAAAGGCCAAAGAATCCAAGCAAGTCCGGGTCCTTAAAAACAATAACTGATTCAAATTACTGATTGCAGGGTGACATGAGGAATGCTCTAGTCTTGGAGAGTGGATGCTCAGGACATATGACTGGTTATAAATCCCTGCTATCAGAATTTGAGGAGAAGGCTGGCCCAAGCATTTCTTATGGAGATGGAAACTTAGGAAAAATCTTGGGATATGGCAAATCAAAATTAGAAACGTCATCATTGAAAATGTAGCTCTAGTAAGTCTGATGAGGAGGTTACCATGTCAGTTTCTATGAGGAGTATTGTGAAATTTTCAGTAAGTCTGATGGCAAGATTGCATTGACTGGTGTAAGACATGGTAGTTTATATGAAACTAGGGTCTCCATAAGTACTGATGAATTAAAAGTTTGTCTACTGAGTACAACATCTTTGAAAGACAAATGAAACTGGCATAAAAGACTTTCTCACCTCAACTTGAACAATATCAATGAACTTGTGAGGAAAAATCTTGTGAGAGGATTGCCCAATGCAGTTTTTACTCCTGATGGCTTATGTGATTCATGCCAGAAAGCCAAGCAAAGGAAAACATCTTTCAAGAGTAAAACTGAATCCTCCATTCTTTAACCATCATCTACTTCATATTGATCTCTTTGGTCCAGTGAATGTTATGTCAATTGCCAAGAAGAGGTATGCACTCGTAATTGTTGATGAATATACAAGATACACATGGGTGTATTTTCTGCACACCAAGGATGAATCTCCATCCATTCTTCTTGATCATGTGAGGGAGACGGAAAAACAAACTCAAGGGGATAAAACAAGACTTTTCTGCTCCGGGAACTCCACAACAAAATAGAGTTGTAGAAAGAAAGAATAAAACTCTGATAGAAGCTGTAAGAACCATGCTAGAAGAAGCAAGATTGCCTACCTACTTCTGGGCTGAGATTGTGCAGACTGCTTGCTTTACACAAAATGCAACATTGATCAACAAGCATGGAAAACACCATTTGATATGGTGAAGGGAAAGAAGCCAAATTTGAAGTATTTTCATATTTTTGGTTGTAAGTGTTTTGTTCTCAAAACTCATCTGGAGCAGCTGACAAAGTTTGATCTAAAAGCTGATGAAGGAATTTTTGTGGGATATCCATTGTCCACAAAGGCCTTCAGGGTTTACAATCTGAGAACAAGAACAGTCATGGAATCCATACATGTATCTTTTGATGATAAGTCTAGAAGATGCAGATGACCATGATAAATTGAGATTTGAAAATGAAGTACCATATGCCGAACTTTTAAATCATGACTCTGATACAGTAAATCCTGATATCACTCAAAGCTCTGAGGTTCCAAAGAATAGTGGAAATTCTTCTAACACTAAAGCATGTGTTGAGGGGTAGCAACATGACTCAAATCCAGAGACTACTACAAGTTATTCAACTCAAGCAACATCAGTAGAAAGATCATCAAACTGATCTTCCTCAAATTCTGATGAGTCAAATACTGATAATAATGGGAACACTGATTCATGGGGAGAATCAGGAAATAATAGTGGTATTAATCAAATAAATAACAGAGAGTTCATGGATCAAGGGGGAGGTTCATTTTCAAGGAGTCAACTTCCATCTGCAAGAAAATGGTCTAAGTCACACACACCTGACTTAATCATTGGAAACCCTGACAGTGGTGTAAGAACAAGAAAAACCACTCAAAATGAATGTCTCTAACATTCTTTTCTATCTCAAACTGAACCTAAGAAGGTTGAAGAAGCTCTGTAAGATGCTGACTGGGTCACAACAATGCAAGAGGAGCTCAATGAATTTGAAAGGAACAAAGTTTTGACTCTTGTTGCAAGACCAAAGAACAGATCTGTAGTTGGAACAAAGTGGGTGTTTAGAAACAAAACTGACAGTGAGGGCATTATTACAAGGAATAAAGCAAGACTGGTTACAAAGGGTTATTCACAATAAGAAGGCATTGATTATGATGAGACATTTGCTCCAGTTGCAAGGCTTGAGGCAATTAGAATCTTTCTTGCCTATGTTGCTCACAAGAAGTTTAAGGTGTTCCAAATGGATGTGAAGAGTGCATTTTTAAATGGAAAACTTGAAGAGGAAGTTTATGTTGAACAGACTCCGGGGTTCATTGATCCAAAGTATCCAGATCATATCTACTTACTGGATAAAGCACTCTATGGACTGAAGCAAGCTCCAAGGGCCTGGTATGAAACACTTGCTCTATTTCTGCTAGAGAGTGGTTTCACAAGAGGTACAATTGACAAAACTTTCTTTTATATATACCATGGTAAGGACTTGTTATTAGTACATATATATGTTGATGATCTCATTTTTGGATCTACTAATGATAAACTCTGTGAGAGATTTGTAAAGCTAATGCAGTCCAGGTATCAAATGAGTATGATGGGAGAAATGAGTTACTTTCCGGGGTTACAAGTTAAACAGACTGATGAAGGGATCTTCATAAATTAATCCAAATACCCCAGGAATTTACTCAAAAGATTTGGAATGCAAGACTGCTCAACTGCATCAAATCCCATGGCCACTGCAACCAAGTTAGATTTAAATACTGGTTTTTTAGTAGATATAATTAACGACAGAGGTATGATTGGCTCACTCCTATATCTGACAGCTAGTAGACCTAATATCATGTATGCTACCTGTCTTTGTGTAAGGTTCCAAATTGATCCTAGAGAACCTTATCTAATAGTTGTGAAAAGAATTTTTAAGTATCTCAAAGGCATTATGAATCTGGGATTATGGTATCCTAGAGATTCAGACTTTAAGCTAATTGGATATTCAGATGCTGATTTTGTAGGATGCAAAATAGACAGGAAAAGTACTTCTAAAAGCTGCCTATTTCTTGGTGGCAGATTGGTTTCTTGGTATAGTAAGAAACAAAAGTCAATTTCCACATCAACTGCAGAAGCAGAATACATTGCTGCAGGAAGCTGTTGTGCTCAGATTCTATGGATGAAGAATCAGCTGCTGGATTATGGGTTAGACTATTCTTCTATTGCTATATATTGTGATAATCAAAGTGCTATTGCAATGACAGGAAATCCAGTTCAGCATTCAATGACTAAACACATCAGCATCAGGTACCATTTCATAAGGGAACATGTGGAAGCAGGTACAGTTGAATTGGTCTTTGTTCCAACAGATCAGCAAGTAGCAGATATATTCACCAAGCCTCTCTGTGAAGCTACTTTCACAAGATTGGTGAATGAATTAGGAATAATATCAGGACAATTCTCAAACTCTGATAATTAAGACTGCTGATATTTTCGAAGCATGGTATCTTATTATGTGTCAGTACTTGTTAGATACTGATTATTGTGATAAATGTTGATACCATGATAACATGTAATTATGCTAAATGATCTTATGTGAAAAATGCATGTTAAACTACTGATTATGCGTACATGATCTGTTATTAGTTAAACTTGTTTTGACTAATAGATTATGTCAGTAGTTAATAAATCCTGATAGTCGTAATTAAAATACTGATCATGGTCAAACCATGATTGACTGTTATACTTCATTGTTTATTTTGAATTTATTCGAAATAAATTGTATCGCAGTATTTTTAATTAATCAATGAGTTAGTGGAGTATCTTTTAATTGCTTAAAAAAGTTATCTACTGATGCAAGTATCTAGTAATACTTGAGTACTTACATTGGGAATAGGAATCTAAAGAGAGAGACTACTTTTTGTTTACCTAGATACACGTAATCGTGTATTCGCATTATGGTTAATTATTACATGCTTAATCAAAGAGTCCCTTCAGTTTCTAACTTCTCTGCTATAAATACAAACCCTCCACTATCAAAACTTCTCACTGCCTTTTTCATACTCAACTCATCATCTTCTTAATAATTTATTCACAACTTCACTCAACAAAAATGGTTCAACCCCAGTTTTACACACGCAGAGGTCGATGCAATCTGCCGATCTTCAATCCTATTGATGAAAAGTTGTATTTTGATCCATATGGACTTAAAGTTCGTATTGGCGGTGAGGTTTACCACCTAACTGAAGTTCCAAATTCATTCTATGATCATCTCTCTTGGGATGATCAGTTGGAACTACATTACTTCACCGGAGAAGTTCTTCTTAAAGAAGAACTCTATGCTGAACTAGCGGAACGTGCACGTCAAGCAGCTTTTGAGCTGCAAGAGAATATCATCTCTCTTACAGGAATAATGAGTAGGATTTATCATCGCAGGATGATGAGAGCGGAGCAAGCAGCAAAGAAGCAGAAGAAGTCCGAGTAGTTAGATTGTCTTAGGATTTTATATTTAAAATTCTAGAAAATCTTGTACTTTGCTTCTTAATGATTAATGAAATGTTTTTGCCTTCTTTGACTCTTTATGTGAATGAATACGTGTTTACTTTCTTGTGTGTGCTTGAATGCTTTTAATTGTTCATATCCAAATCAATACTACATGCTTAATTTCAGATGTTTTTGATAGTGCATGTGAATAAACTAATCTCTGTTTATGTTCATGTGATTACTTTAGTACAGATTAAGCACACTATAGGAGGTAACTGTTGTTAAAGAAGGAATTTATGAAAGATTTAATTCTGAGTACACAATAGTTATAATCTTTAATTGTTGCATTCTATCCAAATTCTTTGAAACTTTCTTTTTCTCATCAAGAAAGTTGTCCACACTCAATCTCAATATCATAAATCTTATATCTTAAATTTCTTCTTACAACTGAAACACTTGAATCCTTTTCTCAAATGTTGCCAAAAATCAAGTGACATAATTCTTGAATTGTGATCACCACTCAGAAACAACATTTAGTTGGTTAGAGACTACTTGCTGAGGTAGATCTTAATGATACTAATAGAGACATAGAGGTTTCAACAGTTTTTACTGAAGACTCTGTGATAGCTTTCAATAAACACATTCAAGTGTTAGTTCTTTGCAAGAAGAACAATGTTTGAGATCATGGTACATGACAGTAACCTGATTAAATCCTCTCCAATTCAAATAAAGGTTCTCATTATTGATGTACAACAACTGTCATAACCATAGTGTTAACTGTGAGTTTGTTTGTGACTTCAGATTCACAAGGTATAAATACTGTTATTACTTTATTCTAAATACCGATTCAGTCTTTTTAACATTTATTTTCTCATGATACAAATCCTGTTGGTATGATTACTTCTAGACCTTATTTAAGGACTACCTCTAGTTGTATGACCATGTTGTGGATATGTTGTGAACTTGATGATTTCATTAACAAAACACCTTAGTAGATTTTACTTAGTGAAAAATGTAGCACTCGACGGATAAGGAATAAAGTCCCGACGGATGACTCAATATAGTCCCGACGGATGATGATTTATTATCCACCGAGTGAGTAGCTTGTGTAATAATGAGTCTGTAGCACATTTCTGCATACACCTTGTTTAGATTTTGCAGTAGCACTCAAGTCATGTTGACTTTGATTAGATATGCAGAATAGGTTGATTAATTGTACATAGATGATGTCTTGTAATTCTGCATAAATGAAATGAAGTCAAGTGCCAGATAGCTACCCGACGGATAAACAACAATGCCACTCGATGGATGATCAATAAGGCAACCCAACGGATGATCATGTACCCGATGGATAATCAATTCAAATATCTGTTGACAGTGACAACACAATCAAATGCGTCGAGTGTATGCAAAAGGAATATGGAAGCCTATTCAACTGGGTTTTAGAGAACAAAGAAGCATTTCCATTTCCATGCTATTATGAAGATATTCAAAGATGCTGGAATAGAGTAATGAAGCAGCATAGTATTGGACTTGATAGGTTTTGTTTTATTATCTTGTCTTATTACTTTGTAATCTTGGTGATATATAAACCAAAAAGTAGCAAACAGAATAATAACAAGAACAAGACTAAGATCATTATCTCTGAGAAACAATTGTAAGCTACATCCATAGCATTTCTCTGTAAACTTAGTTGTTCATATTTGTATGCAGCTGTGAGCTAATCTTAGTACACAGAGTTCTCTTGATATAATATATATCTCTGGTGGATACATTCAAATCCACCAGAAAGTTTTTAAAGACTTGTGTTTTGATTTTATTAACTTTTTATTCCGCACTTTGCAAATCAAACACTTATATATTAAAAAGATAAAACATTTTATATTTTTAAAAATGGTTCAAGAATTTCATTCAACCCCCCTTCTGTAATTCTTGTTGCATTGTTAGGGACTAACAATTGGTATCAGAGCAAGCTCTTGAAGAACAAATAGTTTAAAGATCACAACAAACAACAAGATGAACAAGAAGGATGTAGGAGTCAAGATTCCTTTTCTGGACAAAGATAATTACCATCACTGGAAGGTAAAAATGCATCTTCACTTACTTTCTCAAGATGAGGCTTATGTAGATTGCATAGAGAGAGGCCCTCATGTACCAATGAGAGCTGCAACTGGAAATGAGCCATCAGTTTCCAAGCCAAGACATGAATGGTCAGATCTTGATATTGAACAAGTCAGGAAGGATAAGAAGGCCATGAACATTCTGTTCAATGGTGTTGATGGTGACATGTTTGACAACATCATAAATTGCAAAACTGCCAAGGAAGTTTGGGATACTATACAGATTATCTGTGATGGCACTGAGCAAGTAAGGGAAAATAAGATGCAGCTACTCATTCAGCAATATGAGCATTTTCATAGTGAAGAAAGTGAGTCTCTCACTGACATTTTTAGTAGATTTCAAAAACTACTAAATGCTCTGAAGTTGAATGGAAGGGTCTATTAGACAAAAGACTCCAATCTTAAGTTCTTTAGATCTCTTCCAAAGGAATGGAAACCTATGACAGTCTCATTGAGAAACTCTCAAGATTACAAGGAGTTTACTTTGGAAAGACTATATGGCATCCTGAAAACTTATGAGCTTGAAATAGAGCAAAATGAGAGGATGAAGAGAGGAAAGATGAAAGGAGGATCCATTGCACTAGTTGCTGAGTTAGTGAAAGAGAAGGAAATGAAGACGGAAGCTGTTGAATCAACTTCAAAGGTCTGTGTAAAGAAGGGCAAGGGGCTGGTAACAGAAAATGAAGATTCTTAGAGCCAAGATGATATGGAGGATATTGATGAACATCTTGCATTTCTTTCCAGAAGATTTTCCAAGCTCAAGTTTAAGAAGAACTTTGGAGCAGCTAAGCCAAATAAGAAACATGGTGGATAAATCAAAATTCAAATGTTTCAAATGTGGCTTCGCAGGGCACTTTGCCAGTGAGTGTAGAAAGTCAGATTCCAGCAAAAAGAAGTTTGAGCCTGTGGATTATAAACAGAAATACTTTGAGTTGCTCAAACAAAAGGAAAGGGCTTTCATTACACAAGAAAATGACTGGGCATCAAATGGTCTGGATGAAGATGAGGATGTCAGCTATGTCGATCTAGCCCTAATGACCAAGTCTGATGAAACAGAGATAAGTTCTTCAAGTAATCAGGTAATCACCACTAACCTTGCACATTTATCTAAAGCTGAGTGTAATGATGCAATAAATGACATGTCTATAGAATTATATCATTTGCGTGTTACACTTAAGTCTCTTACTAAGGAAAATGCTAAAATCAAAGAAAACAATTTGTTTTTAAGTGAGAGGAATAATGTGCTAGAGTCTCAGTTCATTGAATTTGAAAAATTGAGAATTGAGTGTAAAATTGCTAAGGATGAATTAACTGAGTCCTTGAAGAAAGAAGAGATCTTGAAAAAGTGGCTTGAATGAGAACATGAGGTGATTAAGGCATGGAAAACATCTAGAGATGTTCATGCTCAAATCACCAAAGTTCAAGGTATTGAGTCCTTTTGTGATGCAGCCTGGAAGAAGAATAAGGAGAAGCTGGAATCCAATTTAGTTGAAGGATTGCTAACAGATATAGACTCGACGGATGATGAGGGTCATCCGTCGGATAACAAAAAGGGTTATCTGTCGAGTGATATAAATCCTCATACGTTGACTGTGAGCAAACCTATGAGTAAATCCAAACTTGCCAAGTTAAATGAGAAATATGGAACAGGTTCCAAGAATTTTGTTCCAGGAGAATCCAATCAAGTGAAGAAGGAGAAAAAGGCTAATGTTGGTCATATGACTGTCAAGCAATTGAGTGACAGACTGGAAAAGATTGAGGTTAAAACAGAGGCTAAAAAGAAAAATAATAGAAATGGTAAAGTAGGAATTAACAAGCATAATAACTACACACCTGATAAATATGCTCCTAGAAAAACTTGTGTCAAGTGTGGTAGTGTAATCATTTGTCTGTTAATTGCAAAACTACCATGCCTACTTCCATATCTGTGCCACATCATTTTCATAACATAAATGCCATGCCTTCTATGCCTATGAATGCTATGTCTACACAGAATATGAATGCACAGTTTGCTAATATGCCATTTGCACCTAATCCTTATTATGCTGCATTTACTATGCCACAAATGCCATTTAGCATGCCTTACTAGAACAACATGTTTACTAGTAGCATGCCATTTCCTGTTAATCAAAATATGCATGACAATTCTGCTATAATAAATGGTTTCAAAGGTCCAACTCAAATGACTAAGGATGAATCTGATATCCTCAAGTCAAATAAGATCGAAACCTAAGAAACAGAAAAAGAAAGCTAACAAGGCAGGACCCAAGGAAACTTGGGTACCAAAATCAACTTGATTTGATTTTGATGTGTACAGGGAAACAGAAAGAATCTATGGTACTTGGATAATGGCTATTTAAGACATATGACTGGTGATTCTACCCTGCTCACAGAGTTCAAGGAGAGAGCTGACCCAAGTATTACTTTTGGAGATGACAACAAGGGTTATACTGTGGGATATGGATTGATTTCAAAAGACAATGTCATCATTGAGGAGGTTGCCTTAGTGGATGGTCTCAAGCGCAATTTGTTGAGTATCACCCAACTTTATGATAAAGGCAATTCAGTAACCTTCAACTCAGAAGCCCGTGTTGTGATAAACAAGAGAAACAACAAAGTGGTTCTCACTGGTGTGAGAAAAGGGAATGTGTACTTAGCTGACTTCAACTCATAAAATACAGAATCTGTTACTTGTCTTCTCAGCAAAGCAAGTCAGGATGAAAGTTGGTTATGGCACAAGAAACTATCCCATCTAAACTTCAAGACCATGAATGAACTTGTAAAGAAAAAACTGGTTAGAGGTATTCCTCAAGTGGAGTTTTCTAAGGATGGACTGTGTGATGCTTTCCAAAAGGGAAAAAAATTTAAAGCATCATTCAGAAAGAAACTTGATTCAACAATTGAAGAACCTTTGCAACTGCTACACATGGATTTGTTTGGACCAGTCAATGTGTTGTCCATCTCAAAGAAAAGATTTTGCCTAGTAATTGTAGATGATTTCTTAAAGTTCTCTTGGACATATTTCCTTAAGTCTAAAGATGAGGCTAGTGAAATCATCATCAATCACATAAGGCAAGTCAATAATCATCCTAATTTCAAAGTTAGAAGAATCATGAGTGAAAATGGAACTGAGTTCAAGAATTATGTCATGAGAGCATTTTGTGAAGAAAATGGGAATTTGCATGAGTTTTCAGCAGCAAGAACTCCACAACAAAATGGAGTAGTAGAAAGGAAGAATATATCACTTATTGAAGCTGCAAGGACAATGTTTGAAGAGTCTAAGTTACCAACATATTTCTGGGCTGAAGCCGTAAATACTGCATGCTACACTCAGAATATTTCTCTGGTTAATCAAGCAAAATACATGACTACCTATCAATTGTTCAAGAACAAGAAACCAACTCTAAATTTTCTTCATGTCTTTGGCTGCAAATGTTATATCTTGAGAAATCAAACTGGTCAGACTGGGAAGTTTGATGCTAAAGCAGATGAAGGAATTTTTGTTGGATATGCTGTTGGTAAAGCATATAGAGTCTACAATCTAAGAACCAACATTGTTGTGTAATCAATACATGTTGTGTTTGATGATAAAAAGATTTAAGGACTGCAAGATGGAGATTACCATGAGAGCCTCAAATTTGACAATGTGGAGATGGTTAGTGATGATAGTGATGATGAAAGTGATCAAGAAACAGTATCAAAGGATAATGCAGAAAAATCCACTACCAATGAAGCATAAAATTCAACATCTGTCGAGTTGCATAATGCTTCATCCGTCGGGAGACAATCTGCTTTATCCGTCGGGAGACAACCAGCTTCATCCGTCGGCACTCAAAATTCACTATCTGTCGGGTCATCAAAAGAAGCTGGAGGTCAGAATAGATCACTTATAGAAAGTTCCCCTTTCTCAAATCATAGATCCATTAACTCAGAGGGAGTTTCTAACGATCAAAACTTAATCACACATCAAGACAACAATGAGGCCTCTTCATCTAGAACTAATCTACCTCAACAAAGGAAATGGACAAAGGATCATCCCTTTGAGCTCATCATTGGTGATGTATCTTCTAGAGTTCAAACAAAGAGAGCAACTCTAGAAGAATGTCTATACATCAGCTTTCTTTCTAAGGAAGAACCAAAGAAGGTAAAAGAAGCTTTGTTGGATCCTGATTGGATTTTAACTATGCAGGAGGAGCTAAACCAATTTGAGAGGAATAAGGTATGTAAGCTGGTGCCCAAGCCTAAAGGAAAGAATCCAATAGACACCAAATGGGTATTCAGAAACAAGATGGATGAAAATGGCATAGTAGTCAGGAACAAAGCTAGATTGGTTGTTAATGGCTATTGTCAACAAGAAAGAATAGATTTTGATGAAACATTTGCTCCTGTTGCAAGACTTGAAGCCATCAGAATCTTCTTAGCCTATGTAGCCCATGCCAATTTCAAAGTCTATCAAATGGATGTCAAAAGTGCCTTTCTGAATGAAGATTTGGAGAAGGAAGTCTATGTCAGTCAGCCTCCTGGTTTTGAAGATCCAAATTTTCCAGAATATGTTTACTATCTTTTGAAAGCACTTTATGGACTGAAGCAAGCACCTAGAGCCTGGTATGACACTTTGTCAAAGTTTCTTTTAGAGAATCACTTCACTAGAGGTACTGTAGACAAAACTCTTTTCTTTAGAAATGTTAATGGCTCTATTATACTTGTTCGTATTTATGTAGATGCCATTATTTTTGGCTCTACAGATGAAACACTTTGCAAAAAGTTTGCCAAATTGATGTAAAGTAAGTATGAAATCAGTATGATGGGAGAACTAACTTACTTTCTTGGTTTGCAAGTTAAGCAAGTTAGTGATGGAATATTCATTAGTCAAACTAAATACATTTATGATCTTTTAAAGAAGTTTGATCTAATGGATTGCACATCTGCAAAAACTCCCATGGATACTGCAACTAAGTTTGAATTAAACACTACTGAAAATCTGTGGATATTAGAAGTTATAGGGGCATGGTTGGCTCACTTTTGTAGTTAACAGCTAGTAGGCTAGATATAATATTTGCTACATGTTTGTGTGTTAGATTTCAGGCTGATCCTAGAGAATCTCACTTAGTAGCTATTAAGATAATTTTCAGATATCTCAAGGGAACACCAAAACTTGGCATTTGGTACCCTAGAGATTCTGGTTTTGATCTAACTGGTTATTCAGATGCAGATTATGCAGGTTGTAGAATTGATAGAAAAAGTACAACAAGAACCTGTCAATTTCTAGGAAACAAGCTTGTGTCCTGGTTCAGTAAAAAGCAAAATTCAGTTTCTACTTCTACAGCTGAAGCTGAATATATTGCTGCTGGCAGCTGCTGTGCACAGATTTTGTGGATGAAAAACCAATTGCTAGACTATGGTTTACAAGTTGAAAGGATTTCCATTTTCTATGATAACACAAGTGCAATTGCCATCACTGAAAATCCAGTGCAACATTCAAGAACAAAGCACATAGACATCAAGTACCACTTCATAAGGGAACATGTAATGAATGGTACTGTGGAACTACATTTTGTTCCAAGTGAAAAGCAGCTTGCAGATATATTTACCAAGTCACTGGATGAATCCACCTTTTCAAGGTTGGTAAGTGAGTTAGGTATGATTGATTATTCTTAAATCTTTTCAGATAATTTGCAAGTTGTAATGCAACCAGAAGTTTAATTGATTTTTCAGTCATGGATGAAATTTTGGCTAAGTCAAAATTTACATCTCGACGGATGATCACTATCCATCGAGTTTGATCATCCGTCGGTATACTATTTGTTAATAAAATCTGTTGTGCATATGTTGTGTACTTGATGATTACACAAACAAAATACCTAAGTAGATTTTACTTAGTGAAATAATGTAGCACTCGACAGATAAGGATTATAGTCCCGATGGATAAATCATTATAGTCCCGACGGATGATGACTTATTATCCATCGAGTGAGTAGCTTATGTAATAATGAGTCTGTAGCACATTTCTACATACACCTTTATATAGATTCTGTAGTAGCATATAAGTCATGATTGACTTTAACTAGATATGCAGAATAGGTTGATTAATTGTACATAGATGATGTCTTGTAATTCTGCATAAATGAATTGAAGTTAAGTGCCAAAATAGCTACCGACAGATGATTAACAAAGCCATCGACGGATGATCAAATAGCTATCAACGGATGTTTAATATAGCAGTCGACGGATGATCAATGAAGCCATCAACGGATGATCATAAAGTCGACGGATGATCATGCAGTCAACGGATAAAGAATTCAAATATCAGTTGACGGTGACAACTGGTCACATGCGTCGAAGTGTATGCAAATGGAATGAGGAAGCTTATTAACTGGGTAATAGAGAACAAAGTAACAAAGCATTAGACCCGATAGTTTTTATAATGATCCTGTCTTTTGACTTTGTAATCTAGGTAATATATAAACCAAGAAGTAGCAAATAGAAACTAAGATCTGAGATACAAAAAGTGAGAATCATTTGTAAGCAGAATAATTATCATTTCTCTATATTCTCAGTAGTTCATATTTGTAAGCAGCTGTGAGCATTCTTGCACACAGAGTTCTCTCGATATAATATATATCTCTGGTGGAATTGTTTAAATCCACCATAAAGTTTTTAAAGACTCTTGTTTTTAATTACTCGTGGTTTGGTTTACTTAAGTTTTTATTCCGCATTGTGCTAATCAATACACTTATATATATATATATTCGAGTTTGAACATTTTTATTTTAAGAAAAAGGTTCAAGAATTCCATTTAACCCCCCTTCTGTAATTCTTTCTATATTGTTAAAGGACTAACAATTGGTATCAGAGCAGGTTCTTAACTTATAAAGAGTTTAAAGATCAAAACAATTAAGCAAGATGAACAAGAAGGATGGTGGAATCAAGATTCCTTTTCTAGATAAAGATAATTACCATCATTGGAAGGTAAAGATGCATCTTCATATGATTTCTCAAGATGAGGCCTATGTGGACTACATAGAAAGAGGCCCTCGTGTTCCAATGAGAGCTGCAACAGGAACGAGCCATCAGTCCCCAAGCCAAGGCATGATTGGTCTGATCCTGACATTGAACAAGTCAGGAAGGATAAAAAGGCCATGAATATTCTGTTTAATAGAGTTGATGCAGACATGTTTGACAACATTATCAACTGCAAAACTGCCAAGGAAGTTTGGGATACTATACAGATAATCTGTGATGGCACAGAGCAAGTCAGAGAAAATAAGATGCAGCTCTTGATTCAGTAATATAAGCATTTTCACAATGAGGAAAGTGAGTCACTCACTGACATTTTTAGTAGGTTTCAAAAACTACTAAATGCTCTCAAGTTGCATGGAAGGGTCTATCAGACTAAAGACTCTAATCTGAAATTCCTTAGATCTCTTCCAAAGGAATGGAAACCAATGACAGTCTCATTAAGAAACTCACAAGATTATAATGAGTTTACTTTGGAGAGACTGTATGGCATCCTAAAAACCTATGAGCTTGAAATTGAGCAGGATGAAAGGATGGAGAGAGGAAAGAAGAAAGGAGGATCCATTACACTAGTTGCTGAGTTGGAAAAGGAGAAGGAAGTGAAGATGGAAGCTGTTGAATCAACTTCAAAGGTCTGTGAGAACAAGGGCAAGGGGCTTGCAGTAGAAAGTGAAGATTCATTGAGCCAAAATGACATGGAGGACATTGATGAGCACCTAGCATTTCTTTCTAGGAGATTTTCCAAGCTCAAGTTCAGGAAGAACTTTGGAGCAGCCAAGCCAAATAGAAACATGGTGGATAAGTCAAAATTCAAATGTTTCAAATGTGGCTTGGCAGAGCATTTTGCCAGTGAGTGTAGGAAGTTAGATTCCAGTAAGAAAAAGTTTGAGTCTGTGGATTATAAGCAAAAATATTTTGATCTACTCAAGAAAAAGGAAAGGGCTTTTATTACATAAGAAAATGACTGGGCAGCAGATGGTCTGGATGAAGATGAAGATGTCAGCTATGTCAATCTAGCCCTAATGGCCAACTCTGATGAGACAGAGACAAGTTCCTCAAGCAATCAGGTAATTACTACAAACCTTGCACATTTATCTAAAGCTGAGTGTAATGATGCCATTAATGACATGTCTACAGAATTATATCATTTGTGTGTTACACTTAAGTCTCTTACTAAAGAAAACGCTAAAATCAAAGAAAATAATTTGTTTTTAAGTGAGAGGAATAATGTGCTTGAGTCTCAGTTTATTGATTTTGAGAAATTAAGAATTGAGTGTAAGATTACTAAGGAGGAATTAACTGAGTACTTGAAAAAGGAAGAAATTTTAAAGAAGCAGCTAGAGCGTGAACAAGAAGTGATTAAAGCATGGAAAACGTCCAGGGATGTCCATGCTCAAATCACCAAAGTTCAAGGAATCGAGTCTTTCTGTGATGAAGCCTAGAAAAAGAACAAAGAGAAACTAAAACCTAATTTGGTAGATGGACTGCTAACAGATGTAGACTCGACAGATGATGAGGACTATCCGTCGAATAACAAAAAGTGTTATCTGTCGAATGATGAAAATCCTCATCCGTCGGCTGTGAGAAAGCCCATTAGCAAAGCCAAACTAGTTAAGCTAAATGAGAAGTATGGGCCTGTTTCCAAGAACTTTGTTTCAGGAGAGTCAAGTCAAGTTAAGAAAGGGAAAAAGGCTAATGTTGGTCACATGACTATCAAACAGTTAAGTGACAGACTGGAAAAGATTGAGGTAAAAACAGAGACTAAAAGGAAAAACAATAGGAATGGTAAAGTAGGGATTAACAAACACAATAACTACACACCTGATAAATATGCTCCCAGAAAAATCTATGTCAAGTGTGGTAGTGTAAATCATCTGTCTGTTAACTGCAAATCTGCCATGCCTACTTCCATGCCTGTGCAGCCTCAATTTCCTAACATGAATGCCATGCCTCCCATGCCTATTAATGCTATGTCTACACAGAACATGAATGCACAGTTTGCTAATATGCCATTTGCACCTAATCCTTATTATGCTGCATATAGTATGCCACAAATGCCATTTAGCATGCCTTACTAGAATAACATGTTTACCCATAGCATGCCATTTCCTGTTAGTCATAATATGCATGGTAATTCTGTTACAATGAATGGTTTCAAAGGCCCAACTCAAATGACTAAGGATAAATAAGAAATTCCTAAGTCAAATGAAATAAGGCCTAAGAAACAGAAAAAGAAAGCTAACAAGACATGACCCAAGGAAACTTGGGTACCAAAATCAACTTGATTTGATTTTGATGTGTGCAGGGAAACAAAAAGAATCTTTGGTACTTGGATAGTGGTTGTTCAAGACACATGACTGGTGATTCTACCCTGCTCACAGAGTTCAAGGAGAGAGCTGGCCCAAGTATTACTTTTGGAGATGACAACAAGGGTTATACTGTGGGATATGGCTTGATTTCAAAGGACAATGTCATCATTGAGGAGGTTGCCTTAGTGGATGGTCTCAAACACAATCTGTTGAGTATCAGCCAGCTTTGTGACAAAGGTAATTCAGTAACCTTCAACTCAGAAGCCTGTGTTGTGACTAATAAAAGAAGCAACAAAGTGGTTCTCACTGGTGTGAGAAAAGGAAATGTGTACCTAGCTGATTTCAACTCATCTAATGCAGAATCTGTAACTTGTCTTCTCAGTAAAGCAAGTCAAGATGAAAGTTGGCTATGGCACAAGAAGCTATCCCATTTAAACTTCAAGACCATGAATGAGCTGGTAAGGAAAGAACTGGTAAGAGGCATCCCTCTAGTGGAGTTTTCAAAGGATGGACTGTGTGATGCCTGCCAAAAAGGGAAGTAGATTAAAGCATCATTCAGGAAGAAACTTGATTCAACAATTGAAGAGCCTTTGCAACTGCTTCACATGGTTTTGTTTGGACCAGTCAATGTATTGTCCATCTCAAGGAAAAGATTTTGCCTAGTAATTGAAGATGTTTTCTCAAAATTCTCTTGGACATATTTCCTAACGTCTAAAGATGAGGCTAGTGAAATCATCATCAATCACATAAGGCAAGTCAATAAGCATCCTGATTTCAAGGTTAGAAGAATCAGGAGTGACAATGGAACTGAGTTCAAGAATTCTGTCATGAGAGCATTTTGTGAGGAAAATGGGATTCTGCATGAGTTCTCAGCAGTAAGGACTCCACAACAGAATGGAGTAGTGGAAAAGAAGAACAGATCACTTATTGAAGCTGCAAGGACAATGCTTGAAGAATCTAAACTGCCAACATATTTCTGGGCTGAAGCTGTAAATACTACATGCTACACTCAGAATATTTCTCTGGTTAATCAAGCAAGATGCATGACTCCCTATCAATTGTTCAAGAACAAGAAGCCAACTCTAAACTTTCTTCATGTCTTTGGCTGCAAATGCTATATTTTGAGAAATCAAACTGATCAAAATGGTAAGTTTGATGCTAAAGCAGATGAAGGAATTTTTTTTGGATATGCTGTTGGTAAAGCATATAGAGTCTACAATCTAAGAACCAACATTGTTGTGGAATCAATACATGTTGTGTTTGATGATAAAAAGATTGAAGGACTGAAAGATGGAGATTACCATGAGAGCCTCAAATTTGACAATGTGGAGATGGTTAGTGACGACAGTGATGATGAAAGTGATCAAGAAAATGTATCTAAGGATAATGCAGATAAATCTACCACCAATGAAGTACAAAACTCAACATCTGTCGAGTTGCACAATGCTTCATCCGTCGGAAGGCAATCTGCGTTATCCGTCGGGAGACAACCAGCTTCATCTATTGGTACTCAAAATTCACCATCCGTCGGGTTATCAAAAGGAGTAGGAAGTCAAGGTAGATCACCGATCCCCTTTCTCAAATCAAAGATCCACAAACTCAGGGGGAGTTTCAAATAGTCAAAACTCAATCACACATCAAGACAACAATGAGGTCTCTTCATCTAGAGCTAATCTACCTCAAAAAAGGAAATGGACAAAAGATCACCCCTTTGAGCTTATCATTGGTGATATTTCTTCTAGAGTTCAAACAAGAAGAGCAACTCAAGAAGAATGTCTATACAACAACTTTCTTTCCAAGGAAGAACCAAAGAAGGTAGAAGAAGCTTTGTTGGATCCTGATTGGATATTAGCTATGCAGGAGGAGCTAAACCAATTTGAAAGGAATAATGTGTGGAAGCTAGTACCCAAGCCTAAAGGAAAGAATCCAATAGACACCAAGTGGGTATTCAGAAACAAGATGGATGACAATGGCATAGTAGTCAGGAACAAAGCTAGATTGGTTGCTAAAGGCTATTGTCAACAAGAAGGAATAGATTTTGATGAAACATTTGCTCCTGTTGCAAGACTTGAAGCCATTAGAATCTTCTTAGCCTATGCAGCCCATGCCAATTTCAAGGTCTATCAAATGGATGTCAAAAGTGCCTTTCTGAATGGAGATTTGGAGGAAGAAGTATATGTCAGTCAACCTCCCGGTTTTGAAGATCCAAATTTTCCAGAATATGTTTACTATCTTTTGAAAGCACTTTATGGACTGAAGCAAGCACCTAGAGCCTGGTATGACACTTTATCAAAGTTTCTTTTGGAAAATCACTTCACAAGAGGTACTGTAGATAAAACTTTATTTTTCAGGAATGGTAATGGCTCTAGTATACTTGTTCAAATTTATGTAGATGATATTATTTTTGGCTCTACAGATGAGAAACTTTGCAAAAAGTTTGCCAAATTGATGCAAAGTAAGTATGAAATGAGTATGATGGGATAACTAACTTACTTTCTTGGCTTACAAGTTAAGCAAGTTAGTGATGGAATATTCATTAGTCAAACTAAATAAATTTTTGATCTTTTAAAGAAGTTTGATCTAATGGATTGCACAGCTACAAAAACTCCCATGGCCACAACAACTAAGCTTGAATTAAACACTACTGAAAAGTCTGTGGATATTTTAAGTTATAGAGGCATGGTTGGCTCACTTCTGTACTTAACAGCTAGTAGGCCAAATATAATGTTTGTTACATGTTTATGTGCTAGAATTCAGGCTGATCCTAGAGAATCTCACTTAATAGCTATTAAGAGAATTTTCAGATATCTCAAGGGAACACCAAACCTTGGCATTTGGTATCCTAGAGATTCTGGTTTTGATCTAACTGGTTATCAGATGCAGATTATGTAGGTTGTAGAATTGATAGAAAGAGTACAACAGGAACCTGCCAATTTCTAGGAAACAAGCTTATGTCCTGGTTCAGTAAAAAGCAAAATTCAGTTTCTACTTCTATAGCTGAATATATTGCTGCTGGCAGTTACTATGCACAGATTTTGTGGATGAAGAATAAATTGCTAGACTATGGTCTGCAAGTGGAAAGAATTCCCATTTTCTATGATAACACAAGTGCAATTGCCATAACTGAAAATCCAGTACAGCATTCAAGGACAAAGCACATAGACATCAAGTACCACTTCATAAGGGAACATGTAATGAATGGTACTGTGGAACTACATTTTGTTCCAAGTGAAAAGCAGCTTGCAGATATATTTACCAAGCCACTGGATGAATCCACCTTTTCAAGGTTGGTAAGTGAGTTAGGTATGCTTAATTACTCCTAAATCTATCTGAGTTACTTTGCAAGTTGATATGCAGCCATAAATTTAACTGATTTTTCAGTCTTGGATGACATTTTGGCTAAGTCAAAATTTACATCTCGACGGATGACTCTTATCCATCGAGTTTGGTCATCCGTCGATATACAGTTTGCTAATAAAAATCAATTACTTTTCTGGAATATTTTATGTCTCGACGGATAACTGTTTATCCTCATCCGTCGAATTGTCTTAATCTCAGCCGTTAATTCCATGTACATTATCCATCGAGTATACTTACAGTTTGTAAGCATTACACGACGGATAATGGGTGGAATTTTTACAGTTTATTTTTTAAACGACTATTTTAGACAATTTCTATTGGTTACTCTATTTTACTTTATTATTTTTTTGATCAGTTATTTTTGAGATAGTATAAAAGCTTATTTCATTGCAATTGTTTTCTTTTATCATTCTCAAATTCAACTGCTCTAATTTCATTCTCTCTCAAGCACTTACTCTTCTTCTCTTCAAGCTTTTATTCTCTAACAATGGAACCTGTTGTAAAGATTATGTCTCAAACTGGGTTCATTTATGAGAAGAACAATTTCACTGCATTAGTTAACAAGGGTATTCAGCAATCGAATGACTATCACAAGATGATGGACTTTGTGAAGAATTGCAAGCTCAATTATGCCATGTTGGAATCACCCACAATCTTTTGTGAAGTTGTTGAAGAGATGTGGACCACTGCCACCTACAACTATACTGACAAGACCATCACTCTAACCATCAAAGGTAAAGAATTTTGTATCAATAGTGATGTGATAAAAACATGTTTCAAAATTCCTGATAACAATGTAACCTCACCACACAATGACACTGATATTATAAATATGCTTAATTCCATGCACTATGCACTTCCTACTTCTAAACTGAGTGATATTAGGAGAATGGGTCTTAGGAAGGAGTGGAGTTTCTTGTGTGATGTAGTTACAAAGGTTTTCTCAGGAAAGATCATTAATTTTGATTCAATGAATATTTCCATGCTTAACATGCTATATATGCTAGTTACAGATAAATTTTATAATTTCAGTGACCTTGTCTTGTTTGAGTTAGGTTTTAAATTAGGTGAGTTAGCTAAAAAAGGTAAGAATGTGTATTATGCTAGATTTCTTATGTTATTGGCTAACCACCTCTATGAAGAGATTGTGCTTGAGAACCCTAACAACAAACTGGATTGTTGGGTTCAAGAGAGAAGGCTCATTGCAGATTTGAACAGGGCCAATCATCACAAGAATGTGCCAATGTTCTACTTTCCTGTAATGCAAGCACCTCAAGTAAGTGAGGTAAGTTCATCCATCCCTATAACTATTCCAACCTCCACAATTTCTTTGAGTTCAGGAGTAGCTATGACAACTGTGCCAATGACCAAATAGTTGCCTACCAAAGCTGCCAAACCTACTACTATTTCCAAATCCAAATCAAAGAAAACCCCCTCTGGTATCTCTCAAAAGATGCCAGTTGAAAAATCCACAAAAGCCAAGGAGGGGAGTGTGAAGAAGGGAAAGTCAGGTGAGGGAAGGGGTGAACATCAAAGAAACCCCAAGAATAAGGTTGGAGAGTTGAGTGAATCCCAGCCTAGCCACACTGCAGTTTCCCAACAAACTGCAGTGCTTAAAAAGGATAAAAGCTCACTTCTAGCTGCATCCTCCCAAAAGGATGTAGTTATTGAACAAAGCTCTCAACCGAGAGCACAGGCCAAGAGGGTTAGGGACACAAGCTCACCCCAAACTTATACAAGAAAGAAGAAATCTAAAACCTCTGGGGATGCACAGGATATACACACAGTGCAAACTGGTGCTAAAGACACATTCACTGCACCTTCTCAAGTTCAGTTTGATGTGGCTCCAACAAATGTGGAGTCACAGCCAAAATCTCTAGTTATAGAAGCACCTCAAACACCATACTCACCAACAAATTCTCTGGATGTGGATGTGATAGACACATCAATTCCTGATTCCCTTTCTTTAACTCTGTTGGGGAAGCCAAAATCTAGTGCAAGTGAGCATCATCTTTTAGATGATTTGTTGGCTCACTTGCCAATTCTTTCAGAAACTGTTGTGTCATCTGTGCCTAAAATTTCTTCAATCAGCACAGAGTCAACAATAGTTTCTCTTCCCACCTCATTCATTTCTACTCTCTCGACGGATATTGCTCATCCGTCGAGTAGTGATTGTATCCCGACAGATAAGCCTAACAGCAGTTATTCGTCGGATAGCAAAACCACTCACTCGATGGATATCACTCATATGTCGAGTATCTCTGCACAACTTCAAACTCCAATTATTTCAAGTGCAGAAGATTTAGTGATTGTACAGTCACTCTTAGGATTGAGAGAGCAGAGTGTCTTGAGTGAGAGGCTGGGTTGCTCCCAGGCAAAAGGAGAGGAAATGAGTGAAAATCTGTAATCCATTTCTTCAGGATTGGCAAAAGGGAGTGAGAGGAGTCCCACCTTAGTAGGTGATGGTGAGGGTGTGAGGGTGGGAAGCCAGGGTGAGACCCTGATGCAACAAAAGAGAGAACATGAGAGAAAAGCAGGTACAGAGGGTATAAGGATGGATCCAGCCATTGCTCATGAGTCAATGATTGTGGATGATGCAGAAAAGGAAAGACAATTTCAGCAACATTACAAAGCTGTAACTGATAACATTTCCTTGGATGCTGACACTTTTACTCATCCTATGTCAACCTATCAACTGTTGGCTGCTCAGGGCAATGAGGAGGCAGATAAGACTCTAAATCTAGTACATACTTCAGAATCTCTACAAAGGGATAAAGCTGCTGTTAATTTAATGCCTTCTACAGCTGGTGAGCCATCTGAAGAATTTGGAGTAAATTCTAATGATGATGACTCTGTTTCATTTGATGGAAGCATGAACTTAGGGGGAGATGAAGGCCCAAGCTCCATTCCAGATCTACCTGAATGGGCATTGACAAAGGAGTCTACACCAGGACAATTCAATATATCCTTGGTTAAACAAATCATGTCTATTCAAAAGGCCATTCAGAACACCTCAAATGATGGTACCAAGGCTATTCTTCAAGCCCACATAGATTCTCTACATCTCATGAAGCTACAACAATTAAGATAGAATCTGAGTGTGGATGAACTCAAAAAGTATATAGCTGACTTGAAGACTTATAATTCTGAGAAGCTGGATTCAATAATGCCCTATGGTACCATGCATGATCTGCTCCTGAGACTGAGAAGAGAATCAGATGCTGAAAAGAAGCTGGCCAAATTGGAGGACAGAGTTCAAGTTATTGAAAACTCTGTGGCCACCATTCTTCAAAATCAACAGTCTTAGACCAGTCTTCTAATGCAACTGGCTAAAGCACAAGGCTTGACTCCTCAACTTGATGCTAACAAAAAGTGGGAGAAAGGACCAAGTGAGGAGGAGAAACTTCAGATACAAATCAGTAAAGTAATTGTGCCTTCAATTACTGTCTCAAAGCCACCAGTTGCAGATGGTATAGATTTGATTCAAGCAACAGCAGCTAACTTGAAAGTTGCTGAGAAAGAAAAGTTGAGTTTGGTCAACTGGAAGAAGATTGATGAGGAGATACAGAAAAAGTTTGAACTTGTTAAGGAGCCAGTTAAGTCAGCCATCCATCACTCTCAAGTCAAGCAAATTAGTGTGAATGAGATGAGCATGAACTATCTGGAAAGAGGACAATCTTCCTGCATCAAGTCTCCAAAGACTGAAATGACTCTTAAACCAAGGGCAAACTACTCAAAATCATCCTTGAAGAACCCCTTGGACACTGTGTATGAGACACCCAAGCCTAATGAGAAGAAGCTTTTGTCAAGATCAATTGTCTTCTATAAAGATCCAACTGATTCAGTCTCTAAAAGGAGGATTGCTAAGATTTTCAGAAATGGGAAAGAAATTTGTGTGGTGGCTGGACATCCTCAATTTGCTCAAGCACAGAGAGAAGAAAAAGCTAGATTGAAGCAGGAAAAGAAGCAGGTTGCTCTAGATGCTAAAAAGGCTAAACAAAAGAGAGAGCAGATTGCTATCTTGGCCAAGCTACATGCTGTAAATTCATCACAAAAAATTCCCTCTCAACTATCTGAAGCAACTGAATCAAGGATGTAAGTTGAAGAACGGAAGAAATCTCCAAGAAAGAAGCAATTGGCTAAAAGAACTAAAAGGAAACTGGATATTGTTGACAAAGAATTGGAAGATCAATTTCCTAAGGAATCCACACCAGCTACAACTCAAGCTTCAAAGCCCTCAGTGGTATTTAAAGATATAAGGGTGGTGGATCCCTATAGGAATATTCATGGTGAACCTATTGTGCCCAAGGATGAGCCAATAGAATGGGAGAACGTACCAATTCCAGACTTCAATCTACCAATCCTTAGCAAGCCAAAAAGGACAAAGTCAAGTGCAATCAAGAAAGTGAAGCTGTCACCTCTAAAATCCAAGTCTGTAGTTAAAGCTCAGCCCAAAGTCAATAAGGGAGACTACTTGTACTTGTGTGACATCAAAGAATTTTCTGATCTAAACCTCTATCTGGATGAACTAGATGAAGTAAGGAGTATTGATGCATACAGGAACCTACCTGAAAGGTTAGTGTTCAAGTACAAAGGAGGAAAGAAGATTCAGTGGCCACTTCACAGGATTCTTCAAGAGAGCCAATCTGTACTGATTAAAGTTTATTCATCCTTCAAGAAGAACTTTGGGTTCAACATCACTGCAAGAAGATTAGTATTGAAGAAGATTGAAGAACTAAGGAGTGTTAGAGCTAAAGATGCACTCCCAAAGACTCTTATCATCCCATACACAAGGAGAAGTGTGCATCTAAGGCCCTACTGGCTGATGGAGTTCATAGATGACAAAGGGGTGATAAGATTCTTCAGATTAGAAGACCAATTGAGCATCTCCAGCAATGAGACTCTCTTGAAAATGCAAGAAAAGCTAAATCTCTCAGAATCTGATGAAATGGAATTCCACAGGAAGCTCCAAAATCAGATTGATGAAAACAACAGAAAGCTTGGAAGAAGATCCAGACCTTCAAGAAACTAGAAAAATCTGCTCAGGCTAGAGGAGCATCTTGAAAATGACTGTGAGCCAAACTTTGTACATTTTGTTATTTGAAGCACTTTTTAGTATTATCTACTTTTCTTTAAAGCTGTATGCTTAGGGTGTTTTGTTATCATCAAGTATCTCTTAATTTATGGCTACAATTCCAGTAGACATAAATTAGGGGAGATTGTTGTGCATATATTGTGTACTTGATGATTACACAAACAAAACACCTAAGTAGATTTTACTTAGTGAAATAATGTAGCACTCGACGGATAAGGATTATAGTCCCGACGGATAAATCATTATAGTCCCGACGGATGATGACTTATTATCCATCGAGTGAGTAGCTTATGTAATAATGAGTCTGTAGCACATTTCTACATACACCTTTGTATAGATTCTGTAGTAGCATATAAGTCATGATTGA
This sequence comes from Apium graveolens, assembly GCF_009905375.1. Classification (NCBI taxonomy): domain Eukaryota; kingdom Viridiplantae; phylum Streptophyta; class Magnoliopsida; order Apiales; family Apiaceae; genus Apium; species Apium graveolens. Next base: position 158,266,245 of record NC_133650.1, read on the forward strand.
CTTTAACTAGATATGCAGAATAGGTTGATTAATTGTACATAGATGATGTCTTGTAATTCTGCATAAATGAATTGAAGTCAAGTGCCAAAATAGCTACCGATGGATGATTAACAAAGCCATCGACGGATAATCAAATAGCTATCAACGGATGTTTAATATAGCAGTCGACCGATGATCAATGAAGCCATCAACGGATGATCATAAAGTCGACGGATGATCATGCACTCAATGGATAAAGAATTCAAATATCAGTTGACGGTGACAACTGGTCACATGCGTCAAAGTGTATGCAAATGGAATGAGGAAGCCTATTAACTGGGTAATAGAGAACAAAGTAACAAAGCATTAGACCCGATAGTTTTTATAATGATCCTATCTTTTGACTTTGTAATCTTGGTAATATATAAACCAAGAAGTAGCAAATAGAAACTAAGATCTGAGATACAAAAAGTGAGAATCATTTGTAAGCAGAATAATTAGCATTTCTCTGTATTCTCAGTAGTTCATATTTGTAAGCAGCTGTGAGCATTCTTGCACACAGAGTTCTCTCGATATAATATATATCTCTGGTGGAATTGTTTAAATCCACCAGAAAGTTTTTAAAGACTCTTGTTTTTAATTACTCGTGTTTTGGTTCACTTAAGTTTTTATTCCACATTGTGCTAATCAATACACTTATATATATATATATATTCGAGTTTGAACATTTTTATTTTAAGAAAAAGGTTCAAGAATTCCATTCAACCCCCCTTCTGTAATTCTTGCTATATTGTTAAAGGACTAACAAAATCAATTACTTTTCTGGAGTATTTTATGACTCGATAGATAACTGATTTATCCTCATCCGTCGAATTGTCTTATTTTTAGCCGTTGATTCTCTGAACATTATCCATCGAGTATACTTACAGTTTGTAAGCATAACACGACGGATAATTGAAGGAATTTTTACAGTTTATTTTTAAACGGCTATTTTGGGAAATTCTTATTGGTTAATTTATTTTACTTTATTATTTTTGATAGTTATTTTTGAGATAGTATAAAAGCTTAATTCATTTTCATTACTTTTCTTTTATCATTCTCAAATCATCTGCTCAAATTTCTTTCTTTCTCAAAGCACTTACTCTCTCTCTACAAGTTTTACTCTCTAACAATGGCACCTGTCATCAAGATAATGTCTCAAACTGGATTTATTTATGAGAAGAACAACTTCACCGCTCTTGTGAACAAGGGGATTCAACAGTCTGGTGACTACCACAAGATGATGGATTTTGTGAAGAACTGCAAACTTAATTATGCCATGCTGGAATCACCCACCATATACTGTGAAGTTGATGAAGAAATGTGGACGACTGCAACATACAACTCAACTGATAAGACTATCACATTCACTATTAGTGGTAAGGAATTCTGTGTTAATAGTTATATTGTTAAAGCATGTTTCAAAATTCCTGATAATACTGTAACTTCACCACACACAGACACTGACATTGTTAATATGCTTAACTCCATGAACTATGCACTCTCAACTTCTAAATTAAGTGAAATTAGGAGGTTGGGTCTTAGAAAGGAATGGAGTTATCTGTGTGATGTAGTTACCAAGGTCTTTTCTGGTAAAATCAGTAATTTTGATTATGTCAATATCTCTAAGCTTAACATGCTTTACATGCTTGTTACTGATAAAATTTTCAATTTCAGTGATCTTATCATAATTGAGTTGGGGTTTAAGTTAGGGGAGTTAAATAAGAGGGGTAAAAATGTTTACTATGCTAGATTTTTCATGATGCTTGCTAACCACCTCTCTGAGGAAATTGTGCTTGAGAACCCAACCAACAAACTAGATTGTTGGGTTTAAGAAAGAAGAATTATTGCAGATTTGAACAGGGCAAACCATCACAAAGAGGTTCCACTCTTTTATTTCCCTATAATGGAAGCACCTCAGGTAAGTGAGGTAATTTTGTCTGTCTCTACTCTTCCAACCTCACAAATTTCTTTGCATTCTAGTGTAGCTATGGCAACTGTGTCAATGACCCAACAGTTGCCTACCCAAGCTACCAAATCCAAAATTTCAAAAACAAAGACAAAGAAAGCCTCCTCTGGTGTCTCTCAAAAGATGCCAGTTGCAAAATCCACCAAATCTAAAGAGGGGAGTGTGAAGGTGGGTAAGGTAGGTGAGGGACAGGGTGAACATAAAAGAAACCCTAAGGATAAGGTTGGAGAGTGTTAGGGTTTATACTGAAATATTCGTTTGAAGTATATACTTTAATAATAAATTATTTGAGAATCTTGAATGCATGTTTTCACATAGTCTGTATATTATATATTGTAGACAATCTAGTATCAAATGGGATAGCAGAAGATTAGATTGTCAAACTCCTTATATAATATAATAAAGGTTCACAATCTAAGTGGTATTAGACAAACCACTGGAACGGTTGAAGTATTATTTAGAAATAGTTTATCTTGACTATTGAATAATACTTGTATACTTTGTGTATATTGAACGGGATCAAAATAGTAGAATAATTGTTTCTTTTATTCTGACAATAAAGAAGAACTAAGATTCTACGATATTATTATTGCTTAGGTTCTTAATCCGGATGTAGTAATTGACACTTGTATTTAATGCACATGCCTTGATTCATACATTAAGTAATTTATTTTAAATTACAAATTTATGTATTGGGCAATGACATTATATACAGAGTGGGATATTAACTATAAAAGGAAACCATGTCCGAAAAATATATTCGGGTGATGATGTCCTCTTGAAAGCTCATAAAGATAATTATGCTTTAGTCCTGCAGGCAGATTTGTTCTTGCATAATTATAAGGTTGAGTGGATGATCAAGGATAAAAGATATTGATTAAATTAATTGTCAGAAATTAATTTAATTAATGGACATGCGATATCTTAAACATGGGGAATTTATAAGCAATTAATATGGGAGCCGAATTAAATAATTAGTTTACGGAATTAGGAAAGGTAGTGCAAATATTAATTCTTTAGTGGGTTGAATTAATATTTAATGACATTGGGCTTAGCACAAAATGTCATTGGAAGGCCTGACCTAATGGTCCATGATCCCTACTGTAGCCTATATATATTCTCATTCTCCTAAAGCTAGGGTTAACACACAAAAAACGAAATCACATCCTAGGGTTTGAGAGAGGCAGCCATTTTCCTCAAGGAGCCAGCTAGGATTTTGGAATTTCAGAGCTTTGGGAGAGGTACATCTTGGGAGATCGAAGCCCACACTTCGTCCAAGGAGAATCAGGGAATACAGTAGAAGACGTGGATTTGAATCGCTTGCGCCGTATCGATTAAGGTTAATGTTCTATTCATACTCTTTTAAATTAATATCATAAAACGCAGGGCCAAGATTCGATAGATCCAACAATTGGTATCAAGAGCCTGGTTCTAGGTTCTGCGTTTTATGATATGTTGTCCATGTCATGATTATATATGCATGTATATAGTGTTATGCTTGTATTGATTCGGTGATGCAGGTTATTATTCACTATTATGACCATGTTTTAATTATGTGTTTGGATCCCACGTGGTTTAATCATGGTTATTTTGTTATGATTGGATTCCACGTGGTTTATCGTGGTTTTGTTGTAAATCACGAGGGTTGATCGTGAAACAGAGATATTTCGCTGCTGCATTCTGTTTTCGGGGTGCTTCGCTGTTTTGGCTGCTGATTTTGCATACGATGTCCAATTTGGGCTTACGATACCTTTTCGGAAATGGCAGAACGAGACGATCAGGGATCAAAGGGTCAAAAGACCATTGACCCATTATTTCAAGGCGTTTTGAGGCTGTTAAGGCCTCCAACCGGGCTCTCAAAGATTTCCAGAATTTTTCGAAGGATAAATTCGAAGCTATTTTTCTGGGGCCATAATAGTGGATGTGTTTTATTATGTTTTACATAATTTCTGCTTCTCTTGATTATTGCTACTATGTGTTTATTGTCTTTGTTGTTATGCCATGTGATACTAACCCTTTTCTTGCTAGAATGACATGGACATATGGATGTTTTTATTAATGCTTTAATCATGATAGTATGCTGCTATGTTATGTGTTCTTTGTGTTATTATAATACATGTGGACTTCGAAGAAATAACATAGGACGATGCATCTAGATTAAAATCCTCAAAGTAAATACTAAGTGGGAGAGGGAATTAATATGAAATTAAATCCCATGGTCTCCATTATTGTTTGTATGTAATTTAACATAAAGACGAATATAAATTATATATACGTCACCCATCGTGGCATGTAATTTATGGTGTCTAGAATGTTATAGAAATTACTAGAACAAACTTCTTAAATTAATAAGTTTTAAAAAGAAATAAATACGAATTTTCTTTATTTCTGATATGGGGCAATTTTGTCAAAAACGGGTTCATCGAACTTGTAAGGCTGTGGGTATTAAGTGAGACCGATGTGACTCCTCCACTACCTGGAAATCAAACCATTGATGAATATTGAATTGAATTATTCTATTCAAGGAAAAATTACGAATATTGGAAGGTATACACGCCACCCATCGTGGCGTACCAAGTTCCATAAATTTCGAATAATTTAAGATTTGATGATGGTATACACTTAGCTATGAAAAATAATATAGACCACCCCAACGTGGCATATTGTTTAGTAATAGGGCCGAAGTAACATTTAAACAAAGTTAGGTGGTATACATGTCACACATCGTGGCGTACCAGAAACTTATGGTGTTTAGATGTTAGTGCATTTAATTTTAATAATTGTTAGAGGAATCAATAGGTCTTAATATTTAATGCACCCTTTTTTATGTGTAATGTGATGTTTTTTATGCATGATTTTCAGGATAAAATGGGCTTTAATCCACTATTCACCATACTTAAGGATAATAAACTTAGCGGACCTAACTATATTGAATGTAAACGAAATTTGGATATTGTGTTGACTGCTGAGGAGTACAAGTTTTGCACTTATGAACCCAAGCCTGATCAGTCTGCTGCTGATACTCCTGAAGATGAGAAAAAGTATTATAAGCGGTGGATTAAGGCTGATGAGATGTCGCGATGTTACATTCTGGCAGCAATGTCGGGTGTTTTGCAGCATCAGCATCATTCTATGGCCACTGCTTCGGATATGCTCTTTAATCTCAATGAACTTTTTGGAGATCAGAATAGGGCTGCTAGGCAAGTATCCATGAAGGATTTAATGAACACTCAGATGGCTGAAGGAACACCTGTAAGGGATCATGTTCTCAAGATGATGCCACATCTGAATGAGATAGAGATCCTCGGTGCTGAACTTGACGGGGAAACCCAGATTGACATTATCCTTATGAGCTTGTCCAAGAGTTTTGAGCATTTCTGCTTGAATTACAACATGAACAAGAGGCAGTATAGTCTCACGGAACTGCTGACAGAACTTCAAGCAGCTGAAGGATTATTTCGGCAGAGTGTTCAAGTGAATGTGGATGAGAAAGGTTCTTTCTCTAAGCTGAAAGGTATTAAGAAGAAAAAAAAGGATCAGACACATAAAGCTGTGAATGCAGTGGGAGTTCAAGGTGGTGTGAAAAAGCCTAAGGGAAAGTGCTTCAGGTGCAAACAGTCAGGTCACTGGAAATAGGATTGTCATCTTCCTAAGAAGGCAAACAATACTGGTATGTCTCTTTCTCTAGTTACGGAAACATTTATAGCGGCTATATCTACGAGCACTTGGTGTGTAGATACAGGAGCCACTGATCATGTTTGTAATTCTATGCAGGGGTTCCAGCTATCCAGAATGCTTAGAGATGGTGAGATATACATGTTCATGGGAGATGCTACGAAAGTAGCAGTAGTTGCAGTAGGAGTTATTCATTTATCTTTTGGTTCTGATAGGATTTTGGTTTTGAACAATTGTCTTTATATACCTTCTTTTAGAAGAAATTTAATTTCAGTTTCTAAACTTGCTTTGGATGGTTATAATGTTTGTTTGGATCGTAATGTTTCTATTATGATGAATAAATGAAATATATGTTCTGGTACATTGTAAGATAATTTGTATATAATTAATCCTAGTCAACCTGCACTGCAACTACAATATAGGGAATTGAACAACACATCTTCTAACTCTACTAAAAGAAAGGAACCTTCTAGTATTAACCAAACATATCTTTGGCACTTGAGATTAGGTCATATTAACTTGAGGAGGATTCAAAGACTGGTAGTAGACGGGCCTTTAAGCTCATTGGCAGTGGAGCCGTTTCCAGTTTGTGAATCCTGCTTGGAAGGAAAAATGACTAATAGGCCTTTCAAGGCAAAGGGGAATATAGCCAAACAAGTGTTAGAATTGGTTCACTCTGATTTATGTGGACCCATGAATATCCAAGCAAGAGGTGGTTATAAGTATTTCGTCACTTTCATTGATGATTATTCTAGAAATGGGTACGTTTATTTGTTGCACCGTAAGTCTGAGTGCTTTGATAAGTTCAAAGAGTACAAAGCTAAAACGAAGAAGCGACTTAATAAAAGTATCAAGTCACTACGATCAGATCGTGGTGGCGAATACTTGCTTGGAGAATTTAGGGAATACCTATCAGAAAATAGGATAGAATCCCAGTTAACTGTACCAGGCACACCCCAGCAGAACGGTGTAGCAGAGAGAAGGAACTGGACTCTTTTAGAGAATGTTAGATCGATGATGAGTTATTCGGATTTACCCAAGTCATTTTGGGGACATGCCTTAGAGACAACAGCTTATCTTCTGAACTTAGTACCTTCTAAGTTGGTTCCTAAAACCCCCTTAGAATTGTGGACCGGGGATAAACCGAGTCTAAGACACATTCAGATATGGGGTTGTCCAGCACATGTGCTGAACAAGAACACGACTAAGTTAGAATCTCATACAGAAGTAAAGTTGTATGTAGGCTACCCCATGGGAACAAAAGGTTATTTATTTTATAGTCCGAAGAATCGGGATGTCATTGTTAGCACCGATGCAAGATTCTTAGAGGATGACTATATAATGAATCACAAACCCATGAGGAGTGTCGTTTTAGAGGAAATAGTGGGAGGGACAGATAATACCCATGAAGCTGTAGTACAAGTAGAACAACCACAACAAAATGTACAACCTGTCACTAATACCACACCAGTGCCTCGTCGTGGGAGGGTTGTTCAACAGCCTGATAGATTCATGTTTTTGGGAGAGTCTTCAGACTTGGTCTCTGGTGAACATGATGATGATCCCCGTACATACGAAGAGGCAGTAAAAGACAAAGATGCAGATCTTTGGCAAAAGGAGATGGAATCTGAGATGGAATCAATGTATTGTAATCAGGTCTGAGAGCTCGTGGAACCACCCAAAGGTATAAAACCTATTGGATGTAAGTGGATCTACAAGAAAAAGAGGGGATTAGATAAAAAGGTGAAAGCCTGGAAAACAAGACTTGTTTCGAAAGGGTATACTCAGAAAGAAGGTATCGATTATGAGGAAACCTTTTCACTGGTAGTCATGCTTAAGTCAATCCGTATTCTTTTATCTATTGCAGCTCATCTCGATTATGAGATTTGGAAAATGGATGTTAAGACAGCTTTCCTTAATGGAAGTCTTGAAGAAACCATCTATATGCAACAACCAGAGGGATTCATTAAAGAAGGCCAAGAGCATCTTGTATGTAAGCTTAAGAGGTCTATTTATAGACTTAAACAAGCTTCTAGGTATTGGAACATTCATTTTGATCAGGAAGTCTAGTCGTATGGATTTGATCAAAGTCCAAGCGAAACATGCATGTATAAGAGATGTGAGAGAAATGCAGTGGTTTTTCTAGTACTATATGTTGATAACATTTTACTCATTGGAAACAATGTTAAGATGTTGTCTTCAATAAAGGCATGGTTGTTCATACAATTTGAAATGAAGGACTTAGGTGAAGCAACATACATCCTTGGGATCAAAGTTATAAGGGATCGCAAGAAAAGGATGTTGGCTTTATCTCAGGAGCCCTACATAGATGATGTATTAGCTCGTTTTAACATGCAGGACTCCAAGAAGGGTAATTTACCTTTCAGACATGGAATTTCTCTATCAAAGAGTCAGTGCCCTTCGACATCTAAGGAGATAGAGAACATGAAGGCAGTTCCTTATGCTTCGGCATGTGGAAGCCTAATGTATGCTATGTTATGTACAAGGCCTGATATCTGCTTTGACGTGGGCATAGTTAGCCAATACCAGTCAAACCAAGGACAGGAACACTGGAGTGCAGTAAAAAAAATACTCAAGTACCTGCGAAGGACTAAGGAGTATATGATAGTTTACAAGTCCTCTGATTTATTGCCTCCGGGATATACTGATTCAGATTTCCAGAAAGATAAGGATAAGAGAAAATCCACATCGGGATGTGTTTTTACTTTGGCAGGTGGAGCCGTAATATGGAGGAGTGTGAAGCAGAAATGCATTGCAGACTCAACCATGAAAACCGAATATGTGGCAGCCTCTGAGGCAGCCAAAGAGGCTATATGGTTTTGAAACTTCTTGCTGAATTTGGATGTGGTTCCTAATTTGCCACGGAAAATCATGATTTATTGTGATAATACTGGTGTTGTGGCAAATACCAAGGAACCATGGGCCCATAAGGCAGCAAAACACATAGAGCGTAAGTATAACCTCATACGACAGTTCGTTAAGCGAGGAGATATCATTGTGGCTGATATAGCATCAAAGGATAAACGGGCAGATTATTTCACGAAGAGCTTACCAGCTAAGGCTTTTCAGGAGCACGTGGAAGCGATAGGAGTCAGATACTTGGTCACATAGTTATATAGTTGGTAGTGGATTGCTTGTAATAAACACTGATATACTCAAAGAATATCTTGAGTATAAGTGGGAGATTGTTAGGGTTTATACTGAAATATTTGTTTGAAGTATATACTTTAATAATAAATTATTTGAGAATCTTGAATGCATGTTTTCACATATTCTGTATATTATATATTGTAGACAATCTAGTATCAAATGGGATAGCAAAAGATTAGATTGTCAAACTCCTTGTATAATATAATAAAGGTTCACAGTCTAAGTGGTATTAGACAAACCACTGGAACGGTTGAAGTATTATTTAGAAATAGTTTATCTTTACTATTGAATAATACTTGTATACTTTGTGTATATTGAACGGGATCAAAATAGTAGAATAATTGTTTCTTTTATTCTGACAATAAAGAAGAACTAAGATTCTACGATATTATTATTGCTTAGGTTCTTAATCCGTATGTAGTAATTGACACTTGTATTTAATGCACATGCCTTGATTCATACATTAAGTAATTTATTTTAAATTACAAATTTATGTATTGGGCAATGACATTATATACAGAGTGGGATATTAACTATAAAAGGAAACCGTGTCCGAAAAATATATTCGGGTGATGATGTCCTCTTGAAAGCTCATAAAGATAATTATGCTTTAGTCCTGCAAGCAGCTTTGTTCTTGCATAATTATAAGGTTGAGTGGATGATCAAGGATAAAAGATATTGATTAAATTAATTGTCAGAAATTTATTTAATTAATGGACATGCGATATCTTAAACATGGGGAATTTATAAGCAATTAATATGGGAGCCAAATTAAATAATTAATTTTCGGAATTAGGAAAGGTAGTGCAAATATTAATTCTTTAGTGGATTGAATTAATATTTAATGACATTGGGCTTGGCCCGGAATGTCATTGGAAGGCCTGACCTAATGGTCCATGATCCCTACTATAGCCTATATATATTCTCATTCTCCTAAAGCTAGGGTTAACACACAAAAAACGAAATCACATCCTAGGGTTTAAGAGAGGCAACCGTTTTTCTCAAGGAGCCAGCTAGGGTTTTGGAATTTCGGAGCTTTGGGAGAGGTACACCTTGGGAGATCGAAGCCCACACTTCGTCCAAAGAGAATCAGGGAATACAGTAGAAGACATGGATTTGAATCGCTTGCGTCGTAGCGATCAAGGTTAATGCTCTATTCGTACTCTTTTAAATTAATATCATAAAATGCAGGGCCAAGATTCGATAGATCCAACAGAGAGGTGAGTGTTTCCCAGCCTAGCTACACTGCAGTTTCCCAACAAACTGCAGTTCTTAATAAGGACATAAGCTCATTGCTAGTTGTATCCTCTCAAAAGGATGTAACTATTGAACAAAGTTCTCAGCCAAGAGCACAGGCCAAATGGGTAAGGGACACAAGCTCACCCCAAACCTATACTAGAAAGAAGAAACCTAAAACCCTTGGGGATGCACAGGATTCACACACTGTACAAACTGGTGCTAAAGACACAGTAACTGCACCTTTTCAAAGTCAGTTTGATGTGGCTCCAATAAATGTGGAGTCACAACCAAAATCTTTAGTTATAGAAGCACCTCAAACACCAAATTCTCCCACAAACTCTCTGGATGTGGATATGACCAACACATCAATTCCTGATTCCCCTTCTTTAACTCTGTTGGGGAAGCCAAAATCTAGTGCAAGTGAGCATCATTTTTTGGATGATTTGTTGGCTCACTTGCCAATTATTTCAGGAACTGTTGAGACATCTGTGCCAAAATTCTCATCAATCTGCACAGAGTCCACAATAGTCTCAACTCCAAACTCATTTATTCCTACTCTCTCGATGGATATTGTTCATCCGTCAAGTAGTGATTGTATCCCGACGGATAAGCCTAACAACAGTCATCCGTCGGATAGTCAAACTACTAAGTCGACGGATATTCCTCATCCGTCGAGTGTCTCTGCACAGATTCAAATTTCATCAATTATCTCAAGTACAGAAGACTTAGTGGTAGTACAATCATAGGATTGAGGGAAGGGAGTGAACTGAGTGAAGTCTGGGTTGCTCCAAGGAAAAAGGAGAGGAAAAGAGTCAAAATATACAATCCAGTTCTTCATGATTGGCAAAAGAGAGTGTGAGGAGTCCCACCTTAGATGGTGAAGGTGAAGGTGTGATGGTGGGGAGCCAAGGTGAGACCTTGATGCAACAAAAGAGAGATATGAGAGAAATGCAGGTACAGGAGATATAAGGGTGGATGTCATTGCAAGTGAGTTAATGAATGTCCAGGATGCAGACAGGGAGGGACTATCTCAGCAACCACAAGTTGTTATAGATTCTACCTCCCTTGATGTTGAGACATTTACTCACCCTGTTCCAGCATATCAACTTCTAGCTGAACAGGGCAATGACAATGCAAAAAGGACGCTCAACTTGGTGCACACCACACAGTCAATGCTAAGAGCTAAGGATGCCATCACAGCTTTGCCTTCTACAGCTGGTGATGTTGATTATGAGACTGGTGATTCAGAACAATTCTTTGGAGGTTAAGGTGGAGATAGTGAAGAAGAGCCATTGGACATAGGGGAGAAGTAGGCTCTAGTTCAAGATCAGGCATGCCATCATGGGCCTTCTCCAAGAAATGTGATGAACATCACTTCAAATCTACTCTCATCCAGCTAATCCGTCAAACACAGTCTGCACTTCAGTCATTCACAAATGCTAGCACCAAGAAGCTTATGCAAGCACATCTTGCTTCTCTCCAACTACATCAAATTCAAGGCTATCAACAAAATCTCAATGTCTCCACTCTCAAACAGGAAATTGGTGAACTCAAGAAAGACTTTTCTGAGAGATTGAAAGCTAGACTTCCAGGGACAACAATTACAGACATCAAGAGACAGCTCAAGAAAAACTCAGATCTTGCCACCAAAGTTGATGCCTTGGACAAAAGAATATTTGCTATAGAAGCATCTCTTACAGAAATTCATCTACACCAAGCTCAACAAACAGACTTGCTTCAGAAAATGGTGGCTGCATAAACCTCCTCCTCTACTCACCATGATGATAACAAAAAGGGGGAGAAAGAGAGTTCTAGGAGTGAGGGGGAGCAAACAGTGCTCAACATTCAAGTTAGCAAAGTAATTATGCCTACAATTACTATCTCAAAGCCGCCAGCTAAGGACATTATTGATCTGATAAATGAAGCATCAACCAATATAAGAGCAGCTGAGAAGAAGCAGTTGAGTCCAATCAACTGGGAGAAAATTGATGAGGATATAAAAAAGAAATTTGGGTTAGTAAAGGAGCCAGAAAAGTCAGCCATTCATCACTCTCAAGTCAGGCAAATCTCTGTGCATGAAATGAGCATGAACTATATGGAAAGAGGACAACCATCCTGCATCAAATCTCCAAAGGTTGAAGTACTTTTGAAGCCAAGGGCGAACTATCCAAAATCATCACTAAAGAACCCTTTGGATACAGTGTATTAGACACCAAAGCCTGATGAGAAGAAACTGTTGTCAAGATCCATTGCCTTGTACAAGGATCCAGCTGATTCATCTTTGAAAAGGAGAATTGCTAAAGTTTTCAGGAATGGTAAAGAAATTTGTGTGGTGGCTGGACATCCTCAATTTTCTGAAGCAAAGAGAGAAGAAAAGGAAAGATTGAAGCAAGAAAAAAAGCAAACTGCTCTAGATGCTAAAAAGGTTAAACAAAAGAAAGAGCAAGCTGCTATCTTGGCCAAGCTACAAGCTGTAAAACCAACACAACAAATTCCTGCTCAGCCATCTGAAATCACTGAATCTCAAGATCCAAATAAGCAAGTTGAACCATAAAAGAAGAATTCTCACAGATACAAGGAATTGGCTAAAAGAACCAAAAGGAAATTGAACTTTGTTGGCAAGGAATTGGAGGTTCAGTTTACCAAGGAATCCATTCCAACTACAACTCAAGCATCAAAACCCTCAATGGTATTTGAAGACATTAAGGTGGTGGATCCTTATAGGAACATTCATGGTGAACATATTGTGCCTAAGGATGAACCAATAGACTGTGAAAGTCTACCAATTCCTGACTTCAATTTGCCAATCCTTAACAAGCCAAAGAGAACAAAGTCAAGAGCAGTCAAGAAAGTGAAGCTGTCACCTCTCAAATCCAAATCTCTAACCAAAGCTCAATCCAAGTCAACAAGGGAGATTACATGTACTTATGTGACATCAAGGAATTCTCTGATCTAAACCTCTATCTAGATGAACTGGAAGAAGTTAGAGGGATTGATGCCTACAGGAATCTACCTGAAAGGTTAGTTTTCAAGTACAAGGGAGGAAATGAGACTCAATGGCCACTTCACAGGATCCTTCAAGAAAGCCAATCTATGTTGTTAAAGGTGTATTCATCATTCAAGAAGAACTTTGGATTCAATGTAACTGCAAAAAGACTTGTTCTAAAGAAGATTAAAGAACTGAGGAGTATTAGAGCTAAAGATGCACTCCCAAAGACTCTAACTATTCCTTACACAGGGAGTAGAGTGCATCTAAGGCCTTACTGGCTGATGGAGTTCATGGATGACAAATGAGTTAGAAGATTTTTCAGATTAGAAGACCAATTAAGCATCTCTAGCAATGAGATTCTTTTGGAAATGCAAGAAAAGCTAAATCTCTCAGAATCTGATGAACTGGAATTCCATAGACAGCTCCAAAATCAGATAGAAGAAAATAACAGAAAGCTTGGAAAGAGATCTAGACCTTCAAGGAATTAGATTAATCTGCTCAGGCTAGAGGAGCACCTTGAAAATGACCGTGAGCTAATCTTTGTGCATTTTGTTATTTGAAGCACTTTACAGTTTTATCTACTTACTTTTAAAGTTGTATTTTTTGGGTATTTTGTTATCATCAAGTTTCTCTTAATTTATGGCTATAATTCCAGTAGACATAAATTGGGGGAGATTGTTGTGGATATGTTGTGAACTTGATGATTTCATTAACAAAACACCTTAGTAGATTTTACTTAGTGAAAAATGTAGCACTCGACGGATAAGGAATAAAGTCCCGACGGATGATGATTTATTATCCATCGAGTGAGTAGCTTGTGTAATAATGAGTCTGTAGCACATTTCTGCATACACCTTGTTTAGATTTTGCAGTAGCACTCAAGTCATGTTGACTTTGATTAGATATGCAGAATAGGTTGATTAATTGTACATAGATAATGTCTTGTAATTCTGCATAAATGAAATGAAGTCAAGTGCCAGATAGCTACCCGATGGATAAACAACAATGTCACTCGACGGATGATCAACAAGGCAACTCGACGGATGATCATATACCCGGTGGATAATCAATTCAAACATCTGTTGACAGTGACAACACAGTCACATGCGTTGAGTGTATGCAAAAGGAATGTGGAAGCCTATTCAACTGGGTTTTAGAGAACAAAGAAGCATTTCCATTTCCATGCTATTATGAAGATATTCAAAGATGCTGGAATAGAGTAATGAAGCAGCATAGTATTATACTTGATAGGTTTTGTTTTATTATCTTGTCTTATTACTTTGTAATCTTGGTGATATATAAACTAAGAAGTAGCAAATAGAATAATAACAAGAACAAGACTATTGAAGAATCTAATGATGGTGAAAAAGCTAATATTTATAATACTATTATAGATCATGAGGATGATCTTTTCTTCCATGAAGATATGCCTATGCATGTGAGACAACAGAAAATAAAAGAGTTAAATGCTAAGAACAAGCAGGATTATTTTGATAATCTCTGAAATGCTTATTGGAAAGATGATACATACCCTATTTCCAGAACACAAGCTGTTGCCCATCTGGAAACAACAGAACAGAAGATTACAAATCCTAATATGCTGAATCATTTGAAAGCATCAACTTTAGTTGTCAGATCCTTATACACAGCTCAAGAAGCAACTACTACTCAAATCAATCAGATCAATGAATTATTGATTGCTTCAAAGCTGATTACTCATTAGGAAATTTAGAAATAAATTGCACCAATAGTTTGTCGGGCAAACTGCAATTGAAGCCAGTCAAGCTAGATTGGAAGCTAAACAAGCTCAAATATCTGATCAACTTACAGAAGTACAGAATTCAATGGAGATGATCTTTCTCTATTGCTTGGTGATGATGCCAAAAAGGGGGAGAAAATTTTTAAATCTAAATGCAAACATCTGACATTGACAAATACTGATGATGAAAATCCTGATGGAGGTAATAAGGGGGACATAAGGATAGTAAAAGGAGAAGAGGTGAAGAGCTAGTAGGAGTTAGTGGTTCATCAAAAACAATCATTAGATTTCAATCTAGACAAGGTGGAGAGAGTAAGAGGAATGAAAGAAGAGTAGAAGATTTGGCTGTGACTACAAATATGCAACAAGCTTTACAAGTCACAACTACAGCTAATGAAGACCAATGTATTCTGGAGATAGAAGCTGGTGCTGAAGCAAATTAATATCTTCAAAATCTGAAAGTTAAAGGAAGAAAGAAAACTCTATTCTACAAGGATCCAAAGATTCAATTATTTGACTCTGAGGTGAGTAGAAGAATCTTTGCATGAGAAAATTCTGGAGTTGATCTTGAACAGCCAAGGCAAATGGAGGAAGACTTCAAGAATTCCATGAAGACAGCAAATGTCGATATTGCTGTTATTTTTCAAGTACTTTATGAAGATGATCATTCTAACAAACCAACTAGAAGAGTAGTTATAAGGGAAATCAGTCAGGCAGAAGATGAAAGATCTCTCATATCACAAGTTATTGTAACTGCTGACAAGAAGCTTAAAGGAAAAGAGAAGATAGGAGAGAAGTCAAAGATTTCAAAGTCTAAAGCCAAAGTTGTTGTAAAGAAGAAATCAGTATCTTAGGAAACTAAATCTCAAATACTGATAAATCCAATCTATACAATAGTTCAAGCTTGTGATACTGAAGAAAAATGTGAAGAAGAAGAAATCAGCCAAGCTCACCGAAGAAGGAAGATTTATGGAGCTGTCTGGGCTGATGAACTGAAATTAACCTCTGACATTGCTTAAGTTAAAGAAGCAGTTCAGAATGAAGAGTAAAGTCTGATATTCACTAAAACAAGATTAAATATGCACATTTGATTCCTGCATTTAGATAGTTTTGACATTATCAATTAGAACTTGTCCATATTTCCATAATGAACAAGTTGGGGGAGATTGTTAGGAGTAATTGATGATATCAAGCAGAAACTATCATAAGTTCACATCAAAACTTATATCAACGGATGATGATGATGTCAACGGATGATGATATCAACGGATGATTATCGATAAATGATGATGTCAACGGATGATGTGATCAGTATTTGTCATATCAGTCGATCTTCGATAAGGAAAAGGAAATAGGAACTCAAGGCGGTGAAGGACTTTATCTTAGAAGAATTGTATTAGGTTTCCTTGTTGTTAATAGAATATGATTCCTTATACATTATGTAGATGTGCTCTATATAAAGTACGCATTAGGTTCATGCTATAAGCATTGCGACATTGTTATATCTTTCGCATAACCTAGCAGCTCTCAAGGATAATTGTTCATCCTTTAGAGAGAGTACGTCTGTAATAAGTTTTTATCTAATAATATAAAAACTGTTGATTTTGTTGAAGCTTTGTCGAATTGATTGTATTAACTGTATTCACCCCCTCTATAATTGATTAAGGGCCTAACAGTCCATTCACTCTGCCCATCTATCTAGGGGTGATAAGCAGTACTCATGTTTAGTCTAGTCCCTACGCATTTTTGAAAACTCCTCCAAAATTTGGGGTTAAACCTTGGATCTCTACCTGACACTATGGCAATTGGGACTCTGTGTCTTACCACAATCTCCTTTAGATAAATATCCACCAGTCTGTCCACTGTTTATCTCTCATTGATTGGAAGAAAATGCGCGGACTT
Source organism: Apium graveolens (assembly GCF_009905375.1). Taxonomy (NCBI): domain Eukaryota; kingdom Viridiplantae; phylum Streptophyta; class Magnoliopsida; order Apiales; family Apiaceae; genus Apium; species Apium graveolens. The sequence goes on from NC_133650.1 coordinate 158,282,967, forward strand.
AGTCAGTCTATCTATAATGACCCAAATGGCATCGTGATTTGTTTTAGTCCTAGATAGGCATGTCATAAAATCCATGGCTATGTGCTCCCACTTCCATTCTGGAATCTCCAGGGGCTTTAATAGTCCACTCAGTCGCTAATGTTCAGCTTTCACTCTCTGACAGGTCAAGCACTTGCTGACCCACTCTACTACGTCTCTTTTCTTGTTATGCCACCAATAATATTCATTTAGGTCACGGTACATCTTTATACTTCTTGGGTGGATTGAATATCTGGAGTTGTGTCCTTTATGCAACAGTTTGTCTTTTAATTCCTGAACATTTGGCATCCAAATTCGGGATGCATATCTCATGATTCATCTCGCATCTTTCTCACATTTTGATCTCCTCTCCTGTCAACCATTCTTGTTCTTCACTCATCTTCTTTTCCTGGCACAGTCGTATCTTCTCGGCTAATTCTGGCAGTAACCTGATCTCATATAATCTTTTGGATCCTATACTGGTTATTCTGACTTGGATCTCCATCTTTTTGAACTCCTCGGAGGTCATTATTGTCTTAAGCCTGTCTTTTCTACCAAGGGCATTAACCACCATATTGGTTTTACCCGGATGATATAGGATTTTATAGTCGTAATCTTTTATTAATTCTAGCCATCTTCTATGTCTCATGTTTAGTTCTTTCTGGGCGAAAATGCACTTAAGGCTCTTATGCTCTGTGTAAATCTAGCACTTTTCTCCATATAGGTAGTGCCTCCAAATTTTTAAGGCAAATACTATCACTGCAAGCTCCAGGTCTCGTATTCCTTCAATTGTCGAGAGGCATATGCAATTACCTTCCTATGCTGCATGAGCACAAACCCTAATCCCTTATGCGATGCATCATTGTAAATCACAAACTCTCCCTTTCCATTGAGGATTGCAAACACCGGCGCTCACACCAGCCTTTTTTCAATTCTTAAAAACACTCTTCACATTTTTCTGTCCACACAAATTTCTCCATCTTACGGGTGAGTCTAGTCAATGGGCCGACTATCTTGGAAAAATCTTGCACAAACCTTCAATAATACCATGCTGAGCCCACAAAACTCCTAACCTCGGTTGGGGTAGTTGCTCTTTCCCAATTGGAAACTACCTTTATTTTGGCGGGGTCGACTAACACTCCTTCACTACTTACCACATGCCCTAAGAACTGAACCTCTTTCAACCAAAATTCACACTTCAAAAATTTGGCATACAACTTCTCATTCCTCAATATTTCTAAGATTATTCTCAAATGTTTTGTATGTTCTTGCTCTGTTCTACAACTAATTCCTTCATCTCAACTGGGGCTAGCCTATACAGGGCCTTAGATACTGGCGCCATCTCTGGTGCTATTCTATAGCGAACTTTATCTCCAGTTCAGGTGGCAATCCTGGTGGGTCTTTTGGAAAATATCCTCAAATTTGTTCACTACGGGTATGTCACGTAAATTAGGAACCTCCTTTTTGATATCCATCACATAGCCCAAATAGGCCTCATTTTCTTTTCTTAACAACCACTTGGTCTGGACTATGGTTAAAAAATTCTAGGTTTGTCATTGACCCTGAAACACAATCTCCTTCCCATCATCCACTATTATTCTTATTTTCTTCTTTTCACAATCTATCTGAGCTCCATTACTAGACAACCAATCCATTCTTAGAATTACATCGAGGGTAAATGGAATTAAGTCGACCTTAAAGATTTTCCCTCCTAGACTTAGCTCACATTCCAGATATAATTGACTAACAAGAATAACCTCTCGATTTGCTATTTCTACTTGTAATATTTCACATAAAGGTATAACCTTAAGATTTATCTTTTTAGAAAATTCTCAAGATATAAATGACTTGGTTGCTCCAGAATCAAATAAAATATTTGCATGTTCTGATTTTAATGGAAGTGTACATGCTATCACATATGCGTTTCAAATAGTAACATGAACGGTCTTGTTGAAAGTCCTGGCAGTTGGAGGCTTGTTAGAATCAGCCTTACTTACCCCTGTGGCCGCGACTCTTCCCATCATACATTCTCTCTTCATGTATCCTAACTTTCCGCATCGGAAACATGTCACTCCTGGTTGGGTATAACTTGGGGGCAAGGTGTCCTATTTGGTTGCACTTCAAGCATCTTAGGGGAGCTCTTTCCTGGGTACATACTCCGAAATGTCTTTTCCCACATGTCTTGCAATCGGGTATAGGGCCGCGGGGTTGGCTGTGAAACATTGCCCTTAATTATCTGCCACCCTGGCCTACACTCTCAATTGTGGTCTTCCTAAACCTGGAGCCTCTTGTAGGTTGGGACACTAATCCCCTGACAAACCTGCTCGGAAGACTCCTATTCCCAGATCTTCCTCCTTGACTTTCTAACTTTCTCTTCCTATTCTCCTTCTCCTTCAGACTCTATTCACTGCCTGCTTCTATGATCGACGCCTTCTGTACTAAGGAGGCATAATCTGTTAGCTCCAATATTGCCACTCAGTTCCGAATCCATTGTGTTAGGCCAAGCAAAAATATTCTTGCCTTCTTCTATTCAGTATTGACAAACTCGGGTACAAATCGGGACAACTTTGTGAACTTGGCTTCGTACTCTGCCACTCAGTATCTCAAATGACTTTTCCATCTCTTTTAGCTAGGCCCATGCTTTAACGGAGTTAGAAGATCCTTGAAACTCTGGGGGCTTGAGTGACTTAAATGCATTAACAACATTTTATGGGGCAGCATGTGGTTGTGGTGAAAGATGGTGTTGGCTCAGATTTTCTCTCAAGAGGTCCATAAATTGGTTCACAGGGTTTCCATCTTGATGGGTGTCCTCAGCCTCTTCCTCTACATACTCCTCCTCATCAAACTCATTATAATCTATGTCTACATCACTCCCTTCATGCACGACATGGTTTGGGTCATTTGGTCTTTTATTGACAGACTTTGCTGGTTGAGCCCTAGCTCTTCTTCTACGAGGTGGCATTTTTCTGATAATGAAGGTTGTGTCAACATAATTGTATATATATATATATCCTGATTAATTCATTTATTACATACGCATGCATTTAAATATGTGATATGTTTTTACTGAAAGGGTGCAGTAAAAGGGTATAGACAAATACATATCAATTAATTGATATGATATCGTAAAAGCCTCCGTATCTTGGGAGTTAAGTTCTGATGCTAGTACACACGTTCGAATAATAATATATAAGTTCTGAATCAAATACATCAATACATATATCGATCAACATATGGGGCTAGGAATGCTAACTACTACTAGGTATCCTACCAAAATGGTGACAAGTCAACCAGCCCTCACAAGGTCTATCAACAACAGCTATCCTCCTCAGTCCTCGTCTCGACGAGTGAGATCCCGAATTCTCCTCATGGATCCAGCTGGTATCATCTCGGCATCAACCACTTGGATGTAGCTACCCAGGGAAGTGGTCCTCATCTGCACTCGTGTGCTGAGCTCGATCCCATCTATCTTCCTCCGGGCTAGGGCCAGGGTAGCAGTACTGAAATCTCCTTGATATCCTAGTTGGGCAGCTCGCTCGGCACTCATTGAGTATCGCAAATCAGTGATACGAGTAGTGTCCGTAGTCAACTCAGCATTTAGCAAATCTGTGTTGGTTACACAGATGCAGATTTTGCTGGATGCAGGGTTGACATGAAGAGTACTAGTGGAAGTTGTCAATTTCTTGGACAAAGACTTGTATCCTGGTATAGCAAGAAACAACAATCTGTATCAATTTCTACAGCTGAGGCTGAATACATAGCTTCAGGAAGTTGTTGTGCTCAAGTACTTTGGATTAGAAATCAGCTAATGGATTATGGCCTAGTGTTACACAAAATTCCTATTATGTGTGACAATACTAGTGCTATATCTATAGTGGCTAATCCAGTTAATCATTCTAGAACAAAGCACATTGATGTAAGGTATAATTTTATTAGAGAACATGCTATAAATGGTACCATTGAGCTCATTTTTGTTCCAACAGAAAAATAATTAGATGACATTTTTACTAAACCTTTGGATGTTGCAAGTTAGGAGGCAAGGTGAGCTCGTAAGCTACCTATCCTTTTTAGGATTTCAAATGATACAATCAATCTGGGGCTTAGCTTCCCTTTCTTTCCAAACTGCATTACTCCTTTCCATGGAGACACCTTCAGCAACACTAAATCTCCCACTTCATATTCTCTATCCTTTCAGGTCTAGTCGGCGTACTTCGTCTTTCTATCTTGAGCTGCTACTAGTCTCTTCCTGGTGAGTCCTACTATTTCTCGTATCTGCTAGACCAGTTCGGGTCCTAGAATCTTATGTTCGCCCACTTCATCCCAATACAAGGGAGAGCGACACCTTCTTCCGTAAAGAGCTTCATACGGGGGCATTCCTATGCTCGTATGGTAGCTATTATTTTAGGAAATCTCAATCAGAGAAAAAATGGTCATTCCAACTTCCTTTAGAGTTAATAGCACAGACTCTCAATATATCTTCTATAGTATGGATGGTCCTTTCACTCTTCCCATCTGTCTAGGGGTGATAAGTAGTACTCATGTTTAGTCTAGTGCCTACGCATTCTTGAAAACTCCTCCAAAATATAGAGTTAAACCTTGGATCCCTGTCTGACACTATGGCGACGGGGAATCCGTGTCTTAACATAATCTCCTTTGGATATATATCCACCAGCTTGTCCACTATGTATCTCTCGTTTATTGGAAGGAAATGCGCGAACTTAGTCAGTATATCAATAATGACCCAAATGGCATCGTGATTCTTTTGGTCCTACGTAGGCCTATCATAAAAACCATGGTTTTGTGCTCCGATTTCCATTCCGGAATCTCCAGGGTCTGTAATAGTCCACTCGATCGCTGATGTTCAGCTTTCACTCTCTAACATCTCAAGCACTTGTTGACCCACTATGCTACGTCTCTTTTCATGTTAGGCCACTGATAATATTCATTTAGGTCACAGTACATCTTTGTGTTTCCTGGGTGGATTGAATATATGGAGTTGTATCCTTCGTACAATAGTTTATTTTTTAATTCAATAACATTTGGAATCCAAATTTGGGATGCATATCTCATGATCCCTCGCATCTTTCTCACATTTGATCTCCTCTCTTGTCAATGATTCTTGTTCTTCACTCATCCTCTTTTCCTGGCACGGTCATATCTTCTCGGCCAATTCCGGTAGTAACCCGATCTCAAATAATCATTCGGATCCTTTACCGGTTATTCTGACTTCGATCTCCATCTTTTTGAACTGTTTAACTAACTCCTCAGAGGTCATTATTGTCTTAAGCCTTTCTTTCCTACTAAGGGCATCATGCACCACATTGGCTTTACCCGGGTGATACATGATTTCACAGTCGTAATCCTTTATTAATTCTATCCATCTCCTTTGTCTCAAGTTTAGTTCTTTCTGGGTGAAATGTACTTAAGGCTCTTATTGTATGTGTAAATCTCACACTTTTTTCCATATAGGTAGTGCCTCCATATTTTCAAGGAAAATACTGTCACTGCCAGCTCCTGGTCATGTGTAGGGTACCTTGTCTCGTATTCCTTCAATTACCGAGAGGCATACACAATTACCTTCCCGTGTTGCATGAGCACAAACCCTAATCCCTTATGTGAGGCATTACTATAAATCGTAAACTCTCCCTTTCCATCGGGGAATGCAAGCACTGGCGCTGACACCAACCTCTTTTTCAATTCTTGAAAACTCTCTTCATATTTTTCTATCCACATAAATTTCTCCATCTTAGGGTTGAGTCTAGTCAATGGGCCGGCTATCTTGGTAAAATCTTGCACAAACTTTCGGTAATACCCTGCTAAGCCACAGAACTCCTAACCTTGGTTGGGGTAATCGGTCTTTCCCAATTGGACACTGCCTCTATTTTGGTGGGGTCGGCTAGCACTCCTTCACTATTTACCATGTGCCCTAAGAACTGAACCTCTTTCAACCAAAATTCACACTTCAAAAACTTGGCATACAACTTCTCACTCCTTAATATTTCTAAGACTATTCTCAAATATTCTGTGTGTTCTTGCTCTGTCTTTGAGTAAATTAAAATATCGTCTATGAAAATTATGATGCATATGTAACACCCCCAAATCCGGGGTCGGGGATCCGGGCTGTCACGAGTTCTATTTCCCTTAATAATACTTAATCTTAATAATCAACCAAGTACTGCGTACTGTGACCCCACAATACACACACACACCACAAGTTATAGTCTCGGAGATGAATATCCAAAAATAACACAAGTCATTTTATTCCACAATTATAAGTCATTACACCTCAAAAGGGTTTCTGAATAAATTTACCTATTCTTTGCCATTATTATAATTCATAAATATACATAAGTCTAGTACATCAAAAGTTAAAAGCCTAGCCTATTGATAGTTCCTACCTCAGCTACAACGACATCAACGTCTACTGAAAACTGCAGAACATTTCCTATCCGCTCGCGAATTGGGAGCTTGGTCATGTTCATCTTGTCTATTTATTGTTGTGTGATGAAAGAAGAAAGCAAGGGTGAGCAACAAGCCCATCGAAATAATATGTATAATAATTTACAATATATGAGTATTCTCATAGTACTCATAAAAGTCTTGCTCAAGTAAAAATGAACCAAGTTTGATATCTTAACGCGACCAAGTCGCAAAATATTTAGTATATATGTATATATACTTTTCAAAATCTTGGAAGTCCTCTTCCATTCATAATATACACAGAGTTCCAGTTTATAACTGTATAAAAATATCGTTGCAAGGTGATCTCATATATCTAACCTTGCTCAACGTTTTTCTGAAAATCTTTGTCATGCATAAGATAATCATTAACCAGATATAAGTTGAAAAGATGAAGTTACAAGATACTCCAATATACTTATATCTTTTCCGAATACTACTTGAACTACCACCGTTCAAGGTATAATCAGTTTCAAAAGTTCATCACATAGATGGGACTACAAGATAAGACTTGAATATATTCAATCTTTGAAATATCATTATAAAGAATGAAGTTACGAGATACTTCATTAAGTCTCGATATATATATACACCTATATATATATACATTTCATACACTCCTTGAAAACCTCTGTTATGAAAATTATAAACAGAGTTGTAATATCCAATAAATTTGGAAAGGAGAAAACCTTGGCATAAACTTGATATCTTGCTGATCAGGCAACGATACCAATTAAGTCACCTTTTCTAATAGTAGATGGATGAACCCCCACTGGTCATCACCCTGGCCACATTAGGACCTTATGCTGGACTGCCACTCAGCCACTTACGCATTGATGGACTCCCACTGAGCCACTTACACTTTCATGGACGCCCACTGAGCCCATGTTGCTTATGCAGACTCAAATAGATGGACTTACTTCCCGAACGTTGGGCAAGTAATCAAAATGTTTTCTCAAAACAACAACCTCGTTACGAATATAAAATACACCACAGAGCCGGATCCCCCTAGTTTTGAGCGAGTATTTAAATCCTCTTCGAAAGGAAGATCTTAATTCTGAAAATGAGTTTTGGGATCCGCTCTAAATTTTAAAATCATTTTGAAGACTCGAAATTTTTTTAAAGAATGTTTAGAGTAATGATGATTTAATAAAATAAATCAATCCCGATATATTAGGAAATATCTGAATATTATTATTTAAATAATATTCCCATAAGGATAATCTTTATGAACATATTTGAAGTAGAAGTTTTAAAACTCATACTTTAAATGAATAATAAATAACAAAAGATATACTTATACGAAAGTACGGTCTTTATTTGAATAATCGAAAATAAGTTTGATTATTATTCACACCATCGAATATACCTTATTCGATTAATAGTTATAGAAAACTATATATATAAATATATATATATATATATATATATATATATATATATTCGGGAACATTGACTCCCAGTTTAGAGAAATGTTCACCTTCGGGTCCCTTATACTAAGTGTATACGCAATTACTGCTTATCTCTAGCATAGGTATTATGCAGTTTATAAGCATTTAAATTGACAATAGAATATAAAGATTACGAAACAGGCATGCATATATCATATCAACATGCTCCAATATATCGCAAGATTTGCTAATAACAATCATGCACTTATCACAAGATAATGCATATACATTTATACATCACAACAAACTTGCCTGAGTGTTCTGGGATAGACTTAAGCTTAGAGTGGGTCCAGTAACCTATGAACAACAACATAATCCGGAATTATACCACGGTCTCTTAAGAAACTAGTCAGAATTCACTCATACCCTAACAATCGCTTATACGCTTAACGATTTATGTTAATCGTTTGCGTACCCTCGGCTCCACCAATTTTAATAAATTAACCATTATGAATTTTAACTCTTTCGCGAGTACTTTACCAACTTCCTAATCCACCTTAAATAATTATTTCGTTTTTCAATTAATCATTTACGGGTCTCAATTATGGTCTCAAAGTTACTCGAGGTTTCGTGGTTCGCTCGCGAAACGCCATTACTTAAAATGGTCGTTTCTCCTAAACTGTAAATCGGATATAAGCGAATGACATATCAAAACGAAGTTTGAATCATAAAATTTCTAAGAATGGTAATAGTAAGTTTATGGCAGTGAGTGTTCGGGTGCAAAATTCATGCACAAAATAGTCTAAGGAAAATTGGGCATTATGACGGCTATAACTTAGCGATTCCCAAATTTTACCAAATGAATTCAATATCAAACCACCACCAATCAACACCATTCCACCATCATTCAACCACAATACAAGATCATTCAACCATAACTCAAGATCTCAACTTATTCATCTAAACCAAGTCAAAATGTGACCAAGAACTTCAAATCCAACAAGTATCACTCCTAACTCCAAAATCAACAAATCCACTTACTAAACAAAGCTCTAAACATGATTACACACCCATTACACTAACCCATCATCTAAACATTAGGAAATCCAAACAAACAAAACTTAAGACTAAGATCATGAAGAGTTATACCTTCCTTGAAGCTTTTAATCCATGAAAAATCCTTGGAATGCCAATGGAAGCCTTGGTTTATGCTTAAGCTACCTTGACCTTACAAATAAAATCAAGAATAAAAAATTTGTTCTTGAAAGTTACTATTCACCCTAAACTTTTAGGAATTGTTTAACTAGGTAAAACTTGGATTCTTGGATCCAAACTTATAGCATAACTAAGTTATGAAATATAGGATCCAAAGAAACAAACCTTGCAATTTTCCATGGCCTAGAGCTTGAGTTTTGAAAATCTATTTCACCATTTTTATGAAAAGGCCGAATGAAAGAAGAACAAAATAGGGGAGAGCTTTTTCTTGCTTGTTTTTCCTTGGGAAATGAGAACGAAATGCTTGGTGGAGGAGATTTTTGAACAAATATCTTGATAAAGTGATGACATCACTTGCTCATGTCATTGCTTGCATCATTCCTTTGCCACATGTCCTTCCCTTATGGTTTGATGATGTCATCATCCTCTAATCTCTTTGATTAGTGCTTAATTATTTGGTTAATCCTTTGGTTACTTGTATAAGCTTGATCCTTGGTCGCTTATTTGTTTTACGGTTAGCTTAACTCTCGTTCTCGGTGATCGTTTGAGGGATCATATCTGCGATCTTATTACTTGGGCTTCCATAACCCTCTCTTCATATTTTATAGTCCTTTAATGATCCTTGTTTAAAATCCTTGAATTAAAATCCTTTTAATCATGTTACCTTATACTCAATCATTTCGGTATCTGGTGGATTTTTGGGAAAAATCAAAGTGTTCGTATTTGGATTCTGACGATCTTTACATACACTCATATACTTTATGAAGTACTATAAGATCTCATAATATCAATAAAATAACTCCTACATAGTGTAGCATGAAAAATTTCCTTAATCAGCATAATCAGCAAAAGTTACTATTCATCAGTGTCTCAGATATTCCAAAATTTGGGGTTATTATAGTCTCCCATCCTTAAAAGAATTCCGTCCCGGAATCAGATAGAAAATGAATAGGGATACTTTTCTAGCATTGCACTTTCTAGCTCAAGTCAATTATTACCATATTGCGGTTTTACCAAAAAACCCTAACTAGTCTGATAACCCTGTTGCTAAGCACTTGCTCCTTTCAATCCATAACCCTTACTGGTTGCTCCATATAGATCAAGTTTGGTTGCATGCCTATGCGCTCGTATTCCCTTATATGTATAACATTCAGATTATCCTTCCTTAATATTGATATGTGGAACATGTTATGGACTTGCTGCAGGTTTTGGGGTAGGGTCAGTTCATTTGACAGCTTCCCAATACATCTTAATATAGCCAAGTGTCCAATAAATCGTGGACTTAGCTTTCCTTCCTTTCCGAACCTCATCAATCCTCTCCAAGGGAATACCTTTAACAATAATGGGTTCCCTACTTCATACTCTTTGTCCTTTCATTGTCAAATCAGCTTACTTCTTACGTCCATCTTGGGCTACTCCCAGCCGTCTTCTGATTAGATCTATTATATCTTTGGTCCGTTGGACCACTTCTGGTCCGAGCATCTTGCGCTCTACAACTTCATCCTAACATAAGGGAAATCGACATTGTCTTCCCTCAAGGGTCTCATAAGGTAACATCCCGATACTGGCATACGATCCATTGTCGTAAGAAAAATCAATCTGTGTTAAGTGATCATTCCAAATTCTTTCAAGTCTATTGCACAGACTCTCATCATAGCTTCTAGCATTATAGCTTTTGCTTCTCAATACCCACTCTTTTCTACTTCGTAATCAATACTATCTTCCGTACCTAATATTATACTGGTTACACTTTTGCTCGTTAGCGTTGTATAACCTTTTAATAAATGCGTCAACCTTAGTATTACGAATGCATTTTCATTCCGAATACCACCATACTTTTACTACTCCTTTTTCAGCTGCTTCTATTTTCCAAAGTTTGATCAATCATATAGAAGTAAAGGAATTTATTGAGAGATCACTATGATCATGAACACTTGTTCTATTGCATAGTTAGTATAGAAGGTGGCCAGCCTTTAGTACTTGACAAGCAATTTAAACAACATGTGGTATCCTACTAGGCTTCTATCACACAGATAGATAGTCATTCGGCAATACCTCCCCTTCTGGAAGGGCTGTTCTTCTCAGCTTACACGAAATAAAAAGGAGAGAAAAGAACGACTTGAAGAAAATTGTATATATAGAAAAAAATACTACCACAAAATATCTGGCTTGGAATCAACCTTTGAACTATAGAGGTTTATCATAGGAGAACAAAACATATATATATATATATCAACATCAAGTATTATAACATCGCAATTCATGTGCCTGGATATTTACTTTTCCGTCCATCATTCCATGGACCCATGCTATTGCGCGAGCTTATAAACAATCACCTTTGAAACTCCCTGGACTTCGAAAATCGAATCTGGGATTTCATTCTAGACATCATCGTTACTAGAATTCTATGCTTGCATGCAACCTTCCTCGTATAGTAATACTACTCTTTATCGATAAGAAGGAATAATTATATCATAGGTAAATGTTCGGCTTAGTTGGTCTATCAATAATAACTTATACATTACCACGACCCGATTAGTGGTACTGAATCTCAACATCCATTCCAATCTAACTCTTATGGTTATAATCGGCTCATTACTCGCAGAATCACCGCTGCATTACTATGGTCCACAGTTGACCTACTATAGTTATTCATTTTCCTTGGAATCTTAATAGCTAACCATAGGGAGTCCATACTTGTCGTATTGAATTCTTCTAAGGAGGTAACATAATCACCATTCATGATTCATAAAGAACATTCCCGAACTTGACATACATATGACATGAAGCAAATAAAATTGCAGAAGAGTTTCAATAAAAGCAATGATAGCAGGTTAATACCATTATTAACCATATGTCTTTATTGGGAGACATGCATCTCAAAGGTTCATTTAGTCATTTCGTAACATGGTCCTGGCTTATCTCAAGATAGTACCTTCTAAGATAGATTGCCCGCTCATGGCGATTACACGAATTAAACCTTTACCAAACTACTATTATGGTTGGGTATTGCACAGTCATCAGAAGGAATGTCAATCTTCCAAACCATAATACAACCTTCACGGCTTTAACCATCATCACTGTATTCCTCTGGAATGAGCGCGTATAATTGTCCTCTTACACTTAGAGTGTCGGCCATCTCTTTGGCCTTTCCTGATAGTAAAATTTCCTTACAATCAATGTCATTTTAACCACCTCCAACTAAATTTTCTACCTCATTTCAATCACTGCTTATGTGAAAAATGCTTTTCTTAAGTCCTGGTGAGAAAAAAAATCACCATTTTTCCATAAGTCATTGCCTTAGTCTTTAGATGTGAACATTATCACGGCTGACTCTTGATCATACTTAGGACGTCTCTTATCTTGGGTCTTTCTTGTTTTCACCAATCTCGACCCTCATTGGGTCGATTTATACTTTCTTATGGTTCAACAAGTGCCCCACCTGGCATTATTGTAATTACATCATATTTCCTTTATCAAAATTTATATTCTTGAGAACTTTGAATACTGCCTTTCTCCTTGTAAAACCTCTAAGGTTATCCTTAAATCCTTCATCAGGTACACCCCAGGCACATGGCATATCAAGATACCATTTACTAATACCAGAATCATTATCTATATACTTCTAAAAAATTTCTCCACTGATCCTTAAAGGTTGTTGTTACCTTAATCCTTTCCAATTCATACTGTCAAAACTCATAATGTCCCTATTAAGGGTGAAATGCCAACCTTTATGCATTCCCCTAGGATTCATCTTAAGTTACCGAGGTTATATCCTTAATTCCACCTTTAAAAAGGTATATGCAGCCTTTCATGGATAAATCAAGTCATATATCCTTGATATATTATCTTATTTAATCATTCCCATCTCGATAGTCTATACCAAATTTCATAATAACATCCTTATTCAAAATGAGGTCAATCAATATGGCCTCCAAAAGATAACAACGGTTATCCGCTTTTCTTGCCTGATTTAACATGAATGTTCTAGAAGATATTGGCCGTGTTTAATGTGAACTTTTTAGTTCTAACTACTCATTTACCTCTTTATTTATCTCAACAGTCATCTTAATGTTGGGATATCTTTTATACCTGGCTTCCCCCTTTTTGGGTATCAATTTACATGCGTTACTTACACTTCACATTCTTGAAGGTCCCTTCCTTCATACAATTTCCTAATTTGTTACTTTCTTGTCTCCTCAGTCTATCCGCGTCTCATTATTTATCCTTCGAACTATCTCAAGGTTTCCTCGAATCCTCCCAACTTAAAGGGATAAAATATATGTATCTCTTATGCCTTCAACCGTCAACTTTAACTCATGGTGAATCACCCTCATCCTGACGATCATATACTTTTCTATTTCTATTACTATGAGTCTTTAGGGTTTCCTCATACCCAACTCCCTTATCATTCCTCAAACTCTATTGCCTTTATATTCCTTTCCACTTCAGTTTCTTTTTATTTTCCTTTCTCTTACAATCATTTCATGAACCCACTAATCATTGACTTCAAACATCAAGTCGTTCAGGGATTCTTGTCCTCAGAATGAATCTTGACAACTTTTACAACTTAGATTCATAATTTATCATACTCTTCTGCCTTTGTTCTGGCTCTAAAGCTTTTACACTATCTCTATAACCTTGGGAAGTACTTTCCCGAAAACAATTGAATGAACTTTAATCGGTTTATTATAACCTCTGGCCCCGTGTCATTCTTGGCCTTTCACCAGCGGGTGGCCTCTCTCTTAGGAGGGTAAGTGACAAAAATAGTCTTTTGTGATTCGTCAATCATTTAGAATCTCAAATGATTCATATATTTCCTTTAGCCAGACTCTTGCCTCGAATGGGTCAACTTGTTCCTTGGAACTCTGAGAGTTTAGTGACTTAAAGGTCCTGAAAAAATTTCTCACCGCATTATTTCCTCAGGGTGGTGGTTGGAGATAATAGTCTAAGTTCTGTTTAGAAAGGTCCATGAATTGTCGTATAGGAGTACCGTCTCGGGTCTCCTTTCCTTACTCGACTTCTGCTTCCATAGTCTGAACGTTCCCTCCTCCTCCCCATAATCATGGTCATCCTACATGTTTTAAATCCTCATTTTCCACTTCATTATGTTATGGGTTCCTTCTATCTTGATGGCGACCTCCCTGACTATCACGTTCAGGGTTTGCTCTAAATCTTATTCCTTAAACTAGGGCTTTCATCTAAGATCTCATCTTTAAGCTCTTGAACATTTGGAACCCAAATTATGTAGGAACACCTCATTATTCCCTTATCATCTTTCTCGGTATTAATCTTTTCTCCAGTCATTGGCTCTCTGCCTTCATTCATTAAATTTTTTGGCACAATATGATCTTTTTCAATAATTCGGGCTGCATTACAATCTCAAACAGCTTTTCGGTACCGGCTCCGGTTACCTTCACTTCTATTTCCATTTTTTTTCATAATCTCTTACCAATTCTTCCGAAGACATTATCATATTGAGTCTCTCCTTTCTACTAAGGGCGTCATCCACCATATTGGCTTTTCTTGGATGATAAAGAATCTCATAATCGTAATCCTTGATTAGCTCTAACCACCTCCTCTAGCGCATGTTGAGCTCTTTCTACGTGAAAATGCACTAGAGCACTTATGGCTTGTGTAAATCTCGCACTTCTCTCCATACAAGTAGTGCCTCCAATCTTTAGGGCAAAACTATTGCCACGAGCCTAAGCTCATGGGTGGGGATATCGAATTTTATATTCCCTTAATTGTCTTGACGCGTGCGCGATTACCTTGTTGTGCTTTATAAGAAGCACCCTAATTCCCTATGCGAAGCGTCACTATAAATCAAAAAATCTCCTTTTCCATCTGGCAACGCCAACATAGGGGCCGTCACCAACCTTTGCTTCAGTTCTTAAAAGTTGTTCTCACATTTATCTGTCCATTCGAACTTCTCAGTCTTACGAGTAAGTCGCGTTAAAGGGGCTACTATCTTTACAAACTTGAATGAACCTACGGTAGTTATCAGCCAATCCTACCTCTGGTAGTCATCCTGACCAAGGTCATCCATTCCTCATTGGTCCTTTCTTCTTCTTGTCAGGATCCTCCACGGAATCCTCTTCAGCAACAATCCCTTCTGGGATAACATCCTCAAACACCACATCCTTAATATGAACATCATTTGGTCCCTCATTAGGGTTCTCCATTGGATCCACAATCTAATCCCCAATATGTAGTAAAACATCATCATATTATTGCTCTTGAACTTCAGGGTTCGGAGTCCCACTACCATATACGATAACGAACTACGCTTCTATCACGATATTTATAAGGGTTTTCATAAGGGTTTTAACTATCAGTATTATGTTAGGTAGTCTGACTATGAACTTGGCAAGAGTTCTTATTATCTTAGTGAACTTCTTATCTTAACGTCGCATAATCTCAGAGGTTTATAATGCTTAGCTCTGATACCATTTCTGTAACACCCCCAAATCCGGGGTCGGGGATCCGGGTTATCACGAGTTCCATTTCCCTTAATAATACTTAATCTTAATAATCAACCAACTACTGCGTACTATGACCCCACAATATACACACACAACAAGTTATAGTCTCAGAGATGAATATCCAAAAATAACACAAGTCATTTTATTCCACAATTATAAGTCATTACATCTCAAAAGGGTTTCTGAATAAATTTACCTATTCTTTGCCATTATTACAATTCATAAATATACATAAGTCTAGTACATCAAAAGTTGAAAGCCTAGCCTATTGGTAGTTCCTACCTCAGCTACAGCGGCATCAACGTCTACTGGAAACTGCGGAACGTTTCCTATCCGCTTGCGAATTGGGAGCTTGGTCATGTTCATCTTGTCTATTTGTTGTTGTGTGATGAAAGAAGAAAGCAAGGGTCAGCAACAAGCCCACCGAAATAATATGTATAATAATTTATAATATATGAGTATTCTCATAG
This sequence comes from Apium graveolens, assembly GCF_009905375.1. Classification (NCBI taxonomy): domain Eukaryota; kingdom Viridiplantae; phylum Streptophyta; class Magnoliopsida; order Apiales; family Apiaceae; genus Apium; species Apium graveolens. Next base: position 158,299,005 of record NC_133650.1, read on the forward strand.
TACTCATGAAAGTCTTGGTCAAGTAAAATGAACCAAGATTGATATCTTAACGCGACCAAGTCGCAAAATATTCAGTATATATGTATATATACTTTTCAAAATCTTGGAAGTCCTCTTCCATTCATAATATACATAGAGTTCCAGTTTATAACCGTATATAAATATCGTTGCAAGGTGATCTCATATATCTAACCGTGTCTCAACATTTTTCTGAAAATATTTTTCATGCATAAGATAATCATTAACCAGATACAAGTTGAAAAGATGAACTTACAAGATACTCCAACATACTTATATCTTTTCCGAATACTACTTGAACTACCACCGTTCAAGGTATAATCAGTTTCAAAAGTTCATCATATAGATGAGACTACAAGATAAGACTTGAATATATTCAATCTTTGAAATATCATTATAAATAATGAAGTTACAAGATACTTCATTAAGTCCCGATATATATACACCTATATATATACATTTCATACACTCCTTGAAAACCTCTGTTATGAAAATTATAAACAGAGTTGCAATATCCAATGAATTTGGAAAGGAGAAAACCTTGGCATAAACTTGATATTTTGTTGATCAGGCAACGATACCAATTAAGTCACCTTTTCTACTAGTAGATGGATGAACCCCCCACTGGTCATCACCCTGGCCACATTAGGACCTTATGCTGGACTGCCACTCAGCCACTTACGCATTGATGGACTCCCACTGAGCCACTTACACTTTCATGGATGCCCACTGAGCCCATGTTGCTTATGCCCACTCAACTAGATGGACTTACTTCCCGAACGTTGGGCAAGTAATCAAAATGTTTTCTCAAAACAGCAACCTTGTTGCGAATATAAAATACACCACAGAGCCGGATCCCTCAGGTTTTGAGCGAGTATTTAAATCATCTTCGAAAGGAAGATCTTAATTCTGAAAATGAGTTTTGGGATCCGCTCTAACTTTTAAAATAATTTTGAAGACTCGAAAACATTTTAAACAATGTTTAGAGTAATGATGATTTAATAAAATAAATCAATCCCGATATATTAGGAAATATCTGAATATTATTATTTAAATAATATTCCCATAAGGATAATCTTTATGAAAATATTTGAAGTAGAAGTTTTAAAACTCATACTTGAAATGAATAATAAATAACAAAAGATATACTTATACGAAAGTACGATCTTTATTTGAATAATCGAAAATAAGTTTGATTATTATTCACACCATCAAATATACCTTATTCGATTAATAGTTATAGAAAACTATATATGTATATAAATAAATAATTATATATATATATATATATATATATATACTCGGGAACATCGACTCCCGGTTTAGAGAAATGTTCACCTTCGGGTCCCTTATACTAAAGGTGTACGCAACTACTGCTTATCTCTAGCATAGGTATTATGCAGTTTATAAGCATTTGAATTGACAATAGAATATCAAGATTATGAAACAGGCATGCATATTATCATATAAACATACTCCAATATATCACAAGATTTGCTAATAACAATCATGCACTTATCACAGGATAATGCATATACATATATACATCACAACAACAGTTATACGGGTAGAAAACTTGCCTGAGTGTTCCAGGATAGACTTAAGCTTAGAGTGGGTCCGGTAACCTATGAACAACAACATAATCCAGAATTAGACCATGGTCTCTTAAGAAACTAGTCAAAACTCACTCATACCCTAACGGTCGCTTATACGCTTAACGATTTGCGTTAATCATTTGAGTACCCTCAGCTCCACCAATTTTAATAAATTAACCGTTATGAATTTTAAGGCGACTCTTTCGCGAGTACTTTACCAACTGCCTAATACACCTCACATAATTGTTTCGTGTTTCGATTAATCATTTACGGGTCTCAATTATGGTCTCAAAGTTACTCAAGGTTTCGGGGTTCGCTCGCGAAACGCCATTACTTAAAATAGTCGTTTCTCCTAAACCGTAAATCGGATCTAAGCGAACGACATATCAAAACGAAGCTTGAATCATAAAATTTCTAAGCATGGTAATGGTAAATTCATGGCAGTGAGTGTTCAGGTACAAAAGTCATGCACAAAACAGTCTAAGGAAAATTGGGCATTACGACGACTATAACTTAGCGATTCCCAAATTTTACCAAATGAATTCAATATCAAACCACCGCCAATCAACACCATTCCACCATCATTCAACCACAATACAAGATCATTCAACCATAACTCAAGATCTCAACTTATTCATCTAAACCAAGTCAAAATGTGACCAAGAACTTCAAATCGAACAAGTATCACTCCTAACTCCAAAATTAACAAATCCACTTACTAAACAAAGCTCTAAACATGATTACACACCCATTACACTAACCCATCATCTAAACATTATGAAATCCAAACAAATAAAACTTAAGACTAAGATCATGAAGAGTTATACCTTCCTTGAAGCTTTTAATCCATGAAAAATCCTTGGAATGCCCATGAAAGCCTTGATCTATGCTTATGCTACCTTGACCTTACAAATAAAATCAAGAATAAAAAATTTGTTCTTGAAAGTTAGTATTTACCCTAAACCTTTAGGAATTGTTTAACTAGGTAAACCTTGGATTCTTGGATCCAAACTTATAGCATAACTAAGTTATGAAATATAGGATCCAAAGAAACAAACCTTGCAATTTTCCATGGCCTAGAGCTTGAGTTTTGAAAATCTATTTCACCATTTTTATGAAAAGGCCGAATGGAAGAAGAACAAAATGGGGGAGAGCTTTTTCTTGCTTGGTTTTACTTGGGAAATGAGAAAGAAATGCTTGGTAGAGGAGATTTTTGAACAAATATCTTGATAAAGTGATGACATCACTTGCTCATGTCATTGCTTGCATCATTCCTTTGCCACATGTCCTTCCCTTATGGTTTGATGATGTCATCCTCATCTAATCTCTTTGATTAGTGCTTAATTATTTGGTTAATCTTTTGGTTACTTGTATAAGCTTGATCATTGGTCGCTTATTTGTTTTACGGTTCGCTTAACTCTCGTTCTCGGTGATCGTTTGAGGGATCATATCCGGGATCTTATTACTTGGGATTCCATAACCCTCTCTTCATATTTTATAGTCCTTTAATGATCCTTGTTTAAAATCCTTGAATTAAAATCCTTTTAATCATATTACCTAATACTCAATCCTTTCGGTATTTGGTGGATTTTCGGGAAAAATCAAAGTGTTCGTATTTGGATTCTGACGATCTTTACATACACTCATATACTTTATGGAGTACTATAAGATCTCATAATATCAATAAAAGAACTCCTACATAGTATGGCATGAAAAATTTCCTTAATCAGCATAATCAGCAAAAGTTACTATTGATCAGTGTCTCAAATATTCTAAAATTTGGGGTTGTTATAGCAGATGTCTTGGTATATCTTGAACACTCTGTTCATAAAATCCATGAAGGCCGCGGGTGCATTGGTTAACCCAAAAGATAAAACTAAGAACTCATAATGTCCGTACCTAATGTGAAAGGCAGTCTTCGGTATATCTTTAGTTTTCATTTTCAACTGGTGATATCCAGTCCTCAAGTCTATCCTGGAGACGTTACCATTAAGTTGGTCGAATAGGTCATCAATCCTAGGGAAGGGTACCTATTCTTAATGGTCAGCTTGTTTAATTTTCTATAGTCTATGGATAGCCACAAATAGCACTGGCACACCCCAGGGTGACACACTCGGCCTTATCATTCCTTTATCTCGAAGTTCTTGCAGTTGAGAATCCAATTCCTTCATCTCAACTGGGGCTAGCTATACGGGGCCTTAGACACTGGCGCCGTCCCTGGTGCTAGTTCTATAGCAAACCCTATGTTAGATATATTTGATAATGTCATGTGTAATATGATTTGTGTTTAGTTTTAAGATCTTACATAACAGGACAGATCAATACTTAACTGGAAATCAGCACTTATACTGAAGACAGAACTTAAGATATCAGAACTTCAGTTATCAGAACTTAAGGTTCAGAAGATATTTATCAGGAGATAATATCAGGACTTAAGATGACTTTTAGATAAGGTAGGCGGCTGATTGAAAGGAAAGAAGATCGAGACTAAGACAGAAAGAATTGTGCATGAAGAAGGAATTTTATGAAGAATAGAAAACTTGGAAGAAAAGATAACTAGTTGATATATTTTAGGGAGCAGAATTATATTCCATATCAATTAGAAGATTATCTTGTAACTGTGTAGTATATAAACACATGCATAGAGTTTACACTATAAGTGTTACGATTATCGAAGTTATTATTCTTTGTAACTCTAGAAGCTCTCGTGATAATTTGTTCATCACTGAGAGAGGACAGTTCCATATTATAACAGAGTTTATTGTGTTGAATAAAATTTGTTTTCTGTTACATGAGTTCTTATATTCGATTTGATTGTGCTAAACACTATATTCAACCCCCTTCTACAGTGTGTGTGACCTAACAAGTGGTATCAGAGCCTTCTGTTAACACACAAACAGTTTAAGATCCAAAATTAATCATGTCTGAAGAAGAAACTGCAACCAAGCCCACCAAAACTGAAGATCCTCCAAAAACTGTAACTCATAGTAGATATGAGACTATAAGAGTTCCCATGTTGAAACCTTCTGAGTATTCCATATGGAAAGTGAAGATGGCTATATTTCTGGAAGCTACAGATCCAGAATATCTCGACAGGATTTATGAAGGACCACATATGCCAACCAAACTCTTTGTGGAAGTTGCAGGTCAGCCAGCAAAGTCTGTACCAAAGGAGAAAAGTGATTACACTGATGAAGATATCTCATCAATTGCAAATGATGCAAAGGTAAGACACTTACTGCATAGTGCTATAGATAATGTCATGTCAAACAGGGTAATTACCTGCAAGACTGCAAAAGAGATATGGGATGCTTTGGAAATAAGGTGTTAGGTAACTAATTCAATTAAAAAGAACAGGAAGAAAATACTCACTCATGAGTATGAGCACTTTGACTCAAAGCCTGATGAGTTATTGACTGATTTATATGGCAGATTTGTCAAACTCTTGAATGATTTGTTACTAGTTGACAAAGAGTATGATACTGAAGATTCAAATCTTAAGTTCCTGTTAGCTCTTCCGGAAAGATGGGATTTGAAGGCCACAATAATAAGAGACAACTATAATCTTGATGAAACAACTCTTGATGAAATTTATGGGATGCTCAAGACTCATGAACTTGAGATGGAACAAAGAAGCAAGAGGAATGGAAGAAAGTCAAGAACAGTTGCCTTTGTGGTTGATGAGGAAAGTCCCAAAGTAGCTGCCTCAAGAAAAGGCAAGGAAAAAGCTCTCATCACAAAGTCTGATACCGAGTCATCAAGTTCTGATAGTGATGATGACTCAGAAACTGAAAGTATACCTGAGATGGACCATGATGAGGAGATGATGAAGCTGTGTGCTCTTATGGTGAAAGGGATCACAAAGATTGCATACAGAAAATTCAGGAGAGGAAAGAAGTTTTCCAGGAAAGGTGCAAGTTCTGAAAAGAAAGGTTTTAGAAAATCTGAAGGCAAAGGAGAAAAGTGTGACAGAGAAGATTATTCAAATGTTAAATGCTACAACTGTGGTGAGAAAGGCCACATATCTCCAGATTATAGAAAAGGGAAAAGTGACAAAGGAAAGGCTCTTGTCACAAAGAAGAAAAGCTGGTCAGATGCTTTAGATTCTGAGGATGAGGAAAACTATGCCTTGACGGCAAATGCTGATAGCAGTTCTGACACTACTGACTTAAAGGTACCTCAAACTACTTATGCCTTTCATACTGATGATATTACTGAGTTGAGAAGATATCTTAAAACCATGTTCATTAGTTATAAATATCAAACTTTAACATGTGAAAGATTAACTTCTGAAAATCTTGCTTATAAAAAGAGGAATGATTATTTAGAAAAGGAGTTAGTCATGTTCCATCAAACTTAGAAAGATAGAGATGATGCCTTTTATGTTAGGGATGAAGTGTTAAAAATGAATGAATCTCTAAAAACTGAGTTAAAAAAGGAAAGAGAGATTATCAGGACTTGGACTAAATCTGGTAAAGCAACTCAGGATATTCTTATTAGTGGAAACTGGAAAGAGGGCTTAGGTTATGGAGATGGTAAGAACAGTAAGGGAACTGTAGAAACTGAGCCTATAGTTGTTAAACAAAAACCAAAGGTAAATCCTGTTAAGTTTGTAACTGCAAAGTCTGGTATTGATAAATCAGAAATTAAGGAGAAAATAACTTCTGACAAACCTAAACAGGATAAGCCAACCGAAGTTAACATAGGCTTAATGACAAAGAAGCAGCTTAAGCATAAGCTGAAAGATGTTAAGAATGTAAACAAGGTAAAGCCACCTAGGAAAAATAGGAATGGAAAAGAAGGTGCGAACAAAAGTAACAATTATAAGCCTGTTCCTAATGCTCCTAGAAAAACATGTTATAACTGTGGAAATTCTAACCATCTGGCTTCTTTTTGCAGGAAGAATAAGAATATAAACTCCTTACCTTCAACATCAGGAGTTAAGAGTCAGTCTGTTAGATATAAGCCACAAAATCCTTGTTTTTATTATGGTAGTCTATGGCATTCTATTTATACTTGTAAGGGATATCATAGTTTGTACTATGATTATTATCAAATAAAACCTTCTGTGAAGAAAGTTAGCATTATTCCTTCTAGTGTAAGTTCTGATGCAAAGTCTGATATTGTAAATTCTTATAATAAAACTATTAACATAAACTCTGATGCTAAATCCGCTGCAAATGTTAACAAACTTAAGAAGGCCAAAGGATCCAAGCAAGTCTGGGTCCTTAAAACTAATCATTAGTGGTCTTTGTGATTGCAGGGAAATAGGAAGAATATCTTAGTTCTGGACAGTGGATGTTCAGGACATATGACTGGAAATAAAGCCCTGCCATCAGACTTTGTGGAGAAAGCTGGCCCAGGTGTTTCTTATGGAGATGGCAACATTGGAAAAACTCTGGGATATGGCATTATCAATCTTGGGAATGTCATCATTGAAAAAGTAGCTCTGGTATCAGGACTTAAACACAATCTGCTTAGTGTAAGTCAAATCTGTGACAGAGGTTATCATGTGGATTTCTTTGAAGAACACTGTGAAGTTCTAAGCAAATCTACAGGCAAAGTTGTTCTGAAAGGGTACAGGCATGGTAACATTTATGAAGCCAAGCTTTCAAAAAGTATTGATGGTGCTGCAATCTGTCTGTTGAGTAGAGTATCAATTGAAGAAAGCTGGAATTGGCACAAGAAACTCTCTCATTTAAATTTCAACAATATAAATGAACTAGTCAAGAAAGATCTTGTGACAGGATTGCCAAAATCAGTATTTGCTCCTGATGGCCTTTGTGATTCATGTCAGAAGGCAAAACAAAGAAAATCTTCATTCAAGAGCAAGACTGAATAATCAATTCTTGAGCCTTATCACCTACTACATATTGATCTATTTGGTCCAGTTAATGTCATGTCTATTGCAAAGAAGAATGCTATGGTCATAGTGGATGAGTTCACCAGATACACATGGGTGTATTTCTTGCACACAAAAAGTGAAACTGCATCTATCTTGATTGATCATGTCAAGCAACTGGATAAATTGGTCAAAGATTTGTGAAGATCATAAGAAGTGATAATGGCACTGAGTTCAAGAATTTGATCATGGAAGAGTTCTGCAAAGACCATCGAATAAAGCAGGAATTTTCTGCTCCTGGAACTCCACAACAAAATGGAGTTGTTTAAAGAAAGAATAGAACTCTTATTGAAGCTGCACGAACTATGCTTGATGAAGTAAAGTTACCAACCTACTTTTGGGATGAAGCTGTGCAGACTGCTTGTTTTATTTAGAATGCAACACTCATTAACAAGCATGGAAAAATACCATATGAGATGGTGAAGAAAAAGAAGCCAAATCTGAAGTATTTTCATGTATTTGGATGCAAGTGTTTTGTTCTTAAGACTCATCCCGAACAACTATCCAAATTTGACCTAAAAGCTGATGAAGGAATTTTTGTTGGATATCCACTTTCTACAAAAGCCTTCAGAGTCTACAATTTAAGAACAAGGGTTGTCATGGAATCTATCAATGTCTCTTTTGATGATAAGAAGATTACTGGACTTGAAGATTTCAATGATCATGATCAGCTGCGATTCGAAAATGAAGTTTTAAATTCTGATTCTATAAATCCTGATACTGCAAACTCTGATGGATTAAACTCTGATGTTATTGAAACTATGGTGACTACACCTAAGGAGAATGCACCTGTGCAGGGGGAGCATACTGAAGATCCAACCACATCTGAAGAAGCATCAGAACCTATAATAGGCTCTTCAAGTTCTGATGGGCCAAGTTCTGATAATTCTGGAAACTCATGTTCTGATATTTCTGGAAACTCAAATAATGAAGGATCCAACTCAGAGAGCATAATTTCAGGGGGAGCATCAGAAAATGTTGATGGAGACAGCATGGATCATGGGGGAGCATCCAGTTCTACGGAAAACCTTCCATCTGCAAGGAAGTGGACTAAATCACATACACCTGACATGATTTGGGAGAACTTAGCTAAGTTTCTGTGACTATTCAATCCAATGAGGATAATTGTGCTAGATGCTGACCTAGTAATCTTTAATATACTAAAGATCCCATGTTTGAAGTAATTATTTATGCGGAAATCTATTAACATAAGCAAATTCTGATATTGAGCTTAATTAAGTTTACTTTGTGTATCTTATTACTAAGTCAGAAACTAGAATAGTGCTTCTTATTTGTTAAGTTCTGATGTTAGTAAATCTGGTGAATGTACTAAGTGCTGATAAGCCCCACTTATCAAAAGAAAAAGAAAAGAAAAGAAATGAAAATCAGGTACTCCTTTGATATCTAGAGTAAAAAATGTGGAAGGGAAGACCCAAGTGCATTGCTGGTATTAAGAAATATGCATTAGAAAAGCAAAATAAAATTTTCTTGGTGACTTTTCACACTCTATTATTACTAGAGAAATACTCTGCTAACAGCATAAATTCTGATAAGCAGTCGTGACTCACTTACACTGGGAAGCCACTGTAAAATAGAATTTCAAAAGATGCATAAAATGAGCACAAAATAGTTGAGGTGGACTCATGCATGAACTCATTCTAAAGTAGACTTCAGAATAATGACAGATTTTATGTAAAGTTCTTAGTTATACCTTATTTCTAAGATGTACTGAAGTGAATAAGACTTTACTCTTTGTCTGATATTTAGCTTAATGCACACACTTACACTCCATATGAATAATGAAAATTACTATGGTGATCAATGCTATTTTAGATGAACAGTTTATGTGTCAGATTGCATAAATTTTGAGAACAAGTTCTGATGGAAGTTCTGATGATTAAGTTCTGATTAAACCATATCAGTATTTGTGTGAAGAATTACAGGAATACACGTTCACTTTTCGAGTTAAGGAGCCATATTCTGATGACTTTTAAATCCTGATAATAATCAAGTTTTGATGCTGTCGTGACATTATTTATTTACTTGGTTTATTTTTGGTCATTACTTGAACGATAATATTTTTACATATTGGTTAATGTGAGATAAAACAATCATAATCATTATGGGTTAGTGGTTAGCGTGTATGTCTTGAAAACCTGCATGCGAACAGTAATTATTATAATATCCCGTGCCCATTAACTCTGGCTTTAGATCTTTTACTGACTGTTATTATTACACATCAGTCTAGGGAGTCGACGGGTCATTATTTTTACTTGTAATGTTTAACCAGTTCTCACATCCCTTGGTATTCCATTGGCTATTTAAATCAACCATTCATTCCAGCCAAAATATCTTTCATTTTTTTATAAACTCACTCTCTTTTCATTCATACCAACAAAAATGGTCCATTTCAACATGTTCCTGAACTATAAAACCTTTCACATCGAGTTGAGTTGTGATGAATGGCAACATGAGTGGCATGTCACCGCCATTCCTGACGAACTTTGGAACTCACTTCCACAAGAGGTTCACACAAAACTCTTGTTCATATCAATGGAGTATCATCTCCATCTTGATAGGTTGGAAGAGGAAAGGAGAGAAGCTCTCCGTCAGCAAGAATGGATCATCCGTCTTGCAGTGCTCTTCGTCAGCAGCAGAAGGAATTAGTCGATTAGGGCTTCTTAGACTAGGACTAAAGCTGTTGATGTTAGGAATCGTAGAATAGGACACTCTTGTAATTTTTGCATGTAATTGATAAATTTCATCGAATGTAATCATCTGATATATTAATGAAATTTTCTTTAAATTGCAAGATTTGTTCTTTGTTTCTCAAATTATGTGACTGTGCATGTTGAATTGCAATTTATTAATCTTTACTTAATCGACTTTTAACTTTATTTTGTGATGAATGTTTTGATTAAATTCTGTTGATTTGAGAAAACAACTGAGGAACAGGTTCCTATATCAGAACCTGTTATTATAGAAGCTGAGAAGGTTTCTTCTCAGAAAGATACTGTACCTGGGAGTTCTAGGCCCCTCAAAAGGCTTAGAAAATTAAATTCTGATGATAAAGCTCCTACAGTGTCTCCACCTTTGAGGAAATTAAAGAAACAGAGAGCTCATAGGGACATAGTTGAGTCAGATTCAGATGTAGTGGAAGCAGCTAAGGAAGGGGATCAGGAATCTCTGACCTCAACAGAATCAGTTGTTATTGAATTACTTCCTTCTGCACAAACAGAAACTTCACAACCAGAAACTGCTCAAGCTAAGATACCTACACCTTCTATGTCACCTATAGTTGATCCAATACATACTGAAGAACCAGGTCCAAGTGCTGAAATTGATATTCATAACCTGATTGTACCTGAGGTTTTGTACTTGGAAGCTCCACAAATTTAACTCACTCTACCAACAACATCACTTTTAAATGTTGATCAGAACCTGGCTGCAGATCAGAATTTAGAGGAAAATGTTGAAGCCTCTATAGCCTCACATACTACTATTTTATCAGAGGATACTGATACTGCAGGATTTACAAGTTCTGATGCTGCTAATGAAGAAACTACTGGTGAAGCTGCTGGTAATTTAGATGTTGATGCAGCTGGTCCATCAGGACATGCACCTCACCAAACTGTTCATAAAGCTGAGATAGTCAAGAAGTTTGTTACAGGGGAAGCACCAGTACCTTGGAGTGAAACTCCTAGAGGAAAGGAGTGGACTAAAGAATGGAACTCAGTTAGTTTTGTTCCTTCTGAAAAGATTTTTGCTGAGCATCTTGCAAAAGCTGATGAAATGCTGATAAATGATGATTTCAAGGCACAGCTGAGAGTTATTCCATTGAGTGCAAGGTACCTTCAAGGTCAACACTCAATAACTCATGACAAGGTGAACAAAATTCAGGAAGCTCTAATCCAGCAAGATATGAATGTGAAACTTGAAAAGAACAGATTTTTCAAGCCAGCCTTTGACAGAATTGCCTACATTGAGAAAACTCAGGAGAAGCAACAAGCTCAAATTGAAGAAATTCTGCAGAATCAGGCTTCTCACCAAAGTCAACTCAATGAGATCCAATCCTCAGTGGAATTGCTTGTCTCTCTTCTATTACCTGCTGATGCCAAAAAGGGGGAGAAAGTGATTAAGTCTAAATGCAAATCTATTCAGACACTGAAAGGAAAGGATGATGGAAATGATGACCAGGGAAACCCTAATAAGGGTAGAGATCAAGGTCAAGGCAAAGGACTTTCGTCAAGTAAAGCTAGAATTACAAGTCAAGGAACAAGTTCTGATACTGGGAGAAGAATAAGTTCTGATACTGGTAAAATGATAAGTTCTGGTGGATATCTAGAACTTGATGAAGGAATTTCAAAGCAGTTATTTCTTAAAGAAAATCCAGGAATGGACTTTGAGAGTCTAAAGGAAGAAGAAGCTAGACTCAAAGCAGAAGGTGTCAAGACAAAATCTGGAGCTTCTGTTGTTGAAAAGAAATTTCCAAAACCTAAGGGTATTGTGATAAAGGAAAGAACAAGTACTAAGGCAACCAAGGCCAAATCACAAATGGAAATTGATCCAAGGTCCAAGGGCAAAGAAAAAGTTGATGAACCTGTAAAGGTTTATATGCCAGTCATGGATGAAGAAATAATTGATGAAGCAGATTCTAATCTTACTCTAATGCATAAGAAGATTTTTCAAACAACCTCTGTCATGGCTCATGTTGTTCAGAGTCAAGATTTAGTAAGTTCTGATATAACAGTGAAGCAAGCAATCTCTGACATAGCCCAAGTTGGGTTGATATCAGAAGATAAGGAAAAGGAAACCTCTGACATTGCTCATGTTAAACCTTCAAAGATACTCCTACCAGGATTCACCAAAGCTAAACAGGCTCAACCTTTGAAGACTGCAACAAGTGGTTTTGAAGCAAGAGTTGTTACAGGAAAGGAAGCAAGAGATAAATCTAGGTTGGGTAGTTCTGATGAAAGAAGAGTACATAACACTACCAATGATCCAACTTCCTTAAGTGAACCAGGTGTTGGAGTAACTCCTGAAAGATTGAATCGACTTGAATCTCTACAAATGGTTTACCATACCTTCTTGAAAGAACATATCTTGTTATATTATATGACAGATGGAAGGGTATTACAGTTTAAGAAAAATGCTATACCACTGAAGTATTTTGAAGAACTGGAACATGTTCTATTCCTACTTCAAGTGAAAGACAGATTAACAGACAATGCTGTAGGATATTTAAAGTCTCAAATTCAAATACAGAAGAAGCTTTATTCTATAAAGTCTGACATCACATACTGTCCCAAGTACAGAGATCACAAGGGTGATATTGTCGATATGAAGCCTAACTCTGCCATGATTATAACTACTTTTCTGGGTTATAAGGCTGTGGAATTCAATCTAGAGTCTGACAAGGCATATCTGATTAGACTAGATCAGGAGATAAGAAAAGCTAAGATAAATGATCTCAGAGTAACTATTTTTCAAACTTGAGAAGATACGGCTGAATTGATAAATGCTAAAAGGAGGATGGTCAATGAACTTGAATATGCAGAGAGATGTTTGTTGAAGAACTATCTCAGTACAACTCCTGATATCAAAGAGATCAGAAGAAATTGAAGTTGAAGCCAAGTCAAAGATATACAACTACTTAAATTCTGAAGTTTATACAGACTGAAGTGGTTATCAAAAGTTAAAGTTGGTAAAGCTGAAAGGACTGTAAGTTGTAGTTATCTAGTCAAATTCTAATGCATTTGTACTTAATGTTTTTGACATCATTAAATATCTGTTGAACTTGTATATTATGCTAATTTACAAGTTGGGGGAGATTGTTAGATATATTTGATAATGTCATGTGTAATATGATTTGTGTTTAGTTTTCAGATCTTGCATAACAGGACAGATCAATACTTAACTGGAAATCAGCACTTATACTGAAGACAGAACTTAAGATATCAGAACTTATGGTTCAGAAGATATTTATCAAGAGATAATATCAGGACTTAAGATGACTTTCAGATAAGGCAGGCGGCTGATTGAAAGGAAAGAAGATCGAGACTAATACAGAAAGAATTATGCATGAAGAATAGAAAACTTGGAAGAAAAGATAACTAGTTGATATATTTTAGGAAGAAGAATTATATTCCATATCAATTAGAAGATTATCTTGTAACTGTGTAGTATATAAACATAGGCATAGAGTTTATACTATACGTGTTACGATTATCGAAGTTATTATTCTTTGTAACTCTAGCAGCTCTCGTGATAATTTGTTCATCACTGAGAGAGGACAGTTCCATATTGTAACAGAGTTTATTGTGTTGAATAAAATCTGTTTTCTGTTACTTGAGTTCTTATATTCGATTTGATTGTGCTAAACACTGTATTCAACCCCCTTCTACAGTGTGTGTGACCTAACACCCTATCTCTAGGTCAGGTGGCAATCCTGGTAGGCCTTTTAAAAAAATGTCCTCAAATTTGTTCACTACGGGTATATTGCGTAAATGAAGAACCTTCTTTTTGGTATCTATAACATAGACCAAATAGGGCTCATTTCCTTTTCTTAACAACCCCTTGGTCTGGACCATGGTTAGAAACTTCTGGATTTGTCGTTGACCCTTAAACACAATCTCCTTCCCATCATGCACTATTATTCTTATTTTCTTCTTTTCACAACTATATGAACTCCATTACTGGCCAACCAATCCATTCCTAGAATTACATTAAATTCTCCCAGGGTAAATGGAAACAAGTCGACCTTAAAGATTTTTCCTCCTAGACTTAGCTCACATTTCGGATGTACTTGACTAATAGGAATAACCTCTCGATTTGCTATATCTACTTGTATTATTTCGCGCAAATGTATAGCCTTAGGATTTATCTTCTTAGAAAATTCTCGAGATATAAATAATTTGGTTGCTCTAGAATCAAATAAAATATTTGCATGTTCTGATTTTAATGGAAGTGTACCTGCTATCACGTCCGCATTTCAGATAGCGTCATGAACGGTCATATTGAAAGTCCCGGAAGTTAAAGGCTTCTTGGAAACAGCCTTGCTTACCCCTGAGGCCGCAGGTCTTCCCATCAGATATTCTATCATCATGTGTCCCAACTTTTTGTACCGGAAACATGTCAATCCTGGTTGGGTACAACTTGGGGCAAGGTGTCCTGTTTGGTTGCATTTGAAACATCTTAGAAGAGCTCTTTCCTGGGTTCATACTCCTAGATATCTCTTCCCACATGTCTTCAAGCCGGGTTTATGGGAGCAGGGCTGGCTGTGAAACATTTCCCTTTATTGTCCGCCACCCTAGACGACACTCTTACTTGTGGTCTTCCTAAACCCGGAGCCTCTTGCAGGTTGGGACACTACTCCCCTGACAAACTTGCTCAGAAGACTCCTATTCCCAGCTCTTCCTCCTTGACTTCCCAACTTTCTATTCCTATTCTCCTCTCCTTCAGACTCTGTTCACTGCCTGCTTCTATGATCAAAGCCTTCAGCACTAAGGCGGTATATTCCGTCAGCTCCAACAGTGCCACTCAATTCTGAATCCATTATTTTAGGCCAAACTGAAATCTTCTTGCCTTCTTCTCTTCAGTATTGACAAACTCGAGTACAAATCGGGATAACTTGGTGAACTTGGCTTCATACTCTACCACTGTCATCTTATCCTGTTTCAGTTCCAGAAACTTTATCTTCATTTAAGTTTCCATGAACCGAGGGAATGACTTGTCTAGAAATAGTCAGATGAATCTGTCCCAGGGAATAACAATGTCAGTTTCAAGGTTACGCTTGGCTTCCCACTAGTAGTTGGCTTCTTCCTTGAGCATATAGGAGGCGAAGACAGTCTTGAGTCGCTCCTCGACACTCGGTATCTCAAATGACTTTTCTATCTTTTTTAGCCAAGCTTGGGCTTCAACGGGGTCGCAAGATCCTTGAAATCCTGGGGGGCTTGAATGACTTAAATTCCATGAAGGCATTAACAGCATTTTATGGGATAATATATGATTGTGCTGGAAGATTGTGTCAATTCAGATTTTCTCTCAGGAGGTCCATAAATTGGTTCATAGGGTTTCCCTCTTGGTGGGTGTCCTCGGCTTCTTTCTCTTCATACTCCTCCTCATCAAACTCATTATAGTCCACGTCTTCATCACTCCCTTAAAGCATAACATGGTCTGGGTCATTCTGTCCCTGGTTGATGGACTTTACTGGATGAGCCCTAACTCTTCTTCTACGAGGTGGCATTGTTCTGATAATGAAGGTTATGTCAACACAATTGTGTATATATATATCATGAATAATTTGTTTGGTACGTACACCTGCATTCAAATATATGATATGCTTTTAACAAAAGGGTACAATACAAGGGTATAGAAAAATACATAGCAACTAATAGATAAGATATTGCCAAAGCCTCCCAGAATGCTTCTTGGGAGTTAAGTTGTGATACTAGTACAGACGTCCGAATAATAATACATAAGTTCTGAATCAAATATAAATACCGATCAACATGTGGGGCTAGGAATGCTAACTACTACTAGCTATCCTACCAAAATGGTGATAACTCAACCATCCCTCACAAGGTCTATCAACAACAGCTGTCCTCCTAAGTCCTCGTCTCGACGAGTGAGACCCCTAATCCTCTTCATGGCTCCAGCTGGTATCATCTCTGCATCAACCACTCGGATGTAGCTACCCAGGGAAGTGGTCCTCATCTGCACTCGTGCGCTGAGTTCGATCCCATCTGTCTCCCTTCGGGCTAGGGTTGGGAAAGCAGTCTTGAAATCTCCTGGATATCCTAGTTGGGTAGCTTTCTCGGCACTTAATGCCTGTTGTAACTCAGTGATGCGATTAGCCGCCACAATCAACTTAGCATTCATCTAGGCCTCTGTAGGAGAGCCCTGAGACCTACCAAGAGCAGACCTGGCCGACCAGGCTGCAAATAAAGCCTTGAGGCCGACCAGGAGCCCTTATAGGAGAGCCCTGAGGTCTTCTGAAGTTGTTTCGTCGGCCCTCCTGTGAAATTTTTTGCAAATTCGTAAAAAAGGTTGTCCTTTAACGGAAACAAGTTTCGTGAAGACTAGAATGTCTGCGAGAACAAGTTCGTTGGAGTACTAGACATCCTATAGAACAAGTTCAATATAGTATAGAATGTTCAGTAGAACAAGTACAAAATGTTCAATAGAATGATTACAAAATGTTCACTGAAAAAAGGATAGAAAAACCATAAGGGACTCTAGGACCACCGTGAGATTAATTCCATAGATGACCAAGAGCAAGAAAAGCCTAGCAGAGTATATGAAGGGCTTGAGTCCGGATAGAAGGGTCTTCAAAAACAAATTGAGAAAACCACCCATGGCCAGCAAGGGATATGAGGTCCTGCCCCTAGCCGACCAGGATAGGCCGAGCAAGTTACAAAGGGGGTTTGAGGCCGAGCGGGACCTCTTGCAAGGCCTCCTACAGGAGGTCCTGCAAAATCCCGGTGACCCCCTTGCGAGAATTTTTGAATTTTTTTTCAAAAATGGAAAAAAAGAAAGAAAAAATTCAATTTTTTTTTAAATTTTCATGATTTTAAGATTAGCCCCGATTAGGGCTAATTAGTGAGATTAGCCCCGATTGGGGCTAATTAGTGAGATTAGCCCTGATTAGTGTATATTACACGTAATTAACCCGAATTAGAGGGAATCAATGATTCGTATGAAAATTAGCCCCAATTAGGGTCGTTTAACCTATTCACTCACGTGATTAGTGTGAATTAGGAATAATTAGTGTCTTATACATGTTAATTAGTCCCCATTAAGACAAGTTAATCCCTATTATTGTAGATTAACCTCGATTAAGGCCAATTAGTGCATTCTAGCTTAAAATTAGGGTCTTTTAAGCCTAGTTAGCAGCTTATACATGAAAATTAGCCCCGATTAGGGACGATTAGCCCCGATTAGGGCCTATTAGCAACTTTCACCCTGTAATTAACCTTGAAGAAGATTAAGGGGTGATAATCGCTCGCTTTTTAGTCCCGATTAGGACTGTTTAGTGTTAAACACTATCTAGTTAGCCTGTGCAAAAGCTTAAATGTATATACTAGCACTATATAAATCATTGTAAACGTGTAGGTCACTTTACACTTTATGATAAAATGATGATACCCATGTGGGGCCAACACCCATGGAGGGCTGATACCCAAGAAGGGACAAACATACCCCGAGTCGCGAAAAGACCATTATAACTTCCACGAAAACTTGAACAGTATTCCCGGAAGTTGGGGGATAAATGATATGGATAGAAAATACATTATAAAGACATATTAAATGTCACATTAATTATACTTGGGCTATTTGTCCAAAGTCCAGTGCAGACCTGTCTGGTCCAAGCTCGTAGAAGACTCAAGATGACCTGAGTGGTCAAAGCCCACCAACAGAGGTCGTCAAGGTCCACGAACATAAGTTGTTCACGGACTAGACCTAATACGGTTGGAAGAGCAGAGACATGTGTCATAAACGGACTCAAAGTCCTACAAGGAAGGTTATGAAATTCCTTCCCTTACAGGACTCCTAATTACCATCTAAGTAGGAGACTTGTCCATCAAGTCTCCCAACACAAGTCTAATCCTAGACTTACCTCAATATAGAGGGCTCTACCCCTCAACCTAGAACTACGTTTTTTGCTTGATTCTCTACTACACAGAGATACAGAGGCATCTTGTAAGGATCGATAGTCCCAAACGCGAGAACAACCATTAAAGCTCGAAGCTCACAAACCTTAGCATTAATTACTAACACACTATAGTTTTTATTCCCCAACAAAGGTATTAAAAAAGGCATACTTTAATATAATATTATTTTAAGTACATATATTAAATCAAAGTTTTAATTTGATATAAAAATTAAAAAAAATCAAATATAGGTAACCCTTTTTGTGACCATGAAATTTATGTCAGAGAGTTAAATCTTCTTTTATATATTAAAAGAGGACTATGGGCAAATTGAGCCATTTTAATGGTTGTAAAATTATAATTTTGCCCTTTTATGTTGGAAAATTACAATAATGCCATCCTTACATAGTTTTTATTAAAATTAGATATATTGTTGTTTCCACTAAGAATCGAACCTCAAAACCTCCCACTAAAAGATTTCATATCACTACCATTGTGCTTCATAACTTCTTGAGTTTACTTTAAATTCTTATTAGATAAGTCACATCCTCTCTTTTTATCAAATTCTTTTCTTATTAATTTAATTTTTGAGTGAATAAAATGTTGGTTTATATTATTACGTGCTTCTTATTTATTTAGATTTTGCAGTTATATTATAAAATTTTGAAAATGCCACCTCCTCATATTTGTTTTTCTCACCTCATATTCATTTTCAATTTGTTTCACTTACTTCACATTTATAAATTCTTTTAGTCAACCCCGATTTTATGTATATATGTATATATATATATGTCGGGACGTGGTATATGTTTTTTACATATTTTATTAAATAAATTTTTATATAATATAGTATTTTAAAATTTATAATAATTTTAAAATAATCTATACTTTTATCGATTAAATTTTTACATTATAATATTATATATATTTTTAATTCATCATTTATTTATACTATAAATTAATTTTAATGTAATTTGATATAAAAATATGAGATATTATCAATGTTTTATATATTATGTATTAGTAGATTGTTTTTCATTTAAAAAATTATTTAAAATACATTATTATTTTTAGTTATTATTCCCCGCATCCCTGTTCTGGCGGAGATCAGTAATGAAAAGAATCCTTATTTAGGATTCAAGTTGTGTTTTTGGGCTTAAGGGCGGGGACAATACTCACTGACCCCGAATTGACCCGATGCATATCCCTGCAAATAAATTATAAATATTTTTGTTATAATGATCTAGTTTTGTTTTTTTATTAATTATGATAATATAAATTACAATAAATATCTAATCTCAAGATGGCGATGTGGATGCATGGTTAGACAAGGATTTTAGCTTGAGCATGGATGAGGTTTTGACAAGTTTTAGAGAAGACTATGTCACTATCCTGGGAAGCAATACCAAGACTCTTAGTCCACAGGAAGTCTATAATTCTGTGACGGAAGTCTATAAAGTTCAACTCAAAGCTTTTCATCTCATAAGTAAAGCACTCCAACAGACTATGGACAACCATCGGGACAGAATTATAAGATTGGTTAAGGACAAACTGGATGACCTTGTGCCTACTCAAGCTGAGATCAAGAATAAATTCCATAAATTTGCTGTTCAAGGCAAGGTTTGATATGACAAGTATGGAGCAGAGCATCACTAAACTAAAATAATCCTTTCTGGCTTTGCATGAAGTTGTCCAGAATCACATTACAAGTAACAATGACACAAGGGTCAAATTGGATCAACTTCATCAAGCTAGATATGAACCTTCATCTTTATTGATAGAGGAATTAAGAAGTCTATTCAAACCACATTTGGTGAATTTGTCTATTCAAGCTCACAACAACCAATCTCCACATCCACTAATCTTCAGATTCAATCTCATCAACAACAAGTCTCCAGTCTACAAGCATCCAATGAGTCTCTCACAAATCAAGTCTCTCAACTGACAGCTCTAGCACAAAGTCAATAGGCAGATATCAAGACATTAGTAGACTCCCACAAACACTTACAAATGCAGAATTCAGTTTCATTGGGAGCTATCATGATATATTGGGGCACTCTTTATATGAATGACTTTACTTCAACAGGTTGATAAGTAGATTTTATATCTACTTGGAACGCTTCATTACAAACTTAAGTTGATGTTTTGGACTCAAGCTGTTGGTATTTTTGATATGTTTTTGTGTTATTATATTTTAGGCATTAGTTAGATAAATAAATGAACTTTTCAAGTAAATATGATAAAAGGAGGTCATAATCTGAAGTCAAAACCATTATCATGTTGAAGAGCATCTCGATAGCTTTGCGTTGACTATTGAATCACCAAATTCTGACAAACGGAGCTCAAGTTACAGCAAAAAGAAGAAAATGAACCTAGATGAACAGGTAGCCGGCGCGCCCGCGCTGGGAAGCGGGGCGGCCATGCTGAAATAACAGAAGCACGGAGAGCCCACATTGGGAAGCAGGGCGGCCGCGCTGGAACAACAGGAAGTTCCTGAACCAGATTCCTAATTTGACTTGAATTCTGAGATTTGGAAGCCCAGTTCGATCCTGAAGCCTATATATACCCTAAATAAGACAATTTAACAAGGAGACAAGAGAGAGAAATAAGAAGACCTAGAGAGCACAAGACGGCTACGGAGAAGAAGTCTTTTATTTTCTTTAGTATAGTTGATACTTGGATGCTTGTTTTTGATTTGTCTTTGAACGCTGGTACTCTTATATTGTCTTTTATCATGCTTTCATTGGAACCCATGGTGACGATGAGTTCGATTATGAACTAATCATTATCGTGGGGTTCTAACGGATTTACTTATGGATTTTTATAGTTAATTTGTTTCAAAATCTTGGTAGGTAGTGATTGATTGATATCCTAATATTGGTTGTGCTTATTCTTGTTATATGTGTAGTTAACATATAAGATAGCATGCTAATCTCTATTGAACTGACAATGAATATAGAGATTTATAACTTGCCATGCTAGCATAGGTTCATGTATTTATTATGCATGATTCTTAGGTAATTTTAACCATCTAACTTGCCCTATGTAATCAAGATAGATAACTTGTTCATTAAACCTTTATGTTGTCAAATTCTATAGACATATAGGGTCTCAACATAAATGGTGTCTATTCATCTTCTATCTCTTTTATGGATGTCTGGTAGTAGGTTATTCGTGCAACAAAAGTTGGCGTTTACTAGTTTCGCGTTATCTAATTAGTTGTCATCACCATTGCATGCTAATTTTAAGAACAATGACTTTGAATGAAATATTTAATGAAATTAGAATCCCATGTTTGTCTCATATAGTAATTCAATCACTTTTAATCTCTTAATTAATTGCATGTTAGTTAATTCTTAGTTATAAAATATCTCAACTTGTTATTGTCTTAGCATTGAGTGATAGTCATACCATTGTTGCATAGGTGCATAATCTTAAGTTAACTAAACCAGTCTCTGTGGAAACGAACTAGAAATAATTCTATATTACTTGCGAACACGTATACTTGCGTGTGATTTTAGCGCATGATTTCGTCCTAACAAGTTTTTGGCGCTGCTGCCGGGGACTCGGTGTTAATTTTAGTATATGTGCTTTATATCAGTGGTCATTAAAGTTCACTGACTCGGATTTTTTTACATTCACGGTTTACTTGTTTGTGTTTCAGATACTCGGGAAATCCAGCAGCACCCACAAAAGCGTTGATGGATTTTTCTCAACCAAAGATCAATGACATTCAATCTAGCATTGTCAGGCCAGCTATCGCAGCTAATACCTTTGAGATCAAACCTAGCATAATTCAAATGGTACAAAATTCAGTCCAGTTTGGGGGTTCTCCAACGGAATATCCCAATACGTACATTAGGCATTTCATAGAGATCTGCGACACCTTCAGATTCAATGGCGTGTCTAAGGATGCGGTGAAACTGAGAATGTTCCCTTTCTCTCTAAGGGACAAGGCTAATATCTGGTTACACTCTCTACCAGCTGGTTCGATTGCTACTTGGGAAGATCTTGCTCAACAGTTTCTCACTAAATTCTTCCCTATAGCGAAGAGAGCTGCAATCGAAAAATGCTATTACTCAATTTGTGCAGCAAACGGGAGAATCTTTATGTGAAGCTTGGGAGCGCTACAAGGAGATGATTAGGAAGTGTCCTCATCATGGAATGTATGATTGGATGATCATCAATTGCATCTATAATGGGTTGGGAGCACAGTCAAGACCCATGCTCGATGCATCATCATATGGATCATTATGGGAAAAGAGCTATGAGGAAGCTTATGATCTAACTGAACTGATGGCTGCTAATGAATATCAGTATCCAACCCAGAGTTTACCACAGGGCAAGGTAGCAGGAGTTTTTGAAGTGGATATAGCTATGGCTATCACTGCTCAACTAAAGGCATTGTCTATGAAGATCGATTCTCTGGCTAACTATGGTGTTAATCAGATAACCAGAGTTTGTGAGCTGTGTGCAGGTTCGCATGCAACGGAGCAATACGCTATATCTAGTGAATCACTCAGTTTGTGAGCAACTTTCAGAGATTGTAGCAACCAGTTCCAGACACTTATCATCCTGACAACTGGAATCATCCTAACTTCAGCTGGAACAAAAATCAAAGTGCGATGCAACAGCCTTATCAGCAGTATGCGGAAAATCAATTTAACCCTCCGGGTTTTTGTAACACCCCCAAATCCGGGGTCAGGGATCCGGGTTGTCACAAGTTCCATTTCCCTTAATAATACGTAATCTTAATAATCAACCAACTACTGCGTACTGTGACCCCACTATACACACACATCACAAGTTATAGTCTCAGAGATGAATATCCAAAAATAACACAAGTCATTTTATTCCACAATTATAAACCATTACACCTTAAAAGGGTTTCTGAATAAATTTACATATTCTTTACCATTATTATAATTCATAAGTATACATAAGTCTGGTACATCAAAAGTTGAAAGCCTAGCCTATTGGTAGTTCCTACCTCAGCTACTATGACATCAACACCTACAGGAAACTGCAAAATGTTTCCTATCCGCTCACGAATTGGGAGCTTGGTCCTGTTCATCTTGTCTATCTGTTGTTCTGTGATGAAAGAAGAAAGCAAGGGTGAGCAACAAGCCCACCAAAATAATATGTATAATGATTTACAATATGTGAGCATCCTTATAGTACTCATGAAAGTCTTGGTCAAGTAAAAATGAACCAAGTTTGATACCTTATCGCGACCAAGTCGCAAAATATTCAGTATATATGTATATATACTTTTCAAAATCTTGGAAGTCCTCTTCCATGCATGATATACGCAGAGTTCCAGTTTATAACTGTATAAAAATATCGTTGCAAGGTGATCTCATATATCTAACCTTGTCTCAACGTTTTTGTGAAAATCTTTATCATGCATAAGATAATCATTAACCAGATATAAGTTGAAAAGATGAAGTTACAAGATACTCCAATATACTTATATCTTTTCCGGATACTACTTGAACTACCACCGTTCAAGGTATCATCAGTTTCAAAAGTTCATCACATAGATGAGACTACAAGAAAAGACTTGAATAGATTCAATCTTTGAAATATCATTATAAATAATGAAGTTACGAGATACTTCATTAAGTCCCGATATATATATACACCTATATATATACATTTCATACACTCCTTGAAAACCTCTGTTATGAAAATTATAAACAGAGTTGCAATATCCAATGAATTTGGAAAGGAGAAAACCTTAGCATAAACCTGATATCTTGCTAATCAGGCAAAGATACCAATAAGTAACCTTTTCTACTAGTAGATGGATGAATCCCCCACCGGTCATCACCCTGGCCGCATTAGGACCTTGTGCTGGACCGCCACCCGGCCTCTTACGCATTGATGGACTGCCACCCAGCCACTTACACTTTGATAGACCATACCCCGGCTTGTCGCTTATGCCGACTCAATTAGATGGACTTACTTCCCGAACATTGGGTAAGTAATCAATTCATTTATCAAAACAACAACCTCGTTATGAATATAAAATACACCACAGAGCCGGATCCCTCAATTTTTAAGCGAGTATTTAAATCCCCTTCGAAAGGGAGATCTTAAATTTGAAAACGAGTTTTGGGATCCGCTCTAACTTTTAAAATCATTTTGAAGACTCGAAAACATTTTAAAGAATGTTTAGAGTAACGCTGATTTAATAAAATAAATCAGTCCCGATATGTTGGAGAAAATATCTGAATATTATTACTTAAATAATATTCCCATAAAGGATAATTCTTATAAAAATAATTTAAGTAGAAGTTTTACAACTCATACTTGAAATGAATAATAAATAACCAAATATATACTTATACGAAAGCATGATCTTTATTTGAATAATCGAAAATAAGTTTGATTATCGAAACATTATTCTTTAATAAAATAAAGAATATTATTTAATAAAATAAGCGGAGTCATAAGTCCTCGAATGAATATTCAAAATAATACTCATTAAATAAAGTAAGCGTAGTCATAAGTCCTCGAATGAATATTCAAAATAATATTCATTAAATAAAATACAGTTATCGAATAAACCTTATTCGATTAATAGTTTTGAAAACTATATCAATATATATATATATATATAAATATATATATATATTATAATCGGGAACATCGACTCCCGATTTAGAAAATGTTCACCTTTGGGTCCCCTATACTAAGGGTATACGCAACTACTGCTTATCTCTAGCATAGGTATTATGCAACTTATCAGCATTTGAATCAACAATTAGATATCAAGATTACGAAATAGATATGCATATATACCATATCAGCATGCTCCAATATATCGCAAAATTTGCTAATAACAATCATGCACTTATCACAAGATAATGCATATACATATATTTACATCACAACAACAGTATAACGGGCAGAAAACTTGCCTGAGTGTTTCCGGATAGACTTAAGCTTAGAGTGGGTCCGATAACCTATGAACAACAACATAAGTCGGAATTAAACCCCGGTCGCTTAATAAACTAGACTTTAACCAATTGAACCCTAATGTTCGCTTATGGTCACTTCTACGCTTAACGAATCACATAAGTCATTCGAGTACCCTCGGCTCCACCATTTTTAAGAAATTAACCATTAAGAATTTTAAGGCGATTCTTTCGCGAGTACCCTACCAACTGCCTAATCCACTTTACATAATTGTTTCATACTCCAATTAGTCATTTGTCATGATTTTTTCGATCAATCTGTCTATTTAAGGGCCTTAACTAAGGTTTCAAGGTTAGGCGAGGGGAAATGGTTCGTCCGCGAAACGCCGTTACTTAAAACGGTCGTTTCTCTTAAACCGTACATCGGATTCAAGCGAACCACATATCAAAACAAAGCTCGTAACATGAAATATCTAATCATGGAAATGGTAAAAATCTAACAGTGAGTTCATGGGTCCTGAAGTTAAGAACAAAAACAGTCTAAGGTAAATCGGGAATTACGACGGCTATGTTTACGCGATTACCAAATTTATACCACCCCAATCAATCCACAAATCAACCCACAATCATCACTACAACCAAACTCATCCATACTTTACTACAACAGCCCCAACATCTCAAGATTTCCAATTTATACTACCCTCAAACATGAACTAAAAGCTATACTTAAGTTCATTAACCAATAATCAAGATTTACAACTTCAAACTTATTACAAATCT
Organism: Apium graveolens; assembly: GCF_009905375.1. Classification (NCBI taxonomy): domain Eukaryota; kingdom Viridiplantae; phylum Streptophyta; class Magnoliopsida; order Apiales; family Apiaceae; genus Apium; species Apium graveolens. The sequence continues at coordinate 158,324,875 of NC_133650.1, forward strand.
AACCCAACTCTAAATATACATGAATCATACTTCCCAAGAACTAAACCAAGCATAAAAAGCTCTAAATAATCAAAAGTAAGGTTAGGGCATGAGATTATACCTTCCTTGGTGAGTAGAAGTAACTAAGGAGCTTGAAACAACCCTTGAAAATCCTTACTAAAGCTATATCTAAAGAAAACACAAGATCAAAAATTTCAAGTTCTTGAAAACACTATTCACCCTCATCTTCCATGATTTATTGGAAGAGATTTTGAAGGAAATGGAAGCTTAGATTCATAGGATAGCTATATCTATGTATAAGGAACCTTGGATAATTACCTCACAATTTAACAATGCTTGGATCTTGGATTTTGATTTTCTTCTCCTTGAAGAAATGAAGAAGCCGAGAGCTTCTTTCTTTAAAATGGAAGTCAACTTATGTTTTTGTGTTATGATTTGTTTTGGCTTGGTTGCTTCCTTTTGTTGTTAATTAGATTGTTACCATGGTAAAAATTGTGTGGCTCACAATCAACCAACCAATCCCTCCCACTTGTCATGCTTAGGTCATCAAGCTTAGGTCATCTCGTTACACTTGTCTTCTTCTTGTTGGTGTGATAATATCATCATCCATTAACCTCTTTGATTAACCTCTAATTACTTGGCTAATGACCGCTTATATGTTATACGGTTCACTTAACTTTCGTTCTCGTTTATCGTTTGAGGGATCATACCCGGGATCTTATTACTTGGGTTCCCTTAACCTTTCTCAATATATTATATTCCTTTTATGATCCTCTCTTATAATCCTTGAATTTAAATCCTTTTAATCATGTTACCTTATACTCAATTCTTTCTGTATCTGGTGGATTTTCGGGAAAAATCAAAGTGTTCGTATTTGGATTCTGACGATCTTTACATACACTTATATATCATATAGAGTACTAATAAGATCTCAGAATATCAATTAAAGAACCCCTACATAGTGTGGCATGAAAAGTTTTCTTATTCAACATAATCAGCAAAATCACTATTCTTAAGGGTTACAAAAAGTCCAAAATTTTTGGGGTTATTACAGTTTTCAACAATCGTAATATGCACCAAGATAATAACTCCAACTTCAAAAAAAACTCATGGAGGTGCAGGTCTATCTTCGAATGAAAAATCTGAATTGGAGGAGTTGTAGCTTATGTGCAAAAACCAGGCTCTTTTATGCCAAAGCCAGGATGTTTCTATCAAGACTATGGAGAACCAAATAGGGAAAATTACTAACACCTTGTTGAATCGACCATTAGGAACGCTTCCTAGTGATACAGAAGCCAATTCAGGCAAGAGGGAAGTTAACGAACAGGTGAACACCATCATGTTGAGGTCCGAAAAGGTCGCAAGCCCCCAAATTCACCAAGACAAAGAGTCTGAAAACTCTATCCAGAATGCAGGTGCATCTGTGTAATAACCCTAATTTTTGGAATTTTTTTATGAACACGGATGAATAGTAACTTTTGCTGATGATGCTGATTAAGGAAAATTATCAGAACACGCTATATAGGAATATTGTTATGGAAATTCTAAGATCGTATTAGTACTCCATAAAGTAAATAAGTGTATGTAAAGATCGTCAGAATCCAAATTCGAACACTTTGATTTTTCCCAAAAAATCCACCAGATACTGAAAGAATTGGGTATAAGGTAACATGATTAAAATGATTTAAATTCAAGGATTATAAGAGAGGATCATAAAAGGAATATAAATTATTAAAAAGGGTTTAGGGGAACCCAAGTTATAAGATCCCGGGTATGATCTCTCAAACGATAAACGAGAACGAAAGTTAAGCGAACCGTAAAACAAATAAGTGACCAAGAGACAAGCTTGTACAAGAAACCAAGATTGTGACATCATCAAACCACAAGGAAGAGACATGTGGCAAATGGATGACATAGACATGGTGACATAAGCATGACAAATGGAGGGATTGTTGGTTGATAACAAGCCACACAAATTTTACCATGGTTAAAAGGTAATTAAGCAAAACAAAAGGAAACAACCAAGCAAAACAAATCAAAAACACAAAACACAAATTAGAAGTTGACTTTTGCTTTCCAAGAACAAAAGCTCTCGGCCAAAACCAGAGCAGCAACTTCAAACTACCATATCTCCTTCAATACTCACTCAAATAGTATGTTCAATATCTCTTTGGAAAGGTATTGAGATGGCCTACAACTCTTGTTCACAAGTCTCGTCCAAATAAGCATGGTAAGACCCTCGTTTTGACAGTTCTTGCAATCTGACTTTTAGAAACTTCAAAACCTAACTTTGTGTTCTTGATTTCTTTGGAAAGATCAAGCTTGTAGGAGGCTCCCAAAGACTTCCTAGCTACTCTAATCACTCCAAGGAAGGTATAACACCTCCAAACCCTAGCTTTACTTTGAGTATTAGGTTTGGTTTTGTTTTTTATAGTTCATAAGAGCATGATTCATGTATGTTTAGAGTTTGGTTGGAATTATAATGATTTTGGGTTATAAATCTTGGTTGTTGGTTGATGAACCTTAAGTATAGTTAGTAGCTCTTGTTTGAGATTGAATAAGTTGGAAAAATCATGAGGTTATGGACTGAGTTAGTAAGGTTTGGATGAAGTTTGGTGGTATTGGTGGTTATGGGTTGATTTGTGGTTGATTTGTGGTTGATTGGAGTAGTTTAAACTTTAGTAATCGCGTAAACATAGCCGTCGTAATGCCCGATTTACCTTAGACTGTTTTGTGCTTAACTTTTGCACCAGAACACTCACTGCCATAAAATGACCATTGCCATGATTAGATAGTTCATGTTACGAGCTTTGTTTTGATATGTGGTTCGCTTGAATCCGATGTACGGTTTAGGAGAAACGACCGTTTTAAGTAACGGCATTTCGCGAATGGACCATTACCCCTCGCCTTACTTTGAAACCTTGGTTAAGGCCCCTGAAAGACAAATTGGATTACGAAACAATTATTTAATATGGATTAGGAAGTTGGTAAAGTACTCACGAAAAAATCGCCTTAAAATTCGTAATGGTTAATTTATTAAAAATGGTGGAGCCGAGGGTACTCGAGCGACTTAAGTGAATCGTTAAGCGCAAAAGTGAGCGTTAGAGTCTAGTTGGTTAAAGTGTAGATTCTTAAGCGACTTTGGTTTAATTCCAACTTATATGTTGTTTATAGGTTACCAGGCTCGTCCCAGGCCTTTTACCACCCCCAGTCGCTCAGGCAAGTTTTCTACCCGTTATACTGTTGTTGTGATGTGTATATATATATGCATTATCTTATGATAGATGCATGATGATTAATTAGCAAATCTTGCGATATATTGGAGCATGCTGATATGGGATATATGCGTGTCTATTTCGTAATCTTGATATCTATCTGTTGATTCCAATGCTTATAGTTGCATAATACCTATGCTAGAGATAAGCAGTAATTGCGTATACCCTTAGTATAGGGTACCCAAAGGTGAGCATATTTCTAAACCGGGAGTCGATGTTCCCGAGTATAATATATATATATATATATAGATATAGTTTTCAAAACTATTAATCGAATAAGGTTTATTCGATAACTTTATTTTATTTAATGAATATTATTTTGAATATTCATTCGAGGACTTATGACTCCGTTTAGTTTATTTAATGAATATTATTTTGAATATTCATTCGAGTACTTAAGACTCCGTTTATTTTATTTAATGAATATTATTTTGAATATTCATTTGAGGACTTATGACTCCGCTTATTTATTAAATAATATTCTTTATTTTATTAAAGAATAATGTTTCGATAATCAAACTTATTTTCGATTATTCAAATAAAGATCGTACTTTCGTATAAGTATATCTTTGGTTATTTATTAATCATTTCAAGTATGAGTTTTAAAACTTCTACTTCGATTATTTTTATAAGGATTATCCTTATGGGAATAATATTTAAATAATAATATTCAGATATTTTCTAATATATCGGGATTGATTTATTTTATTAAATCAGCATTACTCCAAACATTCTTAAAAATATTTTCGAGTCTTCAAAATGATTTAAAAAGTTAGAGCAGATCCCGAAATTCGTTTTCAAATTTAAGATCTTCCGTTCGAAGGGGATTTAAATACTCGCTCAAAAATCTGAAGGATCCGTCTCCGTGATGTATTTTTTTTATATTCGCAACAAGGTTGCTGTTTTGATAAAAGAGTTTTTGATTACTTCCCCAACATTAGGGAAGTAAAATTCTTGGAATAAGTTAATCCATTAACAGGCATCTCCTGGGAAATATCGGTGAGTTTTTCTTTCCAACTAGATGTGATTTCTTGGTGGTGTCGTATCAACAAGTTCCTACTTGGGGAAAGGGGAGACGAGCTTTACGTTTCAGAGTCATGGATTTCATCTGAACTAGGAGTGGCGTAAGTGGTCGAGTGGCGCCGGCCCAACCTTATTTATTGGCCCAAATGGCCTGGAAGTTCCGCTAAGACGGTCCATTCCTTTGGAGTCCAGTGTTCGGTTGACAAGTAAATCCGACAGGTTCTCCTCTACATGTAGAAAATGGTGGGGTTGCACTACTGCGACTGATCATCGTGAGTGGTCTTCCTGGCGCGGCAAACTCCCGTAATGAGTTCATCATCCAATTGGATATTTCTGCAACACTACCCAGAGCACTTCGATAGAAAGGCTACGGCTGGGCGATTGTTGAGTATTGGCAGGGTCGAGTTTTCAAACTGATGTTTTCATCAAATGAAGTATCTCGTAACTTCATTTCATTTTGATGATATTTCAAAGATTGATTCTATACAAGTTTTGTAGTGTAGCTTCATCTATGGGATGAACTATTTATACCTTGAACGGTGGTAGTTCAAGTAGTGTTCAGAAAAAGATATAAGTATATTTGAGTATCTTGTAACTTCATCTTTTCAACTTATATCTAGTTAATGATTATCTTATGAATGACAAAGGTTTTCAGGAAAATATTGAGACAAGGTTAGATATATGAGATCACCTTGCAACGATATTTTTATACAGTTATAAACTGGAACTCTGTGTATATTATACATGTCAGAGTATTTCAAAGATTGTGAAAAGTATATATGTATATATATACTGAATATTTTACGATTTGGTCACGTTAAGATATCAACTTGGTTCAATTCTTCTTGACCAAGACTTTCATGAGTACTATGAGAATGCTCATATATTGTTAATTATTATACATATTATTTCGGTGGGCTTGTTGCTCACCCTTGCTTTCTTCTTTCATCACACAACAACAGATAGACAAGATGAACAGGATCAAGCTCCCAATTCGCAAGCGGATAGGAAACGTTCCGAAGTTTCCTGTAGGCGTTGATGCCGTTGTAGCTGAGGTAGGATCTACCAATAGGCTAGGCTTTCAACTTTTGATGTACCAGACTTATGTATATTTATGAATTGTAATAATGGCAAGGAATATGTAAATTATTCAAAAACCCTTTTTAAGGTGAAACGGTTTATAATTGTGGAATAAAATGACTTGTGTTATTTTTGGTATTCATCTCTGAGACTATAACTTGTGGTGTGTGTGTGTGTGTATTGTGGGGTCACAGTACGCAGTAGTTGGTTGACTATTAAGATTAAGTATTATTAAGGGAAATGGAACTCGTGACAACTCGGATCCCCGACCCCGGATTTGGGGGTGTTACAGAAATGGTATCAGAGCTAAGCGTTATAAACCTCAGAGATGATATGACGTTAAAATAATTTCACTAAGATAATAAGAACTCTTGCCAAGTTCATAGTCGGACTACCTAACGTAGTACTGACAGTTAAAAACCTTATGGGAACCCTTATAAATATAGTGATATAAGCGTACTTCGTTATCGTATATGGTAGCGGGACTCCGAACCCTGAGGTTGAGGAACAACAATGTGATGATGTTTTATTACTTATTGGAGATCAGATTATTGATCCGATAGAGCGTCCTAACGCGGGACCGGATGATGTTCATATTGAGGATGTAGCGGTTGAGGATGTTTCCCTAGAAGGGATTGTTGCTGAGAAGAATCCCGTGGAGGATCCTGACAAGAATGAATAAAGGACCACTGAGGAATTGATGACTATGGTTAGGGCGACTACCAGAGGTAGGATTGGCCGGTTCTTACCGGAGGGTCGTTCAAGTTCGTAAAGATAGTAGTCCCTTTAACGCGCTTACTCATAAGACTGAGAAGTTCGAATGGACAGAGAAATACGAGAACAACTTTCAAGAACTGAAGCAAAGATTGGTGACGGCCCCTATGATGGCGTTGCCGGATGGAAAAGGAGATTTTGTGATGTGTAGTGACGTTTCACATAAGGAATTAGGGTGCTTCTTATACAGCACAACAAGGTAATCGCGTACGCGTCAAGACAATTAAGGGAATATAAAATTCGATATCCCCACCCATGAGCTTGGGCTCGTGGCAATAGCTTTGCCCTAAAGATTGGAGGCACTACTTGTATGGAGAGAAGTGCGAGATTTACACAAGTCATAAGTGCTCTAGTGCATTTTCACGCAGAAAGAGCTCAACATGCGCCAGAGGAGGTGGTTAGAGCTAATCAAGAATTATGATTGGGAGATTCTTTATCATTCGGGGAAAGCCAATGTGGTGGATGATGCCCTTAGTAAAAAGGAGAGACTCTGGATGATAATGTCTTTGGGAGAGTTTATAAGAGATTTTGAGAAAATGGAAATAGAAGTGAAGGTAACCGGAGCCGGTACCGAAAAGCTGTTTGAGATTGCAATACAGCCCGAATTATTGGAAAAGAACATATTGTGCCAGAAAAAGTGATGAATGAAGGCAGAGAGCCAACAAATAGATAAGAGATTAATACCGAGAAAGATGATAAGGGAATAATGAGGTATTCCTACAGAATTTGGGTTCCAAATCTTCAAGAGCTTAAAGATGAGATCTTAGATGAAAGCTAGTTTGAAGAATAAGATTTATAGCAAACCCTGAACGTGATAGTCAGGGAGGTCGCCATCAAGATAGAATGAACCCATAACATAATGAAGTGGAAAATGAGGATTTAAAACATGTAGGATAACCCCAATTATGGGGAGGAGGAGGGAACGTTCAGACTAAGGAAACAGAAGTCGAGTAAGGAAAGGAGACCCGAGACGGTACTCCTATATGACAATTTATGGACCTTTCTAGACAGAACTTAGACTATTATCCCCAACCACCACCCTGAGGAAACAGTGCGGTGGGAAATTCTTTCAGGACCTTTAAGTTGCTAAGCTCTCAGAGTTCGAAGGAACAGGTTGACCCAGTCGAGGCAAGAGCCTGGCTAAAGGAAATACATGAATCATTTGAGATTCTAAATGATGGATGAATCACAAAAGACTGTTTTTGTCACTTACCTTCCTAAGAGAGAGGCCACCCGCTGGTGAAAGACCAAGAAAGTCACGGAGCCAGAGGTTATGATAAACTGATTAAAGTTCAGTCAATTGTTTTCGAGAAAGTAATTCCCAAGATTATGGAGATATTGTAAAAGCTTTAGAGCCAGAACAAAGGCGGACGAGTATGATGAATTATGAAGCTAAGTTGTAAAAGTTGTCAAGATTCGTTCTGATGACAATAATCCCAGAATGACGTGATGTTTGAAGTCAATGAGTAGTGGGTTCATGAAATGATTGTAATAGAAAAGAAAATAAAAAGAAACTGAAGTGGAAAGGAATATAAAGGCAATAGAGTTGGAGGAATGATAAGGGAGTTAGATATGAGGAAACCCTAAAGACTCGTAGCAATAGAAATAGAAAAGTATGTAATCGTCAGGATGAGAGTGATGCACCATGAGTTAAAGCTGATGGATGAAGGCATGAAAGATACATATATTTTATCCCCTTTAAGTTGGGAGGATTTGAGGAAACCTTGAGATAGTCCGAAGGATAAACAAGGAGACGCGGATAGACTGAGGAGACAAGAAAGTAAGAAATTAGGAAAATTAGATGAAGGAAGTGACCTTCAAGAAAGTGAAGTGTAAGACCGGGGGCATGATACCCAGAAAGGGAGACACCAGGTATGAAAGATATCCCAACATTGAGATGACTGTTGAGATAAACAACAAAAGTAAATAAGGATTTATTAAGAAGAAGTTCACGTTGAACACGACCAATATCTTCCAGAACATCCCTGTTGTCATTATCAAATTAGGAAAGAAAAGCGGGTAACCATTGTTATCTTTTGAAGGCCATATGGGTTGACCTCAGTTTGAATAAGGATGCTATTGTGAAATTGGTATAGACTATCGAGGTGGGAATGATTGAATAAGATAATCTATCAAGGATATATGACTTGATTTATCCATAGAAGGATACAAGTACCTTTTTAAAGGTGGAATTGAGGATATAACTTCGATAACTTGAGATGAACCCTAGGGGAATGCATAAAGGTTGCCATTTCACCCTTAATAGGGATATTATGAGTTTGGGTAGTATGAAATGAAGGACTAAAGTAACAACAACCTTTAAAGATCAGTAGAGAAATTTTTTAGAACTAAATAGACAATGGTTCTAGTATTAGTAAATGGTATTTTGATATGCCCTGTATCTAGAGAATACAGGAGGAACGATTCAAGGATAACCTTAGAGGTTTTATAAGGAGAAAGGTATTATGCGAAGTTCTCAAGAATAGAAATTTGATAAAGGAAAAATGGCGTAATTATAATAATGCCAGGTGGGCACGTGTTAAACCATAAGAAGTATAGATCAACCCAATGAAGGTCGAGATTGGTGAAAACGAGAAGGACCCAAGATAAGAGACGTCCTAAGTACGATCGAGAGTCAGTCGTGATAATGTTTACATCTAAAGACTAAGGCAATGACTTATGGAAAAATGGCGATTTTTTTTTCTTTTCTCACCAGGACTTAAGAAAAGCATTTTGACATAAGCAGTGATTGAAATGAGGTAGAAAATTTAGTTGGAGGTGGCTAAAATGACATTGATTGTAAGGAAATTTTACTATCAGGAAAGGCCAAAGAGGTGGCTGACACTTTAAATGTAAGAGGATAATTATAGGCGCTCGTGCCAGAGGAATACAGTGATGATGGTTGAAGCCGTGAAGGTTGTATTATGGTTTGGAAGATTGACATTCCTTCTGATGACTTTGCAATACCCAACCGTAATAGTAGTTTGGTAAATGTTTAATTCGTGTAATCGCCATAAACGGGCTATCTATCTTAGAAGGTACTATCTTGAGTTACGAAATGACTAAATGAACCTTTGAGATGCATGTCTCCCAATAAAGACATATGGTTAATAATGGTACTAACCTGCTATCATTGCTTTGATTGAAACTCTTCTGTAATTTTATCTGCTTCATGTCATGAAAGTACATCAGGAGCTGGAGTGTTCTTCATGAATTATGAATGGTGATTATGTTAACTCCTTAGAAGAATTCGATACGACAGGTATAGACTCCATATGGTTAGCTATTAAGATTCCAAGGAAAACGAATGACTACCGTAGGTCCGTGGTGGACTATAGTAATGCATCAACGATTCTTTGAATAATGAGCCGATTACAACCGCGAGAGTTGTATGGTAATGAATGTTGAGATTAAGTACCACTAATTGAGTCGTGGTGGTGTATAAGTTATCATTGATAGGCTAATTAAGTCGATTATCTACCTATTGAATACTTATTCCTTCTTATCAATGGAGAGTAGTATTACTATACAAGGAAGGTTGCGGTGCAAGCATAGAATTCTAATAATGATGATGTCTAGAATGAAATCCCAGATTCGATTTCGATGTCGAGGGAGTTTCAAAGGTGATTGTGTATAAGCTCGAGCAAGAGCATGGGTCCATAGAATGATGGACGGAATAGTAAATATCCAGACACGTGAAATACGATGCTATAATACTTGATGTTGATATATATACATATATGTTTTGTTCTCCTATGACAAACCTCTATAGTTCAGAGGTAGATTCCAAGCCAGATATTTTGTGGCAGTATATTTTATATATATACAATTCTCTTCAATTCGTTCTTTTCTCTCCTTTTCATTTCATATAAGCTGAGAAGAACAACCCTTCCAGAAGGGGAGGTATTGCCGAATGACTATCTATCTGTGTGATAGAAGCCTAGTAGGATACCATCTATTGTTTAATTGCTTGTCAAGTACTAAAGGCTGGCCACCTTCTGTACTAACTATGCGATATAACAAGTGTTCATGATCATAGTGATCTCTCAATAAATTCTTTTACTTCTATACGATGGATCAAACTTTCAAAGATAGAAGCAGCTAGAAAGAAGTAGTATCAGTGCGGTGGTATTCCGAATCTAACGCGTTCGTGATACTAAGGTTGACGCAATTATTAAAAGGTTATAGAATGCTAACGAGCAAAAGTGTAACCAGTATAGTATTATGTACGGAAGATAGTAATGACTACGAACTGGAAAAGAATGGGTATTGAGAAGCAAAAGCTATAATGCTAGAAGCTATGATGAGAGTCTATGCAATAGACTTGAGAGAAATTGGAACGATCACTTAACACAGATTGAGTTTCCTTACGATAATAGATCATATGTCAGTATTGAGATATCGCCTTATGAGATCCTTGAGGGAAGACAATGTCGATCTCCCTTATGTTAGGATGAAGTTGTAGAGCGCAAGATGCTCGGACCCGCAGTAGTCCAAAGGACCAAGGATATAATAGATCTAATCAGAGGACGGCTGGTAATATCCCACGATGGACGTAAGAAGTATATTGATTTGGTATGAAATGAAAAAGAGTAGGAAGTAGGGGACCTAGTGCTGTTATAGGTATTCCCTTGGAAAGGATGGATGAGGTTCGAAAAGAAAGGAAAGCTAAGCCCACGAATTGTTGGACCCTTGGATATATTAAGACGTATTGGGAAGTTAGCATATGAGCTATCCCTACCCCCGAACATGTAGCAAGTTCCTAACGTGTTCCACGTATCAATGTTAAGGAAGTATAATTCGGATGCCAGAAAAATAGGGGCAAATGAGCGCATAGGCATGTAACTAGACGTAACCTATATGGAGCAACCAGAAAGGGTTATAAATTGAAAAGGAACAAGTACTTAGGAGAAGGGTTATCAAACTAGACAGAGTTTGGTGGTAGAACCACAATGTGCGAAAATTTACTCGTGACTTAGAAAGTGCAATGCTAAGAGAGCATCCCTATTCATTTTCTATCTGATTCCGGGACGGAATCCTTTTAAGGAGGGGAGATTGTAATAACCCCAATTTTTGGATTTTTTTTTTCACACGGATGAATAGTAACTTTTGCTGATGATGCTGATTAAGGAAAATTATCAGAACACGCTATATAGGAGTACTGTTATGGAAATTCTAAGATCGTATTAGTACTCCATAAAGTAAATAAGTGTATGTAAAGATCGTCAGAATCCAAATTCGAACACTTTGATTTTTCCCAAAAAACCACCAGATACCGAAAGAATTGGGTATAAGGTAACATGATTAAAAGGATTTAAATTCAAGGATTATAAGAGAGGATCATAAAAGGAATATAAATTATTAAAAAGGGTTTAGGGGAACCCAAGTTATAAGATCCCGGGTATGATCTCTCAAACGATAAACGAGAACGAAAATTAAGCGAACCGTAAAACAAATAAGTGACCAAGAGACAAGCTTGTACAAGAAACCAAGATTGTGACATCATCAAACCACAAGGAAGAGACATGTGGCAAATGGATGACATAGACATGGTGACATAAGCATGACAAATGGAGGGATTGTTGGTTGATTACAAGCCACACAAATTTTACCATGGTTAAAAGGTAATTAAGCAAAGCAAAAGGAAACAACCAAGCAAAACAAATCAAAAACATAAAACACAAATTAGAAGTTGACTTTTGCTTTCCAAGAACAAAAGCTCTCGGCCAAAACCAGAGCAGCAACTTCAAACTACCATATCTCCTTCAATACTCACTCAAATAGTATTTCTATAGCTCTTTGGAAAGGTATTGAGATGGCCTACAACTCTTGTTTACAAGTCTCTTCCAAATAAGCATGGTAAGTCCCTCGTTTTGACAGTTCTTTCAATCTGACTTTTAGAAACTTCAAAACCTAACTTTGTGTTCTTGATTTCTTTGGAAAGATCAAGCTTGTAGGAGGCTCCCTAAGACTTCCTAGCTACTCTAATCACTCCAAGGAAGGTATAACACCTCCAAACCCTAGCTTTACTTTGAGTATTAGGTTTGGTTTTGTTTGTTATAGTTCATGAGAGCATGATTCTTGTATGTTTAGAGTTTGGTTGGAATTATAATGATTTTGGGTTATAAATCTTGGTTGTTGGTTGATGAACCTTAAGTATAGTTAGTAGCTCTTGTTTGAGATTGAATAAGTTGGAAAAATCATGAGGTTATGGACCGAGTTAGTAAGGTTTAGATGAAGTTTGGTGGTATTGGTGGTTATGGGTTGATTTGTGGTTGATTTGTGGTTGATTGGAGTAGTTTAAACTTTGGTAATCGCGTAAACATAGCCGTCGTAATGCCCGATTTACCTTAGACTGTTTTGTACTTAACTTTTGCACCAGAACACTCACTGCCATGAAATTACCATTGCCATGATTAGATAGTTCATGTTACGAGCTTCGTTTTGATATGTGGTTCGCTTGAATCCGATGTACGGTTCTGGAGAAACGACTATTTTAAGTAATGGCATTTCGCGAACGGACCATTACCCCTCGCCTTACTTTGAAACCTTGGTTAAGGCCCCTAAAAGACAAATTGGATTACGAAACAATTATGTAATGTGGATTAGGAAGTTGGTAAAGTACTCGCGAAAGAATCGCCTTAAAATTCTTAATGGTTAATTTATTAAAAATGGTGGAGCCGAGGGTACTCGAGCGACTTAGTGAATCGTTAAGCGCAAAAGCGAGCGTTAGAGTCTAGTAGATTCTTAAGCGACTTTGGTTTAATTCCAACTTATATGTTGTTTATAGGTTACAGGCTCGTCCCAGGCCTTTTACCACCCCCAGTCGCTCAGGCAAGTTTTCTACCCGTTATACTGTTGTTGTGATGTGTATATATATATGCATTATCTTGTGATAGATGCATGATGATTAATTAGCAAATCTTGCGATATATTGGAGCATGCTGATATGAGATATATGCATGTCTATTTCGTAATCTTGATATCTATCTGTTGATTCCAATGCTTATAGTTGCATAATACCTATGCTAGAGATAAGCAGTAATTGCGTATACCCTTAGTATAGGGGACCCAAAGGTGAGCATATTTCTAAACCGGGAGTCGATGTTCCCGAGTATAATATATATATATATATATTTATATATATAGATATAGTTTTCAAACCTATTAATAGAATAAGGTTTATTCAATAACTTTATTTTATTTATTGAATATTATTTTGAATATTCATTCGAGGACTTATGACTCCGTTTAGTTTATTTAATGAATATTATTTTGAATATTCATTCGAGGACTTAAGACTCCGTTTATTTTATTTAATGAATATTATTTTGAATATTCATTTGAGGACTTATGACTCCGCTTATTTATTAAATAATATTCTTATTTTATTAAAGAATAATGTTTCGATAATCAAACTTATTTTCGATTATTCAAATAAAGATCGTACTTTCGTATAAGTATATCTTTGGTTATTTATTAATCATTTCAAGTATGAGTTTTAAAACTTCTACTTCGATTATTTTTATAAGGATTATCCTTATGGTAATATTATTTAAATAATAATATTCAGATATTTTCTAATATATCGGGACTGATTTATTTTATTAAATCAGCATTACTCCAAACATTCTTAAAAATATTTTCGAGTCTTCAAAATGATTTTAAAAGTTAGAGCGGATCCCGAAACTCGTTTTCAAATTTAAGATCTTCCGTTCGAAGGGGATTTAAATACTCGCTCAAAAATCTGAGGGATCCGGCTTCGTGATGTATTTTTTTATATTCGCAACAAGGTTGCTGTTTTGATAAAAGAGTTTTTGATTACCTACCCAACAATCGGGAAGTAAAATTCTTGGAATAAGTTAATCCATTAACAGGCATCGCCTGGGAAGTATCGGTGAGTTTTTCTTTCCAACTAGATGCGACTTCTTGGTGGAGTCGTATCAACAAGTTCCTACTTGGGGAAAGGGGAGACGAGCTTTACGTTTCAGAGTCATGGATTTCATCTGAACTAGGAGTGGTGTAAGTGGTCGAGTGGCGCTGGCCCAGCCTTATTTATTGGCCCAAATGGCCTGGAAGTTCCGCAAAGACGGTCCATTCCTTTGGAGTCCAGTGTTCGGTTGACAAGTAAATCCGACAGGTTCTCCTCTACATGTAGAAAATGGTGGGGTTGCACTACTGCGACTGATCATCGTGAGTGGTCTTCCTGGCGCGGCAAACTCCCGTAATGAGTTCATCATCCAATTGGATATTTCTGCAACACTACGCAGAGCACTTCGATAGAAAAGCTACGGCTGGGCGATTGTTGAGTGTTGGCAGGGTCGAGTTTTCAAAATGATGTTTTCCTTAAATGAAGTATCTCGTAACTTCATTTCATTTTGATGATATTTCAAAGATTGATTCTATACAAGTTTTGTCTTGTAGCTTCATCTATGGGATGAACTATTTATACCTTGAACGGTGGTAGTTCAAGTAGTGTTCGGAAAAAGATATAAGTATATTGTAGTATCTTGTAACTTCATATTTTCAACTTATATCTAGTTAATGATTATCTTATGAATGACGAAGGTTTTCAGAAAAACGTTGAGACATGGTTAGATATATGAGATCACCTTGCAATGATATTTTTATACAGTTATAAACTGGAACTCTGTGTATATTATCCATGTCAGAGCATTTCAAAGATTGTGAAAAGTATATATGTATATATATACTGAATATTTTACGACTTGGTCGCGTTAAGATATTAACTTGGTTCAATTCTTCTTGACCAAGACTTTCATGAGTACTATGAGAATGCTCATATATTGTTAATTATTATACATATTATTTCGGTGGGCTTGTTGCTCACCCTTACTTTCTTCTTTCATCACACAACAACAGATAGACAAGATGAACAGGATCAAGCTCCCAATTCGCGAGCGGATAGGAAACGTTCCGCAGTTTCCTGTAGGCGTTGATGCCGTTGTAGCTGAGGTAGGATCTACCAATAGGCTAGGCTTTTAACTTTTGATGTACCATACTTATGTATATTTATGAATTGTAATAATGGCAAGGAATATGTAAATTATTCAGAAACCCTTTTTAAGGTGAAACGGTTTATAATTGTGGAATAAAATGACTTGTGTTATTTTTGGTATTCATATTTGAGACTATAACTTGTGGTGTGTGTGTGTATATTGTGGGGTCACGGTACGCAGTAGTTGTTTGATTATTAAGATTAAGTATTATTAAGGGAAATGGAACTCGTGACAACCCGGATCCCCGATCCTGGATTTGGGTGTGTTACAATCTGCACCTTTGCCAAATCCAAAAAAATGAGATTGTAGCTAAAAAAGTGGTGTAGAAGGATTCCGAGATGGAAGCGAAGAAGAAAGCTGTTGACAGCAATCCTCCTAAGGGTAATACATGGGATAAAAAGGTATACGCACCTCCTAAAAGGCTTCAAAAGCATAAGTTCGATAAGCAATTTGCCAAGTTCTTGGAAGTTTTCAAGAAAATTCGAATCAACATACCTTTTGTTGAAGCTCTTGAACAAATGCCTAGCTATGTAAAGTTTATGAAGGGTATTTTATCTCATAAAGTGAAGCTCGATGACTTAGACACCATTGCTCTAATGGAGGAATGCAGTGTTGTGCTGCAACTGAAGTTGCCTCCGAAGCTTAAGATCCTAAAAGCTTTACTATTCCTTGCACCATCGGAAACTTGTCGTTCAACAAGTATTTGTGTGATTTGGGGGCTATCATCAATCTGATGCCTTTGTCTATCTTCAAGAAGCTTGGTCTACCTGATCCGGAACTAACATACATGTCATTGCAACTAGCTGATCGTTTTATCACTTATCCGCGAGGAGTAGTGGAGGATATCTTGGTTAAGGTGGATAAGCTCATCTTCCCTGCTGATTTTGTCATTCTAGACTTTGAGGAGGATAAGAAGATTCCCATTATCATGGGAAGACCATTCTTGGCTACATGCCGAACTATGATTGATGTGCAAAAAGGAGAGCTTACGATGAAGGTTCAAGATCAGAAGGTCACCTTTAGCGTGTTCAAGGCAATAAAGTTACCCACAGATAAAGAGCAGTGCTTTAAAGTAGAGTGGGTAGACTCTGTCATGAATTCGGAGCTTGAGCAATTGCCAAAGTCAGATACCTTAGAGACAGCCTTAATAGGGGAATCAGTTCTTGAAGATGAAGAAGGAGCAGAGCAACTCCAGGTTTTGAATGCACCTCCGTGGAAGAGGAAATTGGATATGCCATTTGATTCACTTGGATTAGCAAAGCTGAAAATTTCTTAGGAGCGTCTCGAGCCGTCTATTGAAGAAGCTCCCACACTTGGGCTCAAACCGCTGCTAGGTCATTTGATTTATGCATTTTCAGGTGCACCCCCTGACAAGGGATTGGAATATATCTATGATAATCTGAAGGGTGATCGGAAGGATCCTCCCATTCCTACAAAGGGTTCTTCTCATGTGCAGCAGGAAGTTGATAGGACTGGTGTTGGTGATGAGCAGTACAGGAGAGTGACTAGGAGTATGGAGGCCATGCATGACATTCACCGTCGTCTTGCTGCAGATTTGACACACGCTTTGGGTACCATTTTCCGAGCCACTGGTGTCGAGGTTGATTGGCCACCTTATCCTCCACCCGAGGAGGGTGATCTTTCCGACGACTAGGTATGCCTTGTATCCTTATTATTACCTTCAATGAGGACATTGAAAATTTTAAGTTTGGGGGTGATAATGTAAGGATTAGTTTGTGTGTGTCCATATAGATTCATAAGATTCATGTAACATGTTTAGTTGTATTTCATTCATATTTTTGCATGATTATTCATATAGATCATATTTATTTGCATAGTTATTTGTTTTTATGTGAGTTCATATAGTTGCATGTGCATGTATATAACATGATCCCTTAGGTCGAGCTATTTCCAATTGTTATTCGATGTTAATTTGAGTGTGGTGATGACGAATATAGGGTTGTTTAAGTCCTAATGAATTGATTTGCATGCCAGAAAAAAAATTCATAAGTCTTATAGGATTACTTTTGAGCTAGATCATGATCATATTTGTTTTTTTGTTGAGATTAAATCGCTTGTTTATATTTAGAATTTTTGGTATTCTCGTAATGACGTAAACACACTGAATTTTTAAATTGGAGAAAAACTTGGATTTCATTGCTAGTTGTGAATGAGACTAGGCGTCAAATGCTAGTAGTCGGCTCCTATTTTTATGAGTAGTCTAGGGTTGAATGAGATGGAGCGAAACACACTCATTTAGAAATCATTGAAAAAAAAGGAAAAAATAAGAAAGAAAAAAGAAAAAAAGAAGAAGAAAGTATGTGTTTATGCATAATTGATCAAGATTGAGCTCTTTAATACTCAAGTTATTAAGTTCTAGGGGACTTTGTGCCTAGTGACCTAAGGCTTTTCATAGTATGGGATTCGCTAGCCTAACGCTCGCTATATGGGTATTATTGTATAAGTCTTTTAGTACCTCATTCATTGCACGGTCAAATAAGCATCTTTGTTATGTGTTCGATAATAGCATAAATCCTTGTATAACTCTAGTAAAATGAAGGTGTTGGAGTCATTATGCTTTCAATGTCTATTCTATTTATAAACTTGTGATTATTTTGATGATAGATAAGATATGGTTATTGATCTAGTATCGAGAGTATATTTGTTAAGTATCCACACACGCATATTTCTGGTTTGTGAGTTGGTTTGTGGGGTTTATTCGAACCCTATTTTAAGTCGTATTCTTAGAGGCGTTGCTTATTTATTTGGTTATGGTTATTCTGAGGGGATCAATTGCATTATCATTTAGTTGCATTCACGTAGTTGCATTTATATATTAGGTTTGTTTTTATAGATATGAGTCTGTTTATGCTTGAGGACAAGCATCGATTCAAGTTTGGGGGTATGATAAGTGGATTTTATATCTATTTGGAATGCTTCATTACAAGCTTGAGTTGGTATTTTGGACTCAAGCTGTTGGTATTTTCGATATTTTTTGTGTTATTGCATTTTAGGCGTTAGTTAGATGAATAAATGAGCTTTTCAAGTAAATATTCTGAAAGGAGCTCAGAATGTGAATTCAAAACCATTCTCATGCTGAAGAGCATCTCGATAGCTTCGCGTGGACTATTGGATCGCTAAATTCTGACAAATGGAGCTCAAATACAACAAAAAGAAGAAAATGAAGCTAGATGAACAGGAGGCCGGCGCGCCCGCGCTGGGAAGTGGGGCGGCCGCGCTGGAATAACAGAATGTGAGCGCGCCCGCACTCCCATGCGGGGCGGCCGCCCCAAGTGCCCAAACCAGATTCTTGATTTGACTTGAATTCTGAGATTTGGAAGCCCAGTTCGATCCTGAAGCCTATATATACCCTAAATAAGACGTTTTTAACAACAAGGAGACAAGAAAGAGCAATAAGAAGACCTAGAGAGCATAAGACGGCTACAGAGAAGAAGACTTTTGTTTTTTTAGTATAGTTGATACTTGGATGCTTATTTTCGATTTGTCTTTGAACTCTATTACTCTTATATTATTTATTATCATGTTTTCATTGGAACCCATGGTGACGATGAGTTCGATTATGAACTAATCGTTATCGTGGGGTTCTAACGAATTTACTTCTGGATTTCTATAGTTAATTTGTTTCAATATCTTGGTGTGTGGTGATTGATTGATATCCTAGTATTGGTTGTGCTTATTCGTCTTATGTACGTAGTTAACATATAATATAGTGTGTTAATCTCTATTGAAGCGATAGTGAATATAGAGATTTAGAACTTTCCATGCTAGCATAGGTTCATGTATTTATTATGCATGATTCGTAGGTAATTTTAACCATCTTACTTGCCCTATGTAATCACGATAAATAACTTGTTCATTAAACCTTTATGTTGTCAAATTCTATAGACATATAGGGTCTCAACATAATTGGTGTCTATTCAGCTTCTATCTCTTTTTTCGATGTATGATAGTAGGGTATTCGTGCAACGAAAGTTGGCGTTTACTAGTTTCGTGTTATCTGATTAGTTGTCATCACCATTGCATGCTAAGGTTAAGAACAATGACTTTGAATGAAGTATTTAATGAAGTTAGAATCCCATGTTTGTCTCATATAGTAATTCAATCATTTTTAATCTCTTGGTTAATTGCATGTTAGTTAATTCTTAGTTATAAAATATCTCAACTTGTTATTATCTTAGCATTGAGTGATAGTCATACCATTGTTGCATAGGTGCATAATCTTAAGTTAACTAAACCAGTCTCTGTGGGAACTACTAGAAATAATTCTAAATTACTTGCGAACGCGTATACTTGCGTGTGATTTTAGCGCGTATTTTCTTCCTAACACGGGTCAACAATTCAACTTTCCCTAGCTTAGTTAAAACAACTTTGCTACAAGTTAATAAAAGTAATCCCAATTTTGAAGTTTTGGTTCATAAGTGATTTATTATTCAAATCGTCAAGTTTCGTATTATCTTATATTTATACAAAGTAAAATCTGGATAGAATGATGGGACAGTGCTCAGAATCCTCCAAACCAGTTTCTCTCATTTCACAACATTCCTCAAATTGATTGGTTTTAGAATTTTTTATCTTACATATTCAGTCAGTTATAGATTTTTGGCTTTTCATATCCCACACTCGATCAATTTTGAGCTTTACGCCTTCAAAATTTTGTCAGATGTTGAACCTATTTATTTATTTATGTAGATATATAGATTTGCAGTCATGCACTACAAAAGATTGACAACAGGCAGAGAGGGAAAAATTTTCAGTTTTCAACCATCAGGTTTTCTTTCTCTCATTTTCAATTCGCATTTGAAAAGCCGTGTACTTGTATGATCTATGTTAGGTATTTGCTTTGATTTGTACCATTGGATTGAAAGCGAAAAACTGGATTGCAGCTCCCTCTGTTTTGGTTCTGCGAAAGTATAAATGTTTAAATAATAATATATGATATTTTTACTATATTTGTGTAGAGTGGGCTTGCGAGTCAAGATAACCCTTTTTTCCTCTGATCTGTTCTTTTATGTGTTAATTCATGCATTTGTCAGGATAACAGACAATGATCATGGACTTTGACTTTAAAGATCTAAGTTATCTTCCTTTTTCTGCATATGGCTCACTACTTTTAGTCTTATTTGCTTATCCATTTATCCATTAACTCTGGGTATTATATTATGCTAAACATTTGTGTATATTTATCATTTTATATTCCCTTTATCTGCGCCTGGTGACGTTTAGCGGTGAACTCATAACTGTAGTTTTCCTGCCGAAAGCATGGAAAGTGGCATAGCCTCCTTCCAAGAATTTGGTAATGATGGGCTTTATGATGTTAATGGATTGAAGCATTGTTCATTTATTCAGTATTGCTACCAAATTTTTCTCTCTTTCGCAGCCCATAAGTTCCCTACAAGGGGTTGGGAAAAGGTACAACTTTTTGTTGTGTTTGTTCTATATCAGCTATAGATTATTTTGTTAGACCATGGAAGAAAGTATTGGATGTATAGAATTGAGTGTGATTGATGGATTATATTTTATGAAGATCAAACACTTATGTGTATAATGCAAACTAAATAATTGTACTTGAAAAGTTTATCCACTTTTCAAGAAGCATCTAGTATTATCACGCACTGATAAAACAAAGTCCGTTACACAATCTGCACAAACTAGCACAGTCATATTTATGCCCTGCATTTTAGAGCATATATTAAATCTATTTTTATCTAAAGGCTTTGAATCTACACCTTCGACTCCATTGTTATTACAAGTTATGCGTATACCACAACTATTTTCTAAATAAATACTATTACAATAAAATTTGGTTAAAAGAATTAATGGTAGGGTATGCTATAATCAAATACCATCAGATATTTTCTACTTGTTTGTTAGTAACTTCACATTGATAGTTTAAAGTGTCTTGGGTGAATAGTTACTCAAGTTTTAGCATTTGTTTTTTTTACCATTAAGTTATCAGCTTATGCAGGTTGTCTTTGAACCTTCTTTTTCAGTTTTTGAACCTTGCAAGGATGGTAAAGTTGTCTCATTGGTCTTGTAAGAAAATATCTGTAACATATATTCGTTAAATCAATAATTTGGATCTGATCTCAGTGATTTTTTAACTAAATACTTTTTTCATATTACATTTGATGTTGCAGCTCAATACACTACGCCTTCTTCCGATGCATGCATCATACTAGGTGTCATCATTACCTCCTACCCAGGTATCCGGTCTTATGCTTTATTATTATCATCATTTTCTTTCAGGCTTAGTTTATTGCCTTTGCTCTTATTCTAAAGTAATAGGGTAACTATAGTTGCATGATAAACATAAAGCGGTGATAATGAACCTGAACATAATTTGAATATAGGAACAAATAATATGAACAAACTTTAACGTGGGTTAATCAATCGCCAAAAAGTCACTAACCAATCTATAACATTGTCTAATAAATTAGAAGTAGACGCATTTCTGTACATATCATGCAAGCTTCTTTGTTTGTGATCTGAGCTTTTTATAGTTGTAAACTAAGGTTCTTTGTTTGATGTTTATTTGTATGAGATACAATTTTTATACATTTATTTTTAAAAAATAGATGTAACGCATATAAATTGCTTATGTTTTACTTATTTAGGGATAGAATATGAAAGTGGCGCACACAAAAAATGCACATAAACACACAGACAGACAGAAACAACTACACAAGTGTTGTGCTCCCTCCGTTTAATGTTTGGTCAGCAGAACAATCACTTCTTCCTTTTGTGTGTTTGTGTGTTGTGCTCCCTTCAACCATGTCTAAGTGTAGATGGAATATACAAGTAACAATGTAGATAATACAAGAGACATAAGTTTTTGTCAAGACACCAGACATACATAACTTTCTGCCACTAAATTGGTGCCTCACAGATGAAGAATATTTTCAACAGCTAGCTGAAGAAATAGTCAGAGTCTGGGTTGTATCATATACAGAAGTCAGAATTTATTATGATGATGGTTTTTTCACTAGACTTGGTAGTAATCTAATGAATACAGTTTCAACCACATAATTCAAAAGAGTGATCAATTTGTTGAAGGACAAGGATATAATCACAAGATTTTGGAAAGCTGCATACTGTGTATGGGTAAGGGAAAGAGATGAGAAAATTGCAAGGGCAAAGGCTGAAAAGGAAGAAAGAGATAGGAAGTATGCAGAAGAACTTGCAAGAATGGAGAAAAGATCAAATGAGCTTAAAGCAAAAGGGTTGAGCAGACTCTCCAAGGATGGACATTTTCTGAACATAAAAGTTGGCAGATTCTCCAAATTTAGAGAAAAATATTTAAATGGTTATTGATTGGATGAGTGGCTCAAGCTTATGGAAGCCTTAAGGGGAACTGAGATCTTAGAAGAAATGGAAGTTATGATAACTCTTAAGGATCTCATTAGAAAAGAGCCAGGCTATGAGGACTTTATGTAATGAATTTCCTGTTAAAGATTCTATTACCTCTCAATGATAAGTATTGTACTTTTGTCATTTTTTTTGTAAAGTCTAGTTGTTCGTTGTAGCTTGGGGTTTGTTAGATATATTTGATAATGTCATGTCTAATATGATTTGTGTTTAGTTTTCAAATCTTACTTAAACAGGACAAATCAGTACTTAACTGGAAATCAGCACTTATACTGAAGTCAGAACTTAAGTGGTCAGAACTTAAGTTATCAGGAGATATTTATCAGGAGATAATATCAGGACTTAATGAGACTTTCAGATAAGGAAGGCGGTTGATTGAAAGAAAAGAAGATCAAGACAAACGCAAGAAGAGATATGCATGAAGAATGAATTCTATGAAGAATAGAATACTTGGAAGAAAAGATATCTGATTGATATATTTTAGGAAGCAGAATTATATTCCATATCAATTAGCGATTATCTTGTAACTGTGTAATATATAAACACAGACATAGGGTTTACACTATAAGTGTTATCATTATCGAGAATAATATTCATTATAACCCTAGCAGCTCTCGTGATAATTTGTTCATCACTGAGAGAGGACAGTTCCATATTGTAACAGAGTTTATTATATTGAATAAAGTTTGTTTTCTGTTACACAATGTTCTTTAATTTGATTTGATTGTGATAAACACTGTATTCAACCCCCTTCTACAGTGTGTGTGACCTAACAAGTGGTATCAGAGCCGATCTGTTAACACACAAACAGTTTAAGATCCAAAAATAATCATGTCTGAAGAAGAAACTCCAACCAAGCCCACCAAAACTGAAGAACCTCCAATGACTCAAATCCATAGTCGATATGAGACTATTAGAGTTCCCATACTGAAACCATCTGAATATTCCATATGGAAGGTGAGGATGTCTATGTTTCTGGAAGCTACTGATCCAGAATACCTTGACAGAATCAATGAAGGGCCACACAAGCTAACCAAACTCAATGTTGTAGTTACAGGTCAACCAGCAAAGTCTGTACCAAAGGAGAAAAATGATTATACTGCTGAAGATATCTCGTCAATTGCTAAGGATGCTAAGGTACGACACTTGCTACATAGTGCTATTGATAATGTAATGTCAAACAGAGAAATCAACTGCAAGACTGCAAAGGAGATATGGGATGCATTGGAGACAAGATTCCAGGGAACCGAATCAATTAAGAAGAACAGGAAGACAATACTTACTCAAGAGTATGAACACTTTGACTCAAAGCCTGATGAGTCATTAACTGGTTTATATGCAAGATTTGTCAAACTCTTGAATGATTTGTCACTAGTCGACAAGGAATATGATCTTGAGGATTCAAATCTTAAACTCCTGTTAGCACTTCCTGAAAGATGGGATTTAAAGGCCACCACTATAAGAGACAACTATAATCTTGAAGAAACAACTCTTGATGAAATTTATGGGATGCTCAAGACTCATGAACTTGAGATGGAACAAAGAAGCAAGAGGAAAGGAGGAAAGTCAAGGATAGTTGCTCTTAAGGCTGAGGAGGAATCTCTCAAAGCAGCTACCTCAAGGAAAGTCAAGGGAAAAGCTCTCACAACAAAGTCTGATATTGAGTCATCAAGTTCTGATAGTGATGATGACTCGGAAACTGAAAGCTTGCCTGAGATGGATGCTGATGAAGAGATGATGAAGCTGTGTGCTCTTATGGTGAAAGGAATCACAAGAATTGCATACAGAAAATTCAGGAAGGGAAAGAAATTTTCCAGGAAAGGTGCAAGTTCTGATAAGAAGAGTTTCAGAAAATCTGAAGGCAAAGGAGGGAAGTCTGACAGAGGAGATTACACAAATGTCAAATGCTACAACTGTGGTGAGAAAGGCCACATATCTCCTGATTGGAAGAAAGTGAAGAGTGACAAAGGCAAGGTTCTTGTCACAAAGAAGAAAAGCTAGACAGACACTTCAGATTCTGAAAGTGAGGAGAACTATGCCTTGATGGCAAATGCTGATAGCAGTTCTGATGCTGCTGAGTTAAAGGTACCTCAAACTACTTATGCCTTTCATACTGATGATATTAATGAGTTGAGAAAATATCTTAAAACCATGTTCATTAGTTGTAGAGATCAAACTTTAACATGTGAAAGATTAACTTCTGAAAATCTTGCTTGTAAAAAGAGGAATGATTATTTAGAAAAAGAGTTAGTCATGTTCCATCAAACTCAGAAAGATAGAGATGATGCTTTCTATGTTAGGGATGAAGTACTTAAAATGAATGAATCTCTAAAAACTGAGTTAGAAAAGGAAAGAGATATTATCAGAACTTTGACTAACTCTGGCAGAACAACTCAGAATTTGTTAAGTAGTGGAAACTGGAAAGAGGGCTTAGGTTATGGAGATGATAAGAATGATAAAGGATCTGTAGAAATTGAGCCTATAGTTGTTAAACAAAAGCCAAAGTTGAAACCTGTTAAGTTTATAGCTGTAAAGTCTGATACTGATAAATCAGAAGTTAAAGAGAAATTAACTTCTGACAAACCAAAACAGGGTAAGCCAGCTGAAGTAAATATAGGCTTAATGACAAAGAAGCAGCTTAAGCATAAGCTGAAAGATGTTAAGAATGTAAACAAGGTAAAGTCACCTAGGAAAAATAGGAATGGAAAGGAAGGTGTGAACAAAAGTAATGATTATAAGCCTGTTCCTAATGCTCCTAGAAAAACATGTCATAACTGTGGAAGTTCTAACCATCTGGCTTCTTTTTACAAGAAAAATAAGAACATAAACTCCTTACCTTTAAAGTTAGAAGTTAAGAGTCAGTCTGTTAGATATAAGCCACAAAATCCTTGTTTTCATTATGGTAGTTTATGGCATTCCATTTATACTTGTAAGGAATATCATAGTTTGTACTATGATTATTATCAAATAAAACCTTCTTTAAAGAAAGTTAGCATTGTTCCTTCTAGTGTAAGTTCTGATACAAAGTCTGATAGTGTAAATGATGATAAGAAAAATGATAACATAAACTCTGATGCTAAATCCGCTGCAAACGTTAACAAACTTAATAAGGCCAAAGGATCCAAGCAAGTCTGGGTCCTTAAAATTAATCATTAGTCGTCTTTGTGATTGCAGGGCAGCAGGAAAAATATCCTAGTTCTGGACAATGGATGTTCAGGACATATGACTGGAAATAAAGACCTGCTTTCAGACTTTGTGGAGAAAGCAGGCCCAAGTGTTTCGTATGGAGATGGCAACATTGGAAAAACCTTGGGATATGGCAATATCAATTTGGGGAATGTCATCATTGAAAAAGTAGCTCTGATCTCAGGACTTAAATACAATCTGCTGAGTGTTAGTCAAATCTATGACAGAGGTTATCATGTGGATTTCTTTGAAGAACACTGCGAAGTTGTAAGCAAATCTACAGACAAAGTTGTTCTGAAAGGATATAGGCATGGTAACATTTATGAAGCCAAGCTTTCAACAAGTACTGATGGTTCTGCAATCTGTCTGTTAAGTAGAGCATCAATTGAACAAAGCTGGAATTGGCACAAAAAACTCTCTCATTTAAATTTTAACAATATAAATGAACTAGTCAAGAAAGATCTTGTGAGAGGACTGCCAAAATCAGTATTTGCTCCTGATGGCCTTTGAGATTCATGTCAGAAGGCTAAACAAAGAAAATCTTCATTCAAGAGCAAGAATAAATCATCAATTCTTGAGCCTTATAACCTACTACATGTTGATCTATTGGGTCCAGTGAATGTCATGTCTATTGCAAAGAAGAAATATGCTATGGTCATAGTGGATGAGTTTTCCAGATACACATGGGTGTATTTCTTGCATGCAAAAAGTGAAATTGCATCTATTTTGATTGATCATGTCAAGCAACTGGATAAATTGGTCAAAAATTCTGTGAAAATTATAAGAAGTGATAATGGCACTGAGTTCAAGAATTTGATTATGGAAGAGTTCTGCAAAGACCATGGAATAAACCAGGAATTTTCTGCTCCTGGAACTCCACAGCAAAATGGAGTTGTTGAAAGAAATAATAGAACTCTTATTGAAGTTGCACGAACTATGCTTGATGAAGCAAAGCTACCAACCTATTTTTGGGCTGAAGCTGTGCAGACTGCTTATTTTACTCAGAATGCAACACTCATTAACAAGCATGGAAAGACACCATATGAGATGGTGAAGAAAAAGAAGCCAAATCTGAAGTATTTTCATGTATTTGGATGCAAGTGTTTTGTTCTTAAGACTCATCCTGAACAGCTATCCAAATTGATCTAAAAGCTGATGAAGGAATTTTTGTTGGATATCCACTTTGCACAAAAGCCTTCAGAGTCTACAATTTAAGAACAATGGTTGTCATGGAATCTATCAATATCTCTTTTGATGATAAGAAGATTACTGGACTTGAAGATTTCAATGATCATGATAAGCTGAGATTTGAAAATGAAGATTTAAATTCTGATACTGTAAATTCTGAAAGTCTAAATCCTGATACTGCAAACTCTGAAAGATTAAACTCTGAAGTTATTGAAACTGTGGTGACTACGCCAAAGGAAGATGCACCTGTGCAGGGGGAGCATACTGAAGATACAACCACATCTCAAAAAGCATCAGAACCTGCAACTAGCTCTTCAAGTTCTGATTCATCAACTTCTGATGAGCCAAGTTCTGATAATTCTGGAAACTCAAATTCTGAAGGATCCAACTCAGAGAGCATAATTTCAGGGGGAGCATCAGAAAATTTTGATGAAGACAGCATGGATCATGAGGGAGCATCCAGTTCTAGAGAAAACCTTCCATCTGCAAGGAAGTGGACTAAATCACATACACCTGACTTAATTATTGGAAATCCTGATGTAGGTGTCAGAACTAGAATAGCTACATCAAATGAATGTCTTTATAATTCTTTTCTTTCTCAGGCTGAACCAAAGAAAGTGGAAGAAGCTCTTCAAGATGCTGATTGGGTGCAAGCAATGCAGGAAGAGTTAAATGAATATGAATGAAACAAAGTCTAGACCCTAGTGCCAAGACCAAAGAACAGATCTGTTGTTGGTATAAAGTGGGTGTTCAGAAACAAAACTGATAGTGATGGCATAATTATAAGGAATAAAGCGAGGCTGGTTGTAAAAGGATATTCTCAACAGGAGGGAATTGATTATGATGAAATATTTGCACCAGTTGCTAGATTGGAAGCCATAAGGATATTTTTGGCTTATGCTGCTCACAAAAAGTCTACTGTCTTTCAAATGGATGTGAAAAGTGCTTTTCTCAATGGAGAATTGGAAGAGGAAGTATATGTTGAATAACCTCCAGGCTTTGTAGATTCCAAACTTCCAAATCATGTCTACAGGCTTGATAAAGCACTTTATGGCCTTAAGCAAGCTCCAAAAGCATGGTATGAGACTTTAGCTCAGTTTCTTCTGGAAAGTGGATACAACAGAGGAACTATTGACAAAACACTGTTCTACCTCAACCATGGAAAGGACTTACTTTTGGTGCAAATATATGTTGATGATATCATTTTTGGTTCTACAAATGGCAGACTTTGCAAGAAGTTTGCCAAACTGATGCAGTCAAGATATCAAATGAGTATGATGGGAGAACTTAGCTATTTTCTGGGCCTTCAAGTCAAGCAGAATGAAGAAGGCACTTTTATCTGTCAATCTAAGTACACCAGAAATTTGCTGAAGAAATTTGGAATGCAAGATTGTTCAAGTGCATCCACTCCCATGGCCACTGCAATAAAATTGGATAAGTAAACTGGTCCATCAGTAGATATTACTGATTACAGAGGTATGATTGGCTCCTTACTCTATCTAACTGCAAGTAGACCTGATATCATGTATGCTACCTGTCTTTTTACAAGATTTCAAGCAGATCCAAGAGAACCTCACTTAACAGTTGTGAAAAGAATTTTCAAGTACCTTAAGGGTACAACTGATCTTGGATTGTGGTATCCTAGAGAATCAGACTTTAAGCTAATAGGTTACTCAGATGCAGATTTTGCAGGATGCAAAATTGACAGGAAAAGCACAAGTGGAAGCTGCCAATTTCTTGGAGGCAGATTAGTTTCTTGGTTTAGCAAGAAACAAAAGTCAATTTCTACATCAACTGCAGAAGCAGAGTACATTATTGCAGGAAGCTGTTGTGCACAGATTCTTTGGATGAAGAATCAGTTACTGGATTATGGGTTAACATATTTTAAAATCCCTATATATTGTGATAATCAAAGTGATATTGCTATGACAGGTAATCTAGTTCAACACTTAATGACAAAGCACATCAGCATTAGGTACCACTTCATAAGGGAACATGTGGATGAAGGTACAGTGGAATTGCACTTTGTTCCAACAGATCAACAACTAGCAGATATCTTCACAAAACCACTGTGTGAAGCTACTTTTACAAGATTGGTAAATGAACTTGGAATGGTTTCAGGTTCTTTCTCTAAATCTGCTTAGTTTATGTTCTGATACATCAGATTTTATGATCAGTATTTACAGATATTACTACCTTTGTGTATTCTGTGCTTAAATTGAAAATTGCTTAAGTGCTGATTGTTGTCTGATGTGAATTTCTAAACTCTGATAGTGATATGAATGTTTCTGTGACTATTCAATCCAATGAGGATAATTGTGCTAGATGCTGACCTAGTAGTCTTCAATATACTAAAGTCCCATGTTTGAAGTAATTGTTTATGTGGAAATCTTTTAACAAAAGCAAATTCTAATATTGAGCTTAGTTAAGTTTACTTTGTGTATCTTATTACTAAGTCACAAACTAGAATAGTGCTTCTTATCTGTTAAGTTCTGGTGTTAGTAAATCTGATGGATGAACTAAGTGCTGATAAACCTCACTTATCAAAGGAAAAAGGAAAAGAAAAATAAATAAATACCAGGTACTCCTTTGAGATCTATAGTAAAAATGTGAAAGGGACGACCCAAGTGCATTGCTGGTATTAAGTAATATGCATCAGAAAAGCAAAATAAATATTTTTCTTGGTGACTTTTCACACTCTATGATTACTGGTGAAACACTATGATAATAGCATAAATTCTGATAAGCAATCGTGACTCACTTACACTGAGAAGCCACTGTAAAATGGAATTTCAAAAGATGCATAAAATGAGCACAAAACAGTTGAGGCGGACTCATGCATGAACTCATTCTAAAGTAGACTAAGGAATGGAACACAGTTACCTTTGTTCCTTCTGAAAAGATTCTTGTTGAGCATCTTACAAAAGCTGATAAAATGCTGATAAATGATGATTTCAAGACACAGTTGCTAGTTACTGCACTGAGTACAAGGCACCTTCAAGGTCAACACTCAATCACTCATGACAAGGTGAATAAAATTCAAGAAAACTTGATCCAGCAAGATAAGAATCTGAAACTTGAAAAGAAAAGGTTTTTCCAACCTACCTTTGACAGAATTGCCTACATTGAGAAAACTCAAGAGAAGCAACAGTCTCAGATTGATGAAATTTTGAAGAATCAAGCTTCTCATCAAAATCAACTCAATGAGATCCAATCCTCAGTGGAATTGATTGTCTCTCTTCTATTCCCTGTTGATGCCAAAAAGGGGGAGAAAGTAATTAAGTCCAAATGCAAACCTTTTAAGACACTGAAGGGAAAGGATGATGGAAAAGATGATCCGGGAAACTCTAGAATGGGTGGTGGTCATGGTCAAGGTAAAGGTCTTTCATCGAGTAGGACTAGAACTACAAGTCAAAGAACAAGTTCTGATATTGGGAGAAGAATAACTTCTGATACTGGTAAAAGGATAAGTTCTGATGAACATCTGGAACTTGATGAGGAAATTTCAAGACAGTTATTTCTGAAAGAAAATCCAGGAATGGACTTTGAGAGTCTAAAGGAAGAAGAAGCTAGACTTAAGTTAGAAAAAGTCAACTCCAAATCTGAAGCTTCTGTTGTTGAAAAGAAAATTCCTTAGGCTAAAGCATTGTAATAAAAGAAAGGGTAAATTTTGTGGCAACTAAGGCCAAATCACAATTACATATAGATCCAAGGTCTAAGGGCAAAGAAAAAGTTGGTGAACTTGTAAAGGATTATGTGCCTCCTATGGATGAAGAAATATCTGTTGAAGATGCTAATCTTACTCTGGTTGCAAAGAAGATTTCTCAAACAACCTCTGACATGGCTCAAGTTATTCAGAGTCAAGATATAGTAAGTTCTGATATGACACTGAAGCAAGCAACCTCTGACATAGCTCAAGTTGGCTTGATATCAAAAGATAAGGAAAAGGAAACCTCTGACATTGCTCATGTTAAACCTTCAAAATTACTCCTACCAGGATTCACTAAAGCCAAGCAAACTCAATCTTTGAAGACTGCAACAAGTGGTTTTGAAGCAAGATTGGTTATAGGAAAGGAAGCAAGAGATAAATCTGGATTAGGTAGTGCTGATGAAAGAAGAGTGCAGAACACAACCAATGATCCAACTTCCTTAAGTGAACCAGGTGTTGGAGCAACTCCTGAAAGATTGAATCAGCTTAAATCTGTACAGATGGTTTACCATACCTTCTTGAAAGAACACATCTTGTTATATTTCATGACAGATGGAAGGGTTTACCACATAAGGGAGAATGCTATACCACTGAAGTATTTTGAGGAACTAGAACATGTTCTATTTTTACTTCAAGTGAAGAATAGATTAACAGAAAGTGCTGCAAATTATTTGAAGACTCAAATTCAGAGACAGAAGAAGCTTTATTCTGTAAATTCTGACAGCATATACTGTCCCAAGAACAGAGATCACAAGGGTGATATTGTTGAGATGAAGCCTAACTCTGCTAAGATTATAACTACTTTTCTGGGTTATAAGGCTGTAGAATTCAATCTTGAGTCTGACAAGGCATATTTGATCAGACTGGATCAGGACATAAGGAAAGCCAGAATAAATGATCTCAGGGCTGCTATCTTTCAAATTGGTGAAGATACAGTTGAATTAAAGAATGCTAAAAGGAGGATGATTGATGAACTTAAATATGCTGAGAGATGTTTGTTAAAGAACTATCTCAGAACAACTCCTGATATCAAAGAGATCAGTAATTGAAGCCAAGTCAAGATATACAACAGCTCAAATTCTGATGTATATACAGACTGAAGTTGTTATCAGAAGTTAAAGTTGGTAAAGCTTTAAGGACTGTAAGTTGTAGTTATCTAGTCAAATTCTCATGCATTTGTACTTAATGTTTTTGACATCATCAAATATCTGTTAAACTTGTATATTATGCTAATTTACAAGTTGGGGGAGATTGTTAGATATATTTGATAATGTCATGTCTAATATGATTTGTGTTTAGTTTTCAGATCTTACTTAAACAGGACAAATCAGTACTTAACTGGAAATCAACACTTATACTGAAGTTAGAACTTAAGTTGTCAGAACTTAAGTTATCAGGAGATATTTATCAGGAGATAATATCAGGACTTAAGGAGACTTTCAGATAAGGAAGGCGGTTGATTGAAAGGAAAGAAGATCAAGACAAACGCAAGAAGAGATATGCATGAAGAAGGAATTCTATGAAGAATAGAATACTTGGAAGAAAAGATATCTGATTGATATATTTTAGGAAGCAGAATTATATTCAATATCAATTAGTGATTATCTTGTAACTATGTAATATATAAATACAGACATAGGGTTTACACTATAAGTGTTATCATTATCGAGAATAATATTCATTGTAACCCTAGCAGCTCTCGTGATAATTGTTCATCACTGAGAGAGGACAGTTCCATATTGTAAACGAGTTTATTATATTGAATAAAGTTTGTTTTCTGTTATTTGTGTTCTTTAATTCGATTTGATTGTGATAAACACTATATTCAACCCCCTTCTACAGTGTGTGTGACCTAGCAGGGTTAGTCTTGTTAACATGCATGAATTTGTGATAAGCAATCTTCTCACAAATTGGGGGAGATTATTGTGCAAAACATGCCTGTACAATAACAAGACTAAGTCAAATTGACAGCCCTAAATAAGTTGTATGATAGTCTAAGTTTGCATTTCGTATTATAACATTTAAGTCTATAAATATGTAAATAAATTAGACTGGAATATTTTTTAGTAAACAGTTTCAAGCCTAAGAATAAACTCTAAAAGAAGATCATGAAAATCATGCTTCGGAGAAAGTGTGAAGAAACTTGGAGTTGAATAAATGTGTTTTGGGAAAAATATTCTAAGTCAAGAAATCTACAAGTCACAGATCAAGTGTTATAGAGAAGTCATTCGAGAACTCCAGAATGACTTATAAAGAAGTCAAGAAAAGCTACTAGAGAATTCAGAGATATCGACAAGCCATATTAAAGATATAAAGATTGGAGATATCGACAAGTCAATTCTTCACTAGAGAACTCTGAGATATCGACAAGTCAAAATATCACTAGAGATCTCTGAAATATCGATAAGACAAAATATCACTAGAAATCTCTGAGATATCGATAAGTCAACTTGCCACTAAAGAACTCAAAGATATCGATAAGCCAAACTGAAGACATGAAGATGAGAGATCTCAATAAGCCAAATTCTCTTATAGAGAACTCAGAGACTTCGATAAGTCAAACAACAATAGAGTTATTAGAGATCTTGATAAGTCATTATACTTATCAAGATATCGAGTTCTCTATATGTCTAACTGGAGATCTCGATGTAAAAGCTCAAGTACAGAATGTAGATCAGTTTAATATCCAATATTATCAATCAATAAACAAATCAATCATTGATTTGAATAGTCTACAAAAGTAGTTTGAAGAGTACAAGATCAAATACCAAGATTAACTGGCAAAGTAAAGTCACAGTCATGCAAGATTAGCAAAGATATACTAAGCCAGATATAGAAAGATTTGGTTATCTAAAAGTAGAGTGTTATGGATCAAAAACTAAGGTATATTAATCGATGTACTTACTACTGGGGTTCGTGACCTTTAAGGCTCGATTTGACTGCTCTTGTATCTCGTGACTCGATCTGCCTTAATAAGATGCCTACGTACCTTGCTGATTACTAAAAATCAAGTCAAAAAATGTAGTTCTGATTTGTGGGGTGAGACCCCTTATATAGATGTTGGGAGTCCTTGAATTAGACTAGGGTTTATTTTATTCCCTATCATTTCCCCCCCCAACTTCTGGTAAACCGTAAAAAGATTTTGTAGAAGTTAAGTTCATTCGTTCTCTTACAGGGTATCATTTTCGCGTAAAGTGTGGAGCGACCTACATATTTACAATGATTTGCCTAGTACGTGGCTTCAGGGTTGCTTTAGAACTTTCCCATTATACTCCCTTACCTTTTATTCCTATTATTTAGGAATTTATCTGGTATTTTCCCCTTAATTTCTGGGTTTTTTTCTAATTTTCAGCAATTTTCCCTTAATTTCTGTGATTTTTCCAAATTTATTCCCAATTTTCGGGAATTTTTCCAATTTTCAAGAATTTTTCCAATTTACAGCCTTTTCTCGACCAGGATCCTAGTCGAAATTTCGACCTGGTACCTATTCGAATTTTGGGACAGCTCTTGAGGCCTGGTCGAACATTTTCGACTAGGATTCACGAGCTGGATTTCGACTAGAATCCTAGTCGTTTGAACGACCTGGATTCTGGTCGAAATTATGGCTAGCTCCTGGGGCCTGGTCGAGCATTTTCGACTAGGATTCACGAGTTGGATTTCGACTAGAATCCTAGTCGTTTGAACGACCTGGATTTTCGTCAAAATTCTGGATCAATTTTGGCTTCTAATCGAAGTAAAAAGACCAGGATTCACGACCTAAATTTTGACCTAGATCCTAGTCATTTAAATGACTTGGATTATGGTCATTATTTGGGCCATTTATCGGCTTCTACTCGAGGTAATATGACCAGGATTCACGAGCAGGATTTTGACTTGGATCCTAGTCATTTTAAAGACTTGTGTTGTGGTCGAGTTTTTGGTCATTTCTTGGCTTCTACTCGAAGTAATATGACCAGGATTCACGAGCTGGAATTCAACTTGGATCCTAGTCTTCTTTTTCCAAAGCCTTTTTGGATTTGGGCTTCGTTTTGGGCCTCTCATATTCATAAATCCATTTTGGATTTGGGCCTCTCATATTCCCAAATCCTTTTTGGATTTTATTTTCCTTTAATAGTTTTTAGAAATCCTTAAGAATTATCAAGGATATTCTGGAAAGTTCTAGAACTTAAGAATTTTCAAGAATATTCTGGAAAGTTCCAGATCTTAAGAATTTTCAAGTATATTCTGGAAAGTTCCAAAATTTGGGCTTTTTCTTTGGGCTTTCAACTTAACGGGCCATTTTTGCCTTTTTATCTTCTCTTTGACTGCCTATATAAGGAAGTGAGTGAAGTCTATTTTCTACTCAATTCTCATTTCTTACTTGTTGTCTTCCTCTTCCAAAAAACTCTAGGTCTTTTTTCTCAAAGCTTTAAAGCTTTCCTTTAATTTTTCTTCAGGCTCTCTAAACTCCCAGGTATATTTCTTGTACTCTTCTTTATTTTTCCCAAACTTTTAATTTTATTTCCTTTACTTCTCTTGCCTATACTTGTGCCGATATTTATGCTTTACTCTTTTCTTTTCTACCTTTTTAGATGGCAGACAAGAGAATGACTCGTTTGGCCAAGATGAATGTGGCTTAAAAGTCAAATGAGTTCCCTATTCTTTCAAAGTATTCCTTCTTGATCGATATGATCAACACTCGTGGCGATGAGTACACCTCTGATGCTCATTTGGACGCGTTTGATCATATCAGCACATTCCAAGATGCTAAAGAGCTGGAGAAGCTAGTCAATATTTTCAAGATTTAGAAGCCCTACAAGTTGATCTTTGTAAGCGTCGCGGACATGGCTTGTTATTAGAAAAAGGACGCTTTATGCGTCTACAGGGACACTCTCAGGGCCGGGATCAGGTTCCCTTTTCACCCTTTTATTCCTGTTCTTTTAGCAGATGAGGGATCAATCCTTGTCAACTCCCTCCTAACGCGTGGAGGTTAATACTTTGCTTCTTGTCACAATGTGCTAAGCACAACGTGGCCCCAATTGTCGCTATTTTTCGGAAGATCTTCCGGTTTAAAAATAGTCCTGATAAGAACCCGGGATGGGTCAGTTTGAACCAACGCCCCACAATTCCCCACATTATTAATGGGAAGTCCATCCCTAACAATAATTTGGGGTGGAAAAAGGAATTTTTGTACTTGGTTTGGGAAGAAGGCAACTGGGGGACGCTCTTTAGCTCGTCTTTCGGGCAAGTGGAAGATGGAAACCCTAATGACATTGTGTTTTCTGAGGAAGAGAACATAACTTTTAATCTCCTTACCCAAGATAACTGGACATCTCACTCCTGGGACCTCATCAAGGAGACAGTTTTGGTTGAGCGCAGCCTTTCTCCCGTATCTATAAGAAGTAATTTCCAACCTTTATCCTTAAACTTTTGCATATTTAGCTTGGTCCTTTTCTGGTTTTAATTTTTAAATTTTCATAAAACGGTTGAGAAGATCGTAGAGGAGACCAAGCCCAAGACCTTGGAAACCACAAGGATGAAAAGGGCTGGGAAAGTCTTCAAGGACCCACGCCTGGGTGATAGTTTCCCTGAGTTTCTCCTTCAGACGAAAGAAGAGGATGAGGAAGGCCCCAGCCAACCCCTGCATACTAAACAGAAGCCAGGGGCCTTCTTCCAACCTGCCTGGGGAATCCGGGGAAAATACACGATTTTCGGAAATACGAAGCATGCCAAAAAGTGGTCGCTTCAGTCTATCTCCCTGGTTGACTACCAGGATTTTGTCCTTCTACAGGACTTGGAAGCCAATGAGCTACTTGGGGCTCAGGCCATGACGATGGTAAATTATTTTTCTCTCATATTCATTTCATTCATTTTCTTAGCGGACACTTCATTATTTCTTTTCTCTCCTTTCCTTTCAGGCTAATGTTCATTTTCAAGGGGCACTCCATCAAGCCAAGGCTTGGAAGGTGGCGTATGACAACACCAACAAGAAGCTTGAGGAGGCCAACGAGAAAATCGAGAGCCTCAAAGCCCATCTTGCCTCCTCGACTTCTGACTTGGAGGTTGATCGGGCCAAAATTATCATTCTCAACGACCAAAAAGAAAAGAATTTTGATGGCTGGATGGACACTCCGGAATTCAAGGATTTGATGGAGGATCACAACGCCCCCACTCACCCTCTGAGCTACAAAAAAGGTTGGGATGCCGCCGTCGAGGCCATTCAGGCCGAGTATCCAGAAATGCTCGAGGATTCTGCCTTCCCTTGTCCTGTCAAGATCCCAAGGCTAAGGGGAATAACAGATAAAGTCGTGGATCTCATTAGCGAGGAGGATAGAGCAGCCCCTTCTGCTGATCATGGGGCTTCTTCGTCCAAGGCACCAGTCATGAGCCAAGGGCAGAAAAGTAAAGAGCCCGAGTCCAGTTCTGGGGAAGAGGAATCCTCCTTCGAGGGAGAGGCTGAGCCAAGTGCAAAAAAGGCCAGAGTTGAGGAGCCCCCAAAACCATCATCTCCAAAGGCACCTAAAGCGTCTGAGGGTAGTTCTGAGGAAACCTTCGAGGAGACTTCCGAGGAAACCTCCGAGCGGCCAACTCAGGAAATATTTGATGAGACTTCAGAGAGTAGCTCCGAGGAGTCTGAACCTTCTAAGCCGGGTGCTTAGCTTTTGTGTTTTGTTCAATTTGTAAATTACTTTTCAAAGTTTAACTTTGTCACCCTTCGGGCCTTTTAATTAAGATATCTTAAGTTGTTTGTTCGCTCTTTTACTATTTTTTCTAAGTACTCGTACTATTCAAAGGGAGTTAGTTCACATGCCTTTCCATAGCTTTTTCTTACACTTCTCTGCGCTTGTGCCAAAAATGGATAAGCAAACTTAACCATGCATAAGATGAACCAGACAGTGTTAGGATACGTCCTATATGGAAACTTTGTAGATTGTAAACTCTTTGGGATCCATCCCTTATATAATTCTTCGCAGAACTAGATAGTCTTATAAAAACTAAAATACAAAATCCTAAGCAAGCAAAACCTCAAGGTGCTTTTCAACCTACTTGTCATCTTGACAAGTGAGAATCGTGCTCAATTATTTTATACATAGTAAATCTTTAGGTTTTGTGCATGCCAAGTTCTCGGGACTTCAAAACCATCCATAGTCTCTAGCTTGTAGGTTCCTCTTCCTTGGACACTTTTGACCTTGTATGGCCATTCCCAATTTGGGGCAAATTTTCCCTTCTGCCCAACACCGGAAGCTTCCATCTTCCTCAGAACTAAGTCTCCTTGCTTGAAGAACCTTTCTTTAACCCTGTAGGTTGTAGTAGAATGAAGTCTTCTTCTGATATTCCACTATTTTCGCTTATGCCTCATCTTGTATTTCATCAATTAGATACAGGGCTAATCTTTGCCCCTCCTCATTTTCCTCAGCATTAAGAGCTTGGATCTTTGAAGACGAATGTGATATCTCCACAGGATCAACCGCCTCTTCCCCATATACTAACATTAAGGGAGTTGCTCTAGTTGTGACTCTACAAGTAGTTCTATAGGCCCATAGTATTGAGAGTATTTCATCCACCCAATTACTCCTTGATTTCTCGATCCTCTTCTTTAGTCCATCCAGGATTATTCGATTCGCCACTTTCGCTTGCCCATTGGCTTGCGGGTGAGCTATAGAGGTAAACCGCAACTCAATCTCATTCTCCTCACAATACTTCTTGAATTCCTCATTGTTGAACTGTGTTCCATTATCGGTAACTAGGATACGGGGAATTTCATATCGGCACATGATGTTTTCCCATTGGAATTGTGCAACCTGCT
Organism: Apium graveolens; assembly: GCF_009905375.1. Classification (NCBI taxonomy): domain Eukaryota; kingdom Viridiplantae; phylum Streptophyta; class Magnoliopsida; order Apiales; family Apiaceae; genus Apium; species Apium graveolens. The sequence continues at coordinate 158,363,302 of NC_133650.1, forward strand.
TAGTTGTGATCTTGGCCAAAAGCTTGGCTTCAATCCATTTAGTAAAATAATCAATGGCTACAATCAGGAATTTCCTTTGTGTCGTGGCCATGGGGAAAGGCCCAAGTATATCCATTCCCCACATGGCAAAGGGGATGGGAGAGTTGATGGAAGTCAACATCTCGGGGGGTTGTCGAACAACAGGTGCATGTTTCTGACAACGATCACACTTCTTCACATACTCTTTGGCATCAGCCATCATCTCTGGCCAGTAGAAGCCTAAACGGGTTATCTTATGAGCCAGTGCTTTGCCCCCAAGTGTTTCCCATAAATACCTTCATGTACTTCTTCAAGTGCCAGACATGCCTCATCGGGCCTGAGACATCTTAAGTAAGAAACCGCATAAGATCTTTTGTATAAAATCCCATCAATCAAAGAGTATCTCAGTGCTTGAACAGCCAACTTCTGTGCTTCAGTTACGTTATTTGGTAGCCAGCCAATTTGAATATGAGCCTTAATGGGATCTATCCATGACGTCCCCAGCCCTATAGGAGCTACAAGCTTAACATCAATGCTCTGTGTCTTCAAAATGCGGAAGAATACACTTGCGAAACTTTCCTCTATCTCAGATAAAGCAAACTTTGACAATGCATCTGCCTTAGCATTTTCCTCCCTTGGGATGTGCTCAACATGGCATTCATTAAATTGAGTCATCACGACCCTTACTAGGAGGACATACTTAGCCATTGTATCATCCATTACCTCAAACTCTCTCTTGACCTGGGATATGACCAACTTGGAGTCTCCACAGACTTTTAAGTTCTTGACTCTCAGTGTTCCTGCTAGGCCGAGGCCAGCTATCAGAGCTTCATATTCTGCTTCATTGTTCGTAGTTGGGAAGTCTATCTTCAGAGCATATTCAATCAAGAACCCATCGGGGCTTTGTAAAACTAGCCGTGCTCCGCTTGAATTTGTTTTTGATGCCCCTTCAAAATAGAGAACCCAATATTCCTTCTCCTTAACATCCTTTTGTTTGCCTCCTTTATCAACTTCTGTGTCTTGAGGTATAGTGTCTTCCTGCCCCCCGACTTCTTGGTTGGGTATGGTACATTCCACCACGAAGTCAGCCAATGCATGGGATTTTATTGTTGTTCGTGGCTTGTACTTGATGTCAAATTCTCCTAACTCCATTGTCCACTTAATCGGCCTCCCAATAGCCTTAGGACTATGAATAATATTTCAAAAGGGTTGATTTGTTAGCACCTCAACTTAATGTGCCTGAAAGTAAGGATGCAATTTTCTTGAAGCCATTACCAAGGCTAAAGCAAACTTCTCAATAGTTGAATAATTCAACTTAGCCACATGCAGAATTTTGCTAACATAGTATACGGGTTTCTGGACTTTAAGTTCCTCCTTAACCAATACAGCGCTCAAGGCATTTTCTGAAACGGCCAGGTATAAGTACAAGATTTCATTTAGAGCTGGCTTGGCCAACAACGGGGCCTTGGCCATATATTTCTTTAATTCTTCGAATGCCTTCTGGCTTTCCTCAGTCCATACAAAATCCTTAACCTTCTTCAAGGACTTGAAGAACAACAAGCACTTGTCCCCAGATTTGGAGATGAATCGCCCCAATGCAGCAACCCTTCCAGTGAGCTTTTGAACATCTTTGATAGTCTTTAGTGGCTCCATATCCAAGATTGCCTTTATTTTATCGGGATTGGCCTCGATTCCTCTCTTGGAGACCATCAGTCCCAAAAACTTTCCAGATCCCACTCTGAAAGCACACTTTACAGGATTTAGCATCATTTTGTGATATCTCAGGTCCTCAAAAGCTTCCCTCAAATGGGTTATATGGTCAGTCTATTCTAAAACTCTTGACTAACATGTCATCAACATAAACTTCCATGGTCTTGCCAATAAGATCCTTGAAAATCTTATTTACCAGCCTTTGATAGGTGACTCCTGCATTTTTGAGACCAAACGCCATAACAAGATAACAAAAAACACCAAAGTCGGTAATGAATGAAACCTTTGGGATGTCATCCTTTTATATCTTGATCTGATTATATCCACTGAATCCATCCATGAAGCTTAGCATCTCATGACTAGCAGTAGCATTTATCAATATATCTATCCTTGGTAATGGGAAATAGTCCTTGGGACATGCGTTATTCAAATCGATAAAATCCACACACATCCTCTATTTTCCATTAGCCTTCTTTACCATCACAGGGTTTGCTAACCATTCTGTAAATTATATCTCCTCAATGAAACCAGCCTCTAAGAGCTTCTCTACTTCTTGTTTAATAGCATCTAGCCTCTCTGGAGCAAAACTTCTTTTCTTTTGCTTCACTGTCTTTCGATTTGGATCCACATTCAGCTTGTGAGTGATCAGTTCCGGGTCTATGCCTAGCATATCAGCTGCCGACCATGCTAACACATCACTGTTTTCTTGTAAAAATTTTACCAACTTCCCTCTAAGAGGTTCCTCTAGTGTTGCTCCAATAAAAGTCACTTTTTCAGGATCCTCGGAAGCCAAAGGAATCGGGGCCAAGTCTTCTGCTGGCTTCCCTCTTTTCTCATCATTCTCACGGATATCTAGATCTTCAATAGGTAGAACCTGCCCCCCCCCCCCAGCTCCATCTGCCCTAAGAGAGGCCACATAACAACTTATTTCCATCTTTTGATCTCCTCTCTCTTCTCCAATCCCATTCCGGGTGGGAAACTTCATAACTGAATGGTAGGAAGAAGGGACTACCTTAAAGGCATGTATTCCAGTTCTTCCCATGATTGCATTTTAGGTTGAACTAGCTTTCACTACCACGAAGTCCAATATTTGTGTTGCTTGCCTTGGCTCCTGACCTATGGTCGTTGGCAACTTAATTATCCCTTCCACAGGGCATTCTACTCCTGCAAATCCATATATTGGCATATCGGTCGGGGTCAATTGAGAATCATTGTAGCCCATCCTTAAAAAGGTATCATGGAGCAAGATATCCACTGAAGCACCATTATCTACGAGGACCCTCTTCACCGTGATGTTCCCTATTATTGGTGTTATAACTAGCGGGTCGTCATGAAGAAATTTTACACCCTCCAAGTCAAAATCATCAAATACCATTGTAACTCCTGTCCTAGCCCTCTTCGGGGCTTCCCCAACAATATGCATAACCTCTCTAGTATACGCTTTCCTGGAGTTCCTGGATAATCCAACAGTAGTTGGTCCTCCAAAGATTGTATTTATCACAGGCCCTCGGGGTCGCGGTCCTCCAAAAATTGCATTTATCACTGAACCCCTAAGCTGAGGATTCCGCCCCTGATCATCTTGGTCCCTCCTACGATCTTCAAAGTTATTTCTCCCATTGTTGTTCCTATCTCCTCCTTCTCTAGTGTACTTGCTCAATCTTCCTTTTAGAATGAGGAACTCTATTTCATCTTTCAATTGCCTACACTCATCGGTGTCATGACCAACATCCTTGTGAAATCTACAATATTTGCTCTTATCTAGCTTGGTAGGATCAGCCTTCAGTGGTTTAGGCCAACGAATATCTCTATCTTTCTCGATTTCCATCAAGATCTGGCTTCTAGGAGCATTTAACTTAGCATATTCAGTGAACTTTTGCCCAGGTCCTCCCTTCTTCGGGGTTGAATCAGGGTTTTGCTCGGTTCTGGGATACTTGTCCTTAGCAATATATTCGAGATCAGTCTTTCGCTTCTTGCCTCCAGCGGGTTCGTTATTTACTACTGTCTTCCTCATGCTCTCCTCCACTTTGATGTAGTTCCTGGCCCTATTTTGGAGCTACATAATACTCTCAGGGGGGCGCTTAGCTAAGGACATCTTGAAGAATTCGTCCCTAGTTCCTTGTTAAAGTGCTATCATAGCTACCTTGTCCTCAAGGTCTGGGACTTTCAAGGCTTCCTTGGTGAAACGATTCAGATAGTCCTTCAAGGAATCTTTTGCTCCCTGCACAATGCTCATGAGGGATGATGAACTTTTCTCATGCACTCTCCCGCTGATGAATTGCTTAATAAAAGCCAGATTTAGTTCTCTGCAGGACCCAATAAAGTTCGGGGGCAAACGACTATCCCATCTTTGAGCAATTCCCGATAGGGTTTGAGGAAAGGCCCGACACTTAATAGCGTCATTCATGGGTTGCAATAATAGTGCATTTGAGAATGTCCTTACATGATTAGCGGGATCTACAGTGCCATCATAAGCTTTGATGGTGGCATCTTGAACTTCTTTGAGATATGGGCACTCATTATCTCTTCAGTGAATGGTGGAGTAGGATCATCAGGATCTCCAAGGGGAAGAAGATTGCTTAGGTCAGCCCTTAGGACAACAGCCCTTCTCTGTATCGGACCATTCAGGTCTATAATTGGAGGAGGATTTTTCCCCCTTGGAGGTAGTGGGGGCCTGGTGATCTAGTGCGCCTCCAAGTCACGCTTCAGCCTTTGAATCGCAGCCTGGTGAGCCTTGATTCTCTCTTGCACTTCTTGGGGATTCATCCCTCGGGTGCTCCTAGGACGCTGGTTACTATCAGGCATCGGCTCTTTACCAGCACGCCTCTTTCTTAGGGCCATATCTTCATCCGAAGATTCGGAGTCTCTCTCAGTATAAGGACCAGAAAATTCTTAATCCTCAGGGATATGAGCCAAACCACGTATATATTGAGGCGTCTCCCTTTATGCTTCACCCTGACTGGCATATCCACTTCCTCTAACCTCGGGGTAAAGGGGCATCCCATAAGGGGGTTACTCATACCCAACGGGTCGAGAATTCACAGGTGTATGTAGCTGTTGAAGTTGGGAATTTGTCCCTTGAGTAGCTAGGGGAATCGTCCCTTGTGGCTGGGGTTCAGTTGCCCCTACCTGGGCTCCTCCTTGGGTGGCGGCATAGGTTGAATGCGGAGTTATCTCCACCGTTGATGAAATCGTTTGGGTCGTCCCCGCTAGTGTTCCTCCTTCAGGGGCGCTGTTTCCTCTCCGTGTTCTCGCCATGGTTGTTGTTGTGTTTTTCCACAGACGGCGCCAAATGTTATGGATCAAAAACTAATGTATATTAATCGCTGTACTTACTACTAGGGTTCATGAGCTTCAAAGCTTGATTTGACTGCTCTTGTGTCTCGTGACTCGATCTTCCTTAACAAGATGCTTACGTACCTTGCTGATTGCCAAGGATCAAGTCAAAAAATGTACTTCTGATTTGTGGGGTGAGACCTCTTATATAGATGTTGGGAGTCCTTGAATTGGACTAGGGTTAGGAGACTTGGAGGGCAAGTCTTTAAATTAGAATGGACTTTGGAGTCCTAGGAAGAAGAAAACTGATTCCTTATTCCATTAGGTCCCTTGGAGGCTAATCTACAAGGATTTATGTCCCCATTAGAACTCATCTTAACAACTAATTTATCCCTTATTAATTAATTACGAAATTAATTAATATTCATAGTTTTGGGCCCTTTCAAATGGGCCTAGCAGCCCAATTCTGATATAATTAATACGATATTAATTACACATTCAGGATTTATTTTATTCCCTATCATAGAGTTTAGTACATGTTATTGCATGCTGTGTAAAAACCAGTGTTTACTGTTCTATAAAGTAAATACTGGATGTTTTGTTTTAAAAGGAACAAATAGATCTGAAATTTCTTGTAACTCTCAAGAGAGAAACTGAGTTCGTAACATATTAAGAACCCAGAAATTTGTAGCAAACACTAGCTTGATTTTAATATAAAATTAAATGAGTTTTGAAAGATAATTGTGTTTATGTGCATGTTTTAATTATTCTGTAGAAACACATTATCTCTACAATATAGATTACTTTGGTCACCATTCTTAAAAGTTCAAAAACACATTAAAATTGTTTAAAACACATTCATCCCCATTTCTATTTTATTCATTACCCAACACATTATTAACAAATAATTACTTAAAAATAATATTTTTACGTAATAATTAATTATATTCACCAAAATTGATGCATTTAAGATTTTCTTAAAGTTATAATATATTTGTTCATATATTTTTTCCCGCGCAGTTTGCGCACCTAGTTTTTTTTATATAACAAATTGTAGTAAATTTAAAAATATAGAAACATATTTCGACTAGGAAATTCAGTAATCTGGAAATATGTGTTGAAGCTCAATTACTTCTGACAGCCATGAAATTCAAAATAAACTCTCTAAGATGAATGCAAAGTAGAATATCATCACTATATTCCATTCCTTTCTTCATATAATTGTACGGAAAACAAACATCAGTAACGAAGTCGAGATCTTTATTTTAGGTACAAGATTAGTAGAATGCTTATATATAATAAAAATGAGATATCAGGTAGAGCCGACAATTTCAAACATAATACGATAACACAACACGAAAACGACATGATATACGAATTTTGGTTGACATTTTTGGTACTCGAACATGAAAGTATATCGACGAATTTAGCGTCGATTTTGTGTTTACCCTTGAATACATGACACGAAACGAAAGTAGAAGAAATAAATATTTAAATTAATAAATTATATAAATATATATAATTTACAATAATATTTTACCTATAATTTTTATAAAAATAGATTCAAATATGAATTTCACAAGACTTGACTGGATTTGTATCTTTATGACTTATTGACTTAAAACTTGACTTATAAACACTTAATATTTAAATATATATGTTATGGATTAAAAACTAATATATATAATAGTTGTATTTATTACTAAGGAACATGAGCTCAAGGCCTTTAATGGCTGCTCTCGTGTTTCGTAGCTTAACTCTGCATTTACGAGATGCCTACGTATCTCTGTGAATTAGAGAATAAAGCCAAAAAATGTAGTTCTGATCTGTGGGGTGAGGCCCCTTATATAGATGTGGGAGTCCTTGAATTGGACTTGGTATAGGAGACTTGGTGGGCAAGTCTCGGAATTAGAATGGACTTTGGAGTCCTAAGAGGTAGGAAGCCTTGGAGGCCAATCTACAAGGATTTATATCCCCACTAGGACTTATCTTAATAGCTATTTTTCTCCCTTATTAATTAATTACGAAATTAATTAATAATCAGGGTTTTGCGACTTCTTTGTTCCATCAGGCCTGATCTGGTCCATCAGGCCTGATTAATGTGTTAACCTTTTGGTCTGAATATCATACATCTTCTTATTGGGCCTAGCAGCCCACATCTTGTATAATCAATGTAATATTTAATTACATAATCAGGATTTATCTATCCCTATCATTTGCCCCCCAACTTTTGGGAAACAAAGACAAGGTTTCGCAGAAGTTAAGTTCATTTGTTCCCTTACAGGGTATCATTTTTGCGTAAAGTGTGGAGCGACCTACACATTTACTACGATTTACTTTTATCCCTTTTTATTTAGAAATTATCTTAATTTCCAGGAATTTTTTCTTTATTCTAGGATTTTTCCTCAATTTTCTGGAATTTTTCCCTTTATTCTAGGATTTTTCCTCAATTTTCTGGAATTTTTTCCTTTTATTCTGGGATTTTTCCTCAATTTTCTGGAATTTTTCCTTTTATTCTGGGATTTTTCCTCAATTTTCTGGAATTTTTCCCTTTATTCTGGGATTTTTCCTCAATTTTCTGGCTTAAAATTGATCAGGTTTTATATCAAATCGATCAGGATTCATACCGAATCGATCAGGAATCCTGGTCGAAATCGATCAGGAATCCTGGTCGAAATCGATCAGGATCCTGATCGATATTATCGCGATATTGCCATTCTGGTCGATTAAATCTTCCTGATCGATTTCGATCAGGATCCTGATCGAACTAGCTCAGAAAGTAACACTCTAGTCGATGGAATCTTCGACCAGGATCTATGCAGAATCGATCAGGACTCCTGATCGATTTCGATCATGATTTTGATCGAACTAGCCCTCAAAGTAATACCCTAATCGATGATACCTTCGATCAGGATTTATGCAGAATCGACCAGGACTCCTGATCGATTTCGATCAGGATTTTGATCGAAATATCCCTCAAAGTAACACCCTAATCGATGATACCTTCGATCAGGATTTATGTAGAATCAATCAGGAATCCTGATCGAACTAAGTGAAAATCTACCCTCCTGATCGAATAAAATATCGATCAGGATTCTTTTCTCTGTCGATCAGGACTCTGATCGAACTAAGTGAATTTCTACCCTCCTGATCGAATAAAATATCGATCAGGATTCTTTTCTCTGTCGATCAGGACTCTGATCGAACTAAGTGAATTTCTACCCTTTTGATCGAATGAAGTATCGATCAGGATTCTTTTCTCTGTCGATCAGGACTCTGATCGAACTAAGTGAATTTCTACCCTTTTGATCGAATGAAGTATCGATCAGGATTCTTTTCTCTGTCCATCAGGACTCTGATCGAATCATTTCTTTAAAATTCTGGTCGATTTTTGACCCTTCAGTTTCCATCAATGCTTCTAGATTATTCCTGACGCTTCTTGATAATGGGCTTTTTAAGTTGGGCCTGGCTATATGGGCCTAAAAACGCCTCGTATTCCGAGCTTTTCACTTATATAAGAGAAGTGCGAAGTGAGAATCCTCACTTCACTCCTCATTTCTCAAACTTCCTCTCAAAATTCTCTTTAGAGTTCTCTCTTAAGAAGGCGATTTCTGGCGACTTCAGCCACCACAGCTCCATCTTTCTCAAGTTTTTTCTGGGTTTCAAGCATTCATCCGAAGCATATTAATGGCGGATCGTGACTTTACTCGTTTGGGGAAGATGAATGTTTCTAAGAGAGGTACAAACATTCAAATTCAATCTCCGTATACTTCCTTAATTGATATGATAAACTCTAGAGGTGATGAATATCCTTCTCTATCTGAATTAGATTCGTATAACCATGGTAACACCTTTCATGAGTTAGAGAATAGAATTGAGTCCCTGAATACCCTGTATAAACTTCCACCTTATCTTAGGATTACCCAGCTGCCCCCGGGGATAGAACATGTAACTGGGAGGGGGATACCTTGTTTATTTATCGAGGAGCCTTGAACGCGGGTCTTAGGTTTCCGTTTCACGAATTTATTCCTCGTCTGCTTGCAGATGTAAAAATTAACCCTTATCAACTTCCCCCTAATGCATGGAGGAATATTCTCTGTTTTATGGTTCTTTGTCTTAGAAACAATTTTCCTCTTTCTATAGCTGTCTTTAGGAAAGTTTTTCAATTTTATAATAGTTCCATAAGTCAACCGGGCTGGGTTTTAATTCGTCAACGGCCCAAAATTTCCCATATTTTCGATAGCAACTCCATAGTAGAGAACAACCCTAAATGGAGGGATGAGTTTGTTAGGCTGACCTGGGCCGGGGGTGATTGGGCCACACTCTTCTGTAGGCCCTTTTGCAAAGTATCAGATGGTAGTCCTGATAGCATCAGGTTAACTGATGAGGAGGAGGTGGCCTATCAAGCCTTAATTTCAGATGATGGGAAAACAGACACCTGGACCCTTTTAGAAGAGTTTTCCTTGAAGAAAGTTGATCTCTCTCAGGCCAGTGATAAGGGTAAATTTATACCTGCGTAGCTATTTTTCCTTCCCTTTAATTGCAATTTTATTATCTTCTGAATTTTAGTATTCCTTCTACTTTTTCTTTCAGCTTGTGAAGCTATTAATAACGTCAACAGGCCCAAGGAGGGGGAATCTGGCCGCCAGAAGAGGGCCAAGCTAAACAGGGATCCCAGGGGCAAGCCTGATGCTCCTGCTTTCCTTACGCCCCACGTCCCTGTTGTGGAGCTGGGGGATGACGTGGATCCTCCACTTAAGGCACACTCCTTCAGGCCTAACTGGGGCTTTAGGAGAAGTGACACGGTGGTTGGATCCACCAAACATGCTAAGGATTGGTCGTACCATTCCATCACTCCCCATGACTTCACTGATATCGTTACGGGGAGTGACATCGAGACTATTGAGCTTTTGGGTTCTCAGGCCCAAGCTGCGGTAAAGGCGGTTTCTGAGAGGCATCCATGCTTAGTCGACCCTAAGGACTTTATAAGTCCTGAGCAGGCTGAGACGGAGGACATCATAGATGCCCTCTTCAACTCCCCTCATCCAGATGATCGCATCTTGGATCCTAACACTGCTTCTCCTCCCGCTTCTCATGCGAAGGATGCTGAAGGTGCTGATAAGGAGCAAGGGAATGAAGGCTCCCGTATGGAGGAGTAGTTTTTCTATTTTGTAATTTTATCCTTAACTTATGTCTGAACTTTGTTTGTATCAGAACTTATTATCCTTCGGGGCTATTTCATATGTTGCTTACCTTATATGCTGCTTTCTCCTTTATCTTTCCAATACTTAATATGCATTTAAACTTGAACTAATTGGCCCTTTGAGTTGTGCAACATGCACTTTTATAAAAGAATCCTTAAAGTCTTCTTCTTTCAATGATCAAAGCATGATTTTTTATTAAAACCACACAAGGTATTATCATAACTTAAACATCCATAGGTCGAAATAATTTCAAACTTATTAATATGAAGTATAGTTTTCCAAAACCTTACATAGTATGGATTCGACCCTTAAGAATAATGACTGGACAATGTAAACTCTACTGGAATATAAAATCCTATGTAAGCAAAGCTTCAAGGTGCTTTTCAACCTATTTGTCATCTTGACAAGTGAGAATCATACTTCAATTGCCCTACACATAGTAAACCTTCAGGTTTTGTGCATGCCAGGTTCTCGGGACTTCAAAACCATCCATAGTCTCCAGCTTGTAGGTTCCTCTACCTTGAACACTCTTGATTTTGTATGGCCCTTCCCAATTCGGGGCTAGCTTCCCTTTCTGTCCTACACCAGAAGCTTCTATCTTCCTTAAGACTAGGTCACCTTTTTTGAAAAATCTTTCTTTAACTCTCAGGTTGTAGTAGAATGAAGCCTTTTTCTGATATTCTACTATTTTCGCACGTGCCTTATCTCGCACTTCATCAATTAAGTCCAGGGCTAACCTTTATCCTTCCTCATTCTCCTCAGCATTGAAAGCTTGAATCTTGGGAGAGGAATGTGATATCTCCATGAGAACAACTGCTTCCGCCCTATATGCTAACATGAAGGGAGTTGCTCCGGTTGTTACTCTACAGGTAGTCCTATAGGCCCACAATATTGGAAGTATCTCATCCACCCAATTATTCCTCGATTTCTCGATCCTCTTTTTTAGTCCATCCAGGATTATTCAATTTGCTACCTCCGCTTGCCCATTAGCTTGCGGGTGAGCCACATAGGTGAATCGTAACTCAATTTCATTTTCTTCACAGTACTTCTTGAATTTCTCGTTGTTGAATTGTGTTCCGTTGTCGGTGACTAGGATACGGGGAATTCCATATTGGAACATAATATTTTCCCACAGGAATTGTGCAACCTGCTTAGTTGTGATTTTGGCCAAGGGTTTGGCTTCAATCCACTTAGTGAAATAATCAATGGCTACAATCAGGAACTTCCTTTATGCCGTGGCCATGGGGAAGGGCCCAAGTATATCCATTCCCCACATAGCAAAGGGGATGGGTGAGTTGATGGAGGTCAGCATCTCAGGGGGTTGTCCGACAATAGGTGCATGCTTCTGACAACAGTCACACTTCTTCACATATTCTTTGGCATCAGCCATCATTTATGGCCAATAAAAGCCTAAACGGTTTACCTTATAAGCTAATGCTCTGCCCCCCAAGTGTTGCCCGCATATGTCTTCATGTACTTCTTCAAGAGCCAAGCGAGCCTCATCAGGCTTAACACATCTTAAGTAGGGAACCACGAAAGATCTTTTATACAGAATTCCATCTATCAAAGAGTATCTTAGTGCTCGAACAATAAATTTTTGTGCTTCAGTAGCATCGTTTGTTAACCAGCCGGTTTGGATGTGAGCCTTAATGGGATCAATCCATAACGTCCCCAGGCCTATAGGAGCCACAAGCTTAACATCAATGCTCCTTGTTTTCAAAACACGATAGTATACACTTCCAGAACTTTCTTCCATCTCAGATGAAGCAAATTTTGACAATACATCTGCCTTAGCATTTTCCCCCCTTGGAATGTGCTCAACATAGCATTTATCAAATAGGGTCATCACGGCCCTTGCTAGGCGGACATACTTAGCCATCGTCTCTTCTCTTGCCTCAAACTCTCCCTTCACCTGGGATATGACCAACTCTCCCTTGACTCTAAGTGTCCCTGCTAAGCCAAGGCCAACTATCAGAGCTTCATATTCTGCCTCATTGTTTGTGGTTGGGAAGTCTTGCTTCATGGCATACTCAATTAAGAACCCATCAGGGCTTTGTAAAACCAAACCTGCTCCACTTGAATTCATTTTTGATGCTCCATCAAAATAGAGAACCCAGTATTCTTTTTCCTTATTAACCTCCTCTTTATCCCCCTTATCAACTTCCTTGTCTTGAGGTATGTTATCTTCCTGCCCCCCGACTTCTTGGTTGGGTATGGTACATTCCACCACGAAGTCAGCTAGTGCCTGGGCTTTTATTGCCGTACGTGGCTTATACTTGGGTTAGCCTCGATCCCTCTCTTGGAGACCATCAATCCCAAAAATTTTCCAGATCCTACTCTGAATGCACACTTTGTAGGATTTAACATCATTGTGTGGTAGCTCAGGACCTCAAAAGCTTCCCTTAAATGGGCTATATGATCAGTCTTTACTAGACTCTTAACTAACATGTCATCAACATAAACTTCCATAGTCTTGCCAATAAGATCCTTAAAAATTTTATTTACCAACCTTTGATAGGTGGCTGTTGTATTCTTGAGACCAAACGCCATAACAAGATAACAATAAACACCAAAGTCGGTGATGAATGATACCTTTGGAATGTCGTCGTTGTGCATCTTGATCTGATTGTATCCACTAAATCCATCCATGAAGCTCAGCATTTCATGCCCAGCAGTGGCATCTATCAAAGTATTGATCCTTGGTAACGAAAAACAGTCCTTAGGACAGTCATCATTTAGATCAGTGAAGTCCACACACATCCTCCATTTTCCATTAGCCTTCTTCACCATTACAGGGTTTGCTAACCACTCTAGAAATTGAATCTCCTCAATGAAACCAGCCTACAAGAGCTTCTCCACTTCCTGTTTTATAGATTCTTGCCTTTCTGGAACAAAACTTCTTTTCTTTTGTTTTACCGTCTTCTGATTTGGGTCCACATTCAGCTTGTGAGTAATCAGTTCCGGGTCTATGCCTGGCATATCTGCTGCTGACCATGCAAAAACATCACTATTTTCTTGCAAAAATTTCACCAACTTCCCTCTAGGGGGCTCCTCGAGCGTGCTCCAATAAAAGTCACCTTCCCAGGATCTTCGGGGGCCAAAGGAATTGAAACCAAGTCTTCTGCTGGCTTTCCCCTTTTCTCATCATTCTCTTGGATATCCAGATCTTCAATAGGAAGAACCTGCCCCCCAACTCCATCTGCCCTCAATGAGGCCACATAACAACTTCTAGCCATTTTTTGATCTCCTCTTTCTTCTCCAATCCCATCTCGAGTCGGAAACTTCATAACTGAATGATAAGAAGAAGGGACTGCCTTGAAGGCGTGTATCACTGTTCTTCCCATGATAACGTTGTAGGTCAAACTAGCCTTCACCACCACAAAGTCCAACATCTGAGTTGTTTACCTTGGTTCCTGTCCTATGGTTGTTGGCAACTTGATTATTCCTTCTACGGGGCATTCCACTCCTGTGAATCCATATATCGGCATGTCGGTTGGGGTCAATTGGGAGTCATTATATCCCATCCTTAAAAAGGTGTCATGCAGCAAAATATCCACTGAAGCACCATTATCAACAAGGACCCTTCTTACCGGGTTGTTCCCTATTATCGGGGTTATGACCAATGGGTCATCATGGGGAAATTTCACACCCTCCAGATCAGAATCATTAAAAGACATTGTTACTCCTGTCCTGGCCCTCTTTGGGGCTTCCCCAACAATATGCATAACTTCTCGAGCATATGCTTTCCTGGAGTTCTTGGATAACCCAGCAGCAGTTGGTCCTCCAAAAATTGTGTTGATCACAGGCCCTTGGGGGCGCGGTCCTCTAAAGATTGTATTTATCACTAGTCCCCTAGGTTGGGGATTTCGCCCCTGATCTTCTTTATCTCTCCTTCGGTCATCAAAGTTCCTTCTCACGTTGTTGCTTCTATCCCCTCCTTCTCGAGTACATTTGTTCAATCTTTTTCGAATGAGGAACTCAATTTCATCTTTTAGTTGCCTACACTTATCGGTGTCATGACCAACATCTTTGTGAAATCTACAATACTTTCTCTTATCTAGCTTGGCAGGATCAGCCTTCAAAGGCTTAGGCCAACGAATATCTCTATCTTTCTCGATATTCATCAAGATCTGGCTTCTAGGAGCATTCAGCTTAGCGTATTCAGTGAACTTTTGCCCAGGTCCTCCCTTCTTCGGGGTTGAATCAGAGTTTTGCTCGGTTCTAGGATACTTGTTCTTAGCAATATACTCCAGATCAGTTTTCCGCTTCTTGCCTCCAGTGGGCTCATTACTTACTACGGTCTTCCTCATGCTTTCTTCAACCTTGATATACTTCCCTGCCCTATCCTGGAGCTGCAACATGCTTTTAAGTGGACGTTTGGCCAAGGACATTTTAAAAAACTCATCCCTAGTTCCTTGTTGTAGTGCTATCATGGCTACCTTATCATCAAGGTCTTGGACTTTTAAAGCCTCCTTTGTGAAACGATTCAGGTAATCTCCCAAGGATTCCTTTGTTCCCTGCACAATGCTCATAAGAGATGCTGAACTTTTCTCATGAACTCTCCCACTGATGAATTGCTTAATAAAATCCTGGCTTAATTCTCTGAACGACCCAATAGAATTTGGGGGCAAGTGACTATACCACCTTTGAGCCATACCCGACAGGGTTTGAGGAAAGGCCTGACACTTAATAGCATCATTCACGGGCTGCAACAACAGTGCATTAGAGAATGTTCTAACATGATTAGCAGGATCTCCCGTACCATCATAAGCTTTTATAGTTGACATCTTGAACTTCCTTGAGATATGCACATTCATTATATCTTCAGTAAAGGGTGGAGTAGGATCATCAGGATCTCCAAGGGGAAGAAGATTGCTTGGATCAGCCCTTGGGACAACAGCCCTTCTCTGCACTAGACCATCTAGGTCTATGACAGGAGGAGGATTTCTCCCCCTAGGAGGTGCTTGGGGTCTAGTGGTCTGGTGCGCCTCCAAGTCGGGCCTCAGCCTTTGAATCTCAGCCTCATGAGCCCTGATCCTTTCCTGCACTTCTTGAGGATTCGTCCCTTGGGTGCTTTGAGGACGTTGGCTTCCATCAGCCATCGGCTCTTTGACAGCACGCCTCCTTCTTGGGGCTACTTCATCATCCAAAGATTCGGAGTCTCTCTCAGTGTAAGGACCAGAAAATTCCCGATCCTCAGGGATAGGATCCAAACCTCGTATGTAGGGGGCGATTGCCCTCGTGCTTCACTCCGTCCAGCATGTCCACTTCCTCCCACCTCAGGGTGAAGGGGCATCTCATAAGGTGGGTTAGTGGTCACAACAGTTGAATATTCGTACCCAACGGGTAAAGAGTTCACAGGTGCATGTAGTTGTTGAGCCGGGGGAATCGTCCCTTGAACAGCCGGGGGAATCGTCCCTTGTGGTTGAGGTTGAGTTGCCCCTATCTAGGCTTCTCCTTGCGTGGTTGCATAGGTTGAGTGAGGAGGCACCTCCACAGTTGAAGAGATCACTTGGGTTGTCCCCGTTGGTGTTTCTCCTCCAAGGACTCTAACTGTTCTCCGTGTTCTCGCCATGGTTATTGTTGTGATTTCCCACAGACGGCGCCAAATGTTATGGATTAAAAACTAATATATATAATTGTTGTATTTATTTCTAAGGAACGTGAGCTCAAGGCCTTTAATGGCTGCTCTCGTGTTTCGTAACTCTGCCTTTACGAGATGCCTACGTATCTCTGTGAATTAGAGAATCAAGCCAAAAAATATAGTTCTGATCAGTGGGGTGAGGCCCCTTATATGGATGTGGGAGTCCTTGAATTGGACTTGGTATAGGAGACTTGATGGGAAAGTCTCGGAATAAAAATGGACTTTGGAGTCCTAAGAGGTAGGAAGTTGATTCCTTATCCTATGAGGTTCCTTGGAGGCCAATCTACAAGGATTTATATCCCCACTAGGACTTATCTTAATAGCTGTTTTTCTCCCTTATTAATTAATTATGAAATTAATTAATAATCAGGGTTTTGGGCCTTTTTTGTTCCATCAGGCCTGATCTGGTCCATCAGGCCTGATTAATGTGTTAACCTTTTGGTCTGAATATCATACATCTTCTTATTGGGTCTAGCAGCCCACATCTTGTATAATCAATGTAATATTTAATTACATAATCAGGATTTATCTATCCCTATCAATATATTATATTAATATTTATTATTAATTTTAAATTATATGAAACACAACACGAAAGGTACACGAACACATAACGAAACGAATACTTGACGGTTCAAATTTAGGTTAGGCATTCATGACACGAAACATGAAAGTACACGACATGCGAGTACACGAAACGAACGAATTGTCGGCTCTAATGTCAGGTGTACCTCTTTAAATTTTCTTATTACTTTAGTCTATTATATATTTATAGATTTATTGCCCATAACAAAAGAAATGAAAACTTAAAAATACATCTTATTATAATATCGAGCAAAACTCAAAAGCATTTAGACTTAAAAAATATATAATATTTAGAAATTCATTAAATCTTAAAACGTCTTATGATAAATTTTTAGAAAAATTTAAAATCAACAATTTTAAGCTAGTAATGAAATAAAATTAGAAAAGAAAGGAAGTAACTTAGATAATAATAACATGTAGTTATATTTTATGTTCGCCCGTGCTTCACATGATTTTTAGGCTGATATATAATATTCGTTTTGGCACGGTTTTTGAAAAAAAAGTAATTGAGCTACTTACAACGGTTTAGTTTTACAATTTTTTGATTTAAATTAAGCTCCGTTTTTAACAATTTATATTTAACAGTTTCAATTTCATTTGGATGTTCATGAAAAAAAATTGGTACCAATTTCATTTGGATAATTAGTGCATGTTTGGCCCTTCATTTCTGAGGATCATTTAGATTTTATATTCGTTTTATTCTTGACTGGTATGTTTGGCAAATAAATAAAACGGTCATATATCATCAATTTTGAGCCATCACGAGAAAGTGAGAAATCCTAACATTGCTTTTTAATTCTTCATCCCCCCATGTATTTTCCTCAGTTGTCCATTTATATATTTATTTTCGTACTACCTTAAGTGGATGTATATAATATTTTTTAAAAATATCTAATTTTTTAAAATTTCATTGAAGAAATTTTTAATATATAAAGTTTGTTCATTTAATATTTTAAATGATGATTACTTATCTTTTGATTTTAATTTTATAACCCGTTTCAAGCGTATACATTTTTAATCCGGGTGAATAGTATATGTTATTTTGTTTTAGTTAGAGACCGTTATACCGACCAAACTAAATCTAACTAATAATATATAGTTTTTTCGCGAAAATTAATAATATAATTTTATTTTAACCGGAATAAATAGTATATGACGTAGTTATATCCCGAAATAACTATTCTTGTTTTTAATTTTTTTAAGTTTATATTCATGTATCAAAACTATTAACTCATGTAATTTGTAATTAATATTTTTAATAATATTCAAAAAACTATCACAAATTATGATTTACCGAATACATCATGAACTTATAAGTAACTTCTATGTAAAATTATCCAAACTGTTATGCCTAAAAATTGGTATAAACTGTAAACAATATTCAGATTGAGATTGATAAAATAGTCAAAATTGAGGAAGAAATGCCTAAAATTGAGGAACAAATAAGATTATCTTTCTATAAAAGGAAAGAAGGCGCGCCCTATGTGTAAGCAGGACGTGCCTTATGGTGAAAATGGCTGGTGTAAAGTTGTAAAAGTTATCCATGTATGGGGAGGCGTGCCCTCATGAAGGAAAGGAGGCGTGCCCTATGATTGAGAAAAATATGAGAGATTCCCTGATTGGGTCCTTCGTTGAGGCAACCCTTAGGGCGCGCCTTGAGTTAATAAAATGTTTTAGGAAGACTTCAACATGATTGTTTGCACAGACTCTTTGGAAGATCCAAGGGAGATGGAGAATTATTATTACTAACCTATTTGATACAGTTACTCTATTGAAGAACTCCTTCCTGTAGCACATCTACAGGAAAGGCGGTGTCCGTGGTCAGAGACCTCCAGGGGTATGCCTGGACTGAAGACCTCCTCCTGTAGTCAATGAGTGTCCTCATTGGGGATGTGGGGTAAATTCTGGTGTGTGCTTTGGGAGCTCGGTCTCTGTAGTCAACGGGTATCCTCGTTGGGAGACTTCGGAGTATCCTGCACTTTGCACCCAAAAGCTTGGGATCACTTGTCCTGTAATCTGGTAGGGGCTCCTTATCGGGGGACAAGGATGCGTCCAATATTTGGGGTGAATCACGGCTATACCTGCGTCCACGGACTAGAGAAACAGCCGGTAGCGGAGGGTTATCCTTGGCCAGGGAGATGCCTTATCCGTGAAGTCTCGAAGCCGCGGACGAGCCTTGGGCCTTTGTGGTTGGGCCTCATCGGCGGACATTCCTAAAGGTAGTAGAAGACGGTTTTCAGTGGGTTCCCATTGGGCCTCGGGATAAGAAATCTAAGCTTTTTAGGTTTCTTGTTCCCCAATAACTACATGGGCTTGATTCCCTATAAATAGGGATACGTAGGCAAATTGTAAGGGGTCGGAAGCGAGAGCACAAAGGAGCCACCATTAACTTTAAGTAATCTCAGCCCCAATAATTACCACCACCAAACACTGTTCATACCTCCCGACGAACACTGTTCATCGGATCCACCGGTTACTATTCACATTTCCGATAAAGAACCACCGTAATAGATCTTATTTCCGGCCACGGACCTCAAACTTTGTTGCTACCAGATTCCTCCGTCAACAAATTGGCGCTAGAAGGAAGGGGATTAAGATCTGCATCTAGGAGGAAGGATATCTCAATATCATGATTGAAGTTTTTATGATGGAAGCTCTGAGGAAGAATCTGATCAGGGCTATGAACATGAACCTTACGTTCCACCAATGACTGATCTCCCCACTCCGAATGTTGGGGGACAGCCGCCAGTGCTCATCAGCAACACTGACTTGCTGGAACAACTGTATCGCATGGACGATGCTCTGAACGGCTTCGATTCAAGGTTGAGCACCGTGGAGCAGCGCAAGACCAGAAGGGGCCTTCACCGCAGTCGTGCTACCCATGCACCTGGGAAAGCACCTATGACTGAAAAGATGCCTCGGCCGGCCACGGTCACACCGGAGGAAGATGTGTGCCGATAACCCCGCGACACCTAAACTATGCCAATGATACATCCCCAATCATCGAGCTAGTGGAAGAAGATGCTGATGGTCGAGAAATCCTGCGGACGGACAACTGGGGGGGCTACCCATCCACACCGGCCAGGACGTAGTCTTGAGGAGCACCGACGGGCGGAGTCCATGCCGGAGAATGAGCAACGAGGCTTTGCATCTTTAAAGTATCGCTTGGGGATCCGCTTAGGCGATGATGATATGAGAATGTTGTTACTTGAATGGAAAAAGGAAGCTGATCGTGGAGATGTGATGCCCCATGATACAACACGTGTGCCCCTGAATTCCCATAGAAATCAGGAGCGGTACCACGATCATGAGAGAGCTCCTCCCCGCAGATCGATGGACCGATATGGTCGAGGATATGGAAGCGACCGTTGAGAAGGCCCCAATGGAGGGGAAGAGGAGGAGGTCGAGGTAGATACTTAGATGGTTATCACCATGATGATTAATGTGGCCGCACTGATGCCCGCTGGTATAACTGAACATACAGCGATAACTATGCTGAATATAATGATCATAGAGATGTGGAGAATTATGATCGCGAGACAGCTCGAGGCCGCGATCGAGGTCAAGGAGAAAATCTGGGGGGAGATCAAGGTTGGAACCCCGAAGTAATCATGATACCAGAAGATGCCCAGAACACCAACCAACAACAAGCCCCTCCAGGTGGGAACCAAGTAGAGGTACCTCTACCGCAGCCCTAAGGTCCGCAGCCTCACATGCAAACTATCCCATGTGTGGGGACTTTCATTATGAGCGATATAAAAAGGCTACTTAACCATCTGGAAGGCAGAGTAACGGCCACAGTCGAAATCCCTTCCCCGTTCTCGGTAGCTGTAAGAGAGGCGCAGTTGCCGGCCTGGTATCGTAACACTATTAGCGATCTCCATTTCCACGGAAGCTCAGACCCCGTGGAATTCCTGGGCCGATTTAATATATAAATGGACGTATATCAAGTCCCGGACTTGGCTCGATGTCGGCTTTTGGCAACGACTTTTAGAGAAAGCGCCTAACAATGGTTTCGAAAGCTTGGGCCGGGAGTAATCACTTCTTGGGGTCAAATGAAGACTCTTTTCTTGACCAAGTTCCAAGCTGCTGTGAGATATGCTCCCTATGTTACAACTCTTGTCAACGTCAGGCAAAGGGAGAATGAAAGATTGACTTCGCACTTTAAAAGATTCAATGTTGAATCTACCAGCTTAAGGGGGGCTTCAGACAAAGCCTTAAAGAGCTTTTTGATAGCAGGGCTAAGGGTTGGTTCAGACTTCTGGAAGAACTTACAAGGAAAAGACCCAGCTACTCTAGCAGATGTCTTTGCTTTGGCAGAGTCGTTCAAAGCCATAGAGCAATTTCTGGCAGAGGTACAACCAGCATCGCAAGCAAGTCAGAGAAACAAAGCAAGGAAGAGAGACAGATCTCCAAGCCCGAGGTACAGAAGGAGCAGTCGAAGCCCAGACTGGGTGAATACCATGGCAACGAGGAGGGAATGGAGTCCTCCCTCGAACTATGACTACAGAAGAAGCCGGTACACACCTTTGGCCGCGTCCATTGAGCATATCTTTGAGGTGAACAAAAACAGAGGGTTGTTTAGAAAACTCGAGGCTCTATCATCCTGGCAAAGCAAAGACAAGAAAAAGTACTGCGAATACCATGAGTCATCCGGACATAACACACATGAGTGTCGACAATTAAAAGATGAGATCGAAGCACTTATCAAAGAAGGGTATCTTGGCGAATGGGTGGTTAAGGAAGTAAGGAGACACAAGGATAGCACTGACAGGGTAAAGGAAGAAATAGGGAGAGCTGCACGCGGGTCGAATAATGAAACTTTGGAAGAAAGTAAATTTGTCAGAGACGGCAGTATCCGAATGATCTACGGGGAGATCCCGGGATGGAATACAGCAACAGGGACTTGGAAAGATACGCTAGGGAAGCTCGATTTAGGCCTCTCACAGACATTCATAAGGTGGAAACTCGACCACCCAAAGTGTTCAAGGGTGAATCTATGGATATCACCTTCAGAGAAGCGGATGCCCGATGGGTACATCACCCCCACAATGATGCGCTGGTCATTTCCATCCAAATTGGAACCAAAAACATCCATAGGTCCTTCATGGACAATGGGAGCTCGATAAACATCCTCTACTACAACACCTTTAAGAAGATGGGGCTACCTGATCGGGATATGTCGGGAGAAGATTCATGGGTTTATGGTTTCTCCGGCGCGGAAGTTAGAGTTATGGGATCAATTCGTGTTAGATATATTTGTGATGTCATGTCTAATATGATTTGTGTTTAGTTTTCAGATGTTACTTAACTGGACAAATCAGTACTTAACTGGAAATCAGTACTTATACTAAAGTTAGGACTTAAGATATCAGAACTTAAGTTATCAGGAGATATTTATCAGGAGATAATATCAGGACTTAAGGAGACTTTCAGATAAGGAAGGTGGCTGATTGAAGGAAAGAAGATCGAGACAAATATAAGAAGAAATATGCATGGAGAAGAATTCTATGAAGAATAGAATACTTGGAAGAGAAGATAACTGATTGATATATATTAGGAAGCAGAATCATATTCGATATCAATTAGAAGATTATCTTGTAACTGTGTAGTATATAAACACAGACATAGGGTTTACACTATATGTGTTATCTTAATTGAGATTATTATTCATTGTAACCCTAGCAGCTCTCGTGATAATTTGTTCATCACTGAGAGAGAACAGTTCTTTGTAACAGAGTTTATTGTGTTGAATAAAATTTGTGTTCAGTTACTTGAGTTCTTATATTCGATTTGATTGTAGTAAACACTGTATTCAACCCCCTTCTATAGTGTGTGTGACCTAACAAGCGGTATCAGAGCAATCAGTTAACATACATACAGTAAAATCCAAAAACAATCATGTCTGAAGAAGCACAAACTCCAACCAAGCCCACCAAAACTGAAGAAACTCCAAAGACTCAAATCCATAATCGATATGAGACTATTAGGGTTCCCATACTGAAACCTTCTGAGTATCCCATATGGAAGGTAAGGATGTCTATGTTTCTGGAAGCTACAGATCCAGAATACCTTGACATGATTAATGAAGGACCACATAATCCAACCAAGCTCTCTGTTGTAGTTGCAGATCAGCCAACACAGACTGTACTAAAGGAGAAAAGTGAATATGCAGCTGAAGATATCTCATCTATTGCAAGGATGCAAAGGTAAGACATTTGCTGCACAGTGCCATTGATAATGTCATGTCAAACATGGTAATTAATTGCAAGACTGCAAAGGAGATATGGGATGCCTTGGAGATAAGATGCCAGGGAACTGATTCAATTAAGAAGAACAGGAGGACTATACTCACTCAAGAGTATGAGCACTTTGACTCAAAACCTGATGAGTCATTAACTGGTTTATATGACAGATTTGTCAAACTCTTGAATGATTTGTCACTGGTGGATAAGTAATATGATCTTGAAGATACTAATCTTAAATTCCTTTTAGCTCTACCTGAAAGTTGGGATTTGAAGGCCACAACTATAAGAAACAATTATGCTCTTGATGAAACTACTTTTGATAAAATTATGGTATGCTCAAGACTCATGAACTTGAGATGGATCAAAGAAGCAAGAGGCATGGAAGAAAGTCAAGGACAGTTGCTCTTTAGGCTGAGGAGGAATCCCCTAAAGTGGGTGTCTCAATGAAAGGAAAAAGAAAGGCTCTCATCATAAAGTCTGATACTGAGTCATCAAGTTCTGATAGTGATGATGATTCAGAAACAGAAAGTCTATCTGAGATGGACCCTGATGAAGAGATGATGAAGCTGTGTGCTCTTATGGTAAAAAGAATCATAAAGATAGCATACAGGAAATTCAGAAGGGGAAAGAAGTTTTCCAAGAAAGGTGCAAGTTCTGATAAGAAAGGTTTCAGAAAATCTGAAGACAAAGGAGGAATGTCTGACAGAGGAGATTACTCAAATGTCAAATGCTACAGCTGTGGTGAGAAAGGCCACATATCTCCTGATTACAAGAAAGTGAAGAGTAAGGTGAACTATGCCTTGATGGCAAATGCTGATAGCAAGGCTCTTATCATAAAGAAGAAAAGCTGGACAAACACTTCAGATTCTGAAAGTAAGGTGAACTATGCCTTGATGGCAAATGCTGATAGCAGTTCAGAAGCTGCTGAGTTAAAGGTACCTCAAACTACTTATGCCTTTCATATTGATGATATTACTGAGTTGAGAAGATATTTTAAACCATGTTCATTAGTTATAGAGATCAAACTTTAACATGTGAAAGATTAACTTCTGAAAATCTTACTTATAAAAAGAGGAATGGTTATTTAGAAAAAGAGTTAGTTATGTTCCACCAAACTCAGAAAGATAGAGATGATGCTTTCTATGTTAGAGATGAAGTGCTTAAAATGAATGAATCTCTAAAAACTGAGTTAGAAAAAGAAAGAGAGATTATCAGGACTTGGACTAACTCTGGCAGAACAACTCAGAATTTGTTAAGTAGTGGAAACTGGAAAGAGGGCTTAGGTTATGGAGATGATAAGAATAATAAAGAAACTGTAGAAATTGAGCCTATAGTTGTTAAACAAAAGCCAAAGGTAAATCATGTTAAGTTTGTAGCTGTAAAGTCTGATATTGATAAATCAGAAGTTAAAGAGAAATTAATTTCTGACAAACCAAAATAGGATAAGCCAACTGAAGTTAACATAGGCTTAATGACAAAGAAGCGGCTTAAGCATAAGCTGAAAGATTTTAAAAAGTAAACAAGGTAAAGCCACCTAGGAAAAATAGGAATGAAAAGGTAGGTCTGAATAAAAGCAATGATTATAAGCCAGTTTCTAATGCTCCTAGAAAGAAATGTTATAACTGTGGAAATTCTAACCATCTGGCTTTTTTTTACAGGAAGAATAAGAACATAAACTCCTTACCTTCAAAATCAGGAGTTAAGAGTCAGTCTGTTAGATATAGGCCACAAAATCCTTGTTTTCATTGTGGTAGTTTATGGCATTCCATTTATACTTGTGTTAGATATATTTGATAATGTCATGTCTAATACGATTTATGTTTAGTTTTCAGATCTTACTTGAACAGGACAAATCAGTACTTAACTGAAATCAGCACTTATACTGAAGTCAGAACTTAAGTGATCAGTACTTAAGATTCAGGAGATATTTATCAGGAGATAATATCAGGACTTAAAGGAAACTTTCAGATAAGGAAGGCAGCTGATTGAAAGGACAGAAGATCAAGGCAAACGTAAGAAGAGATATGCATGAAGAAGGAATTCTATGAAGAATGGAATACTTGGAAGAAAAGATAACTGACTGATATATTTTAGGAAGCAGAATTATATTCCATATCAATTAGCGATTATTTTGTAACTGTGTGATATATAAACACAGATATAGGGTTTACACTATAGGTGTTATCATTATCGAGAATATTATTCATTGTAACCCTAGCAGCTCTCGTGATATTTATTCATCACTGAGAGAGGACAGTTCCATATTATAACAGAGTTTATTGCATTGAATAAAGTTTGTTTTCTGTTACTTGAGTTCTTTAATTTGATTTAATTGTGATAAACACTGTATTCAACCCCCTTCTACAGTGTGTGTGACCTAACAAGTGGTATCAGAGCAGAACTGTTAACACACAAACAGTTTAAGATCCAAAAACAATCATGTCTGAAGCAGAAACTCCAACCAAGCCCACCAAAACTGAAGAACCTCCAAAGACTCAAATCCATAGTCGATATGAGACCATTAGAGTTCCCATACTGAAACCATCTGAATATTATAACGCCCTCCAGACCCGGGGTATAAGTCTGGGGGTTACGAGCTAATCACCAAACCTGTATAATTTTATTAATAAATAATAAAGAAATGAAACTAAACCCCTTTAACACTAATCAGGACCTTTTTAGGTTGAAGTATGAAAACAAGAACCACTAACTACTTTTATTACAACCCGACATTCAAAATCTCACAAACTCTTTTTATTATAAACCATTGTCTAATTCATTTTAAACTAAGTTCATCTTTTATTCAAACATACATACTATTTATCAACACTCCACCTGCTCGGGCAACTCAAAGCTTTCTTCCTGGATTGGGATCAACACATTGGGTATGAGAGGATTCCGAGGCTTGACCCGCTTCTTTACCACTCGAGTCCTGATGGGTTTCATATTTCTTCTTAACTGAAAATAATAAGGTGAATAACAACAAAAGGGGTGAGCCAAAAATTGCTCAACAAGTCCATAAAATATAAATAGTGTTAAAGCAATTTAAATGAATCTGTAACCCAGGTATATCTGCAAAGATATAACCTCACGAGAATAGAAAGAAGGCCATTACTGGCGAATACAAACGAACCGAACTGGACTCAAGTTCGCAGCTATACCCTGCTGATCAGCCAGGATATAGTGCAGATCTATATCTCACTATATAGATCCCGTCGGGCACCCAGGCACTACGGCCTATCTCAAGGATCCGGTTTTGTCCCGGTCATAGGATTAAGTAAACTTAATCCCCAAAATGGTACTATCCAGTCCCTGGATTAGCAACCGGAACGATCGGTATGCTTTGATATATTCTAACCACCAGAATATATCAATAATTGTGAGTAACAATTTGAATATGAATAATGAATTCAAATGAAGAGAATAATTCAAGAATCGAACTGAAATATGAATAAAAGAATTAAAAGAGTACAAGTGTAATAAGAATTTGAAATGAATATTACTATTCTGAAAGTAGAATAGGGGAAAAACTTGCCTTCTGCGTGACTTACTGCAATTAAATCACTTTCGTTTATAACCTACTCGACCTGCCTTGATGGCTTAGCTTCTGTTAGCAAAATAGACTGGTAAAGTCATTTTGTACTTCAATTGCATCTTGAATCGACTTCATTTCGTTCCTTTTATCTACCCATACGCTTATGACTGACTCGTATATTACATATAAGCAAGTAAGACTCAATTCACCACATAATACACATAAGCATATTATCATTTTTATAGTTAAAGTAATTTTTAGAATCAAAATTGACTCGCTGATTGCTCTACTGGTCACCTTCTGCCTCATTTCCCATTTTTCCAGAATTTTTCGGACTCGTCTCGGCACGCATTTCGACTGATAATCAAGCAATTAATAAATTCAACTAATTTCTAGAAGAAATTAGGTCTTCATATTATTTTTAATGAAAAGAATTCATTTTTCTGAGTAAAATGGCTTTCGTTTCGCTCAATTCGGACTAACGGTTGAATTATTATCAATTAAACACTGATAATTCAATTTATTATTCAATATAAGTAATTATTACAAATTTTTAAATCCTAAAATAATTATTTAAGAAAAATCAAAGTCAAAAATAGTTTTTTTATAATTTTTGGAGTTAAAATGAATAAGTTATGATTTATTGAAAGTTATTTGATTAATTATCAGAATAATTAATCACTTTTAATGATTTAATAAATAAATAACTAATAAATAATTAATAAGTAATCATTTAATAATTTAAAATAATTAATCCCTAATTATTAGGCTTAATCACAATTTATTACAAATAATTAATAATTAGGCTATTTATAGTAGTAAAATTAATACTCCTAAATAAAATTAAGGGGCTAATTATACATCTAATAAAAATATTTGGCCCTAATTTTCATAATTTTTGGGTATTAAAATTTAATTTATAATTATTTTATATATACAATATATATGTCAAAATTTCCCAAAAATTGTGAATAATTCAAAAATACAAAGAAATGGTATAAATAAAAGTCCTATAATTTTATAAAAATAAAAATGTGATTTTTGTGGGGTTTTTAACACCCAATGGGACCCGGAAAAGTCATTTTTCGTAAAACGAGAAAATTTATAAAATATCTAGATGTTCAGAATAATGCGATTGTAAAAGCCGTTTGATGAAAAATAAGGCCCATTATTTTATTTGAAATAATGGCTTTAAAATCATTGTTTGGGTCGTAAAACGTTTGAAATGAAAGCTATGAATGTGAAATAAAATATCTGGAAAATACCTTAAAAATACAGAAATGACACGGAATACACGTAACATATAACAATTAGGGTTTAACAGATAATCACACATAAATGACACATTAACATACCTTATTTATTATAAATATAACATAATACATACGTAAATTTCCCAGTCGTTACAAATATCCCATATGGAAGGTGAGGATGACTATGTTTCTGGAAGCTACTGATCCAGAATATCTTGACGGAATCCATGAAGGACCTCACAAGCCAACCAAACTCGTTGTTGCTGTTGCAGGTGAAGCAGCAAAGTTTGTACCATAGGAGAAAAGTGATTACACTGCTGAAGATATCGCATCAATTGCTAAGGATGCTAATGTACGACACTTGCTGCATAGTGCCATTGATAATATAATGTCAAACAGGGTAATTAACTGCAAGACTGCAAAAGAGATATGGGATGCCTTAGAGACAAGGTGCCAGGGAATTGTTTCGATTAAGAAGAACAGGAAGACAATACTCACTCAAGAGTATGAACACTCTGACTCAAAGCCTAATGAGTCATTGACTGATCTATATGACAGATTTGTCAAACTCTTGAATGATTTGTCACTGGTTGATAAGGAGTATGATCTTGAAGATTCAAACCTTAAATTACTGTTAGCTCTT
Organism: Apium graveolens; assembly: GCF_009905375.1. Taxonomy (NCBI): domain Eukaryota; kingdom Viridiplantae; phylum Streptophyta; class Magnoliopsida; order Apiales; family Apiaceae; genus Apium; species Apium graveolens. The sequence goes on from NC_133650.1 coordinate 158,391,415, forward strand.
CCTGAAATTTGGGATTTGAAGGCAACAATTATAAGAGACAACTATAATCTTGAAGAAACAACTCTTGATGAAATTTATGGGATGCTCCAGACTCATGAACTTGAGATGGAATAAATAAGCAAGAGGAAAGGAGGAAAGTCAAGGACAGTTGCTCTTAAGGCTGAAGAAGAATCCCCAAAGGCAGCTACCTCAAGGAAAGGCAAGGGAAAAGCGCTCATCACAAAGTCTGATACTGAGTCATCAAATTCTGATAGTGATGATGACTCAGAAACTGAAAGCTTGCCTGAGATGGATGCTGATGAAGAGATGATGAAGCTGTGTGCTCCTATGGTGAAAGGAATCACAAGGATTGCATACAGAAAATTCAGGAAGGGAAAGAAGTTTTCCAGGAAAGGTGCAAGTTCTGATAAGAAGAATTTCAGAAAGTCTGAAGGCAAAGGAGGAAATTCTGATAGAGGAGATTACACAAATGTTAAATGCTACAATTGTGGTGAGAAAGGCCACATATCTCCTGATTGCAAGAAAGTAAAGTGTGACAAAGGCAAGGCTCTTGTCACACAAAAGAAAAGCTGGACAAACACTTCAGATTCTGAAAGTGAGGAGAACTATGCCTTGATGGCAAATGTTGATATGGCAAATGCTGATAGCAGTTCTGATGCTGTTGAGTTAAAGGTATCTCAAACTACTTATGCCTTTCATACTGATGATATTAATGAGTTGAGAAGATATCTTAAAACCATGTTCATTAGTTATAGAGATCAGACTTTAACATGTGAAAGATTAACTTCTGAAAATCTTGTTTGTAAAAAGAGGAATGATTATTTAGAAAAAGAGTTAGTCATGTTCCATCAAACTCAGAAAGATAGAGATGATGCTTTCTATGTTAGGGATGAAGTACTTAAAATGAATGAATCTCTAAAAACTGAGTTAGAAAAGGAAAGAGAGATTATCAGGACTTGGACTAACTCTGGCAGAACAACTCAGAATTTGTTAAGTAGTGGAAACTGGAAAGAGGGCTTAGGTTATGGAGATGATAAGAATGATAAAGGAACTGTAGATATTAAGCCTATAGTTGTTAAACAAAAGCCAAAGTTAAAACATGTTAAGTTTGTAGCTATAAAGTCTGAAACTGAGAAATCAGAAGTTAAAGAGGAATCAACTTCTAACAAACTAAAACTGGAAAAGACAACTGAAGTTAACGTAGGCTTAATAACAAAGAAGCAGCTTAAGCATAAGCTGAAAGAAGTTAGGAATGTAAACAAGGTAAAGTCACCTAGGAAAAATAGGAATGGAAAGGAAGGAGTAAATAAAAGCAATGATTATAAGCCTGTTCCTAATACTCCTAGAAAAACATGTCATAACTGTGGAAGCTCTAACCATCTGGCTTCTTTTTGCAGGAAGAATAAGAAAATAAACTCCTTACCTTTAAAGTCAGGAGTTAAGAGTCAGTCTGTTAGATATAAGCCATAAAATCCTTGTTTTCATTGTGGTAGTTTATGGCATTCCATTTATACTTGTAAGGAATATCATAGTTTGTACTATGATTATTATCAAATAAAACCTTCTTTAAAGAAAGTTAGCATTGTTCCTTCTAGTGTAAGTTCTGATACAAAGTCTGATAGTGTAAATGCTGATAAGAAAAATGTTAACATAAACTCTGATGCTAAATCCGCTGCAAATGTTAACAAACTTAATAAGGCCAAAGGATCCAAGCAAGTCTGGGTCCTTAAAACTAATCATTAATGGTCTTTGTGATTGCAGGGCAACAGGAAAAATATCCTAGTTATGGACAGCGGATGTTCAGGACATATAACTGGAAACAAAGCCCTGCTATCAGACTTTATGGAGAAGGCTGGCCCAAGTGTTTCTTATGGAGATGGCAACATTGGAAAAACATTGGGATATGGCAATATCAATTTTGGGAATGTCATCATTAATCAAGTAGCTCTGGTCTCAGGACTTAAATATAATTTGCTGAGTGTTAGTCAAATCTGACAGAAGTTATCATGTGGATTTCTTTGAAGAACACTGTGAAGTTGTAATCAAATCAATAGGCAAAGTTGTTCTGAAAGGATACAGGCATGGTAACATTTATGAAGCCAAGCTTTCAACAAGAACTGATGGTTCTGCAATATGTCTGATGAGTAGAGCATCAATTGAAGAAAGCTGGAACTGTCACAAGAAACTCTCTCATTTAAGTTTCAAAAATATAAATGAACTAGTCAAGAAAGATCTTGTGAGAGGACTGCCAAAATCAGTATTTGCTCCTGATGGCCTTTGTGATTCATGTCAGAAGGCTAAACAAAGAAAATCTTCATTCAAGAGCAAGACTGAATCATCAATTCTTGAGCCTTATCACCTACTACGTGTTGATCTATTTGGTCCAGTGAATGTCATGTCTATTGCAAAGAAGAAATATGCTATGGTTATAATGGATGAGTTCACCAGATACACATGGGTGTATTTCTTACACGCACAAAGTGAAGCTGCACGAACTATGCTTGATGAAGCAAAGCTACCAACCTATTTTTGGGCTGAAGCTATGCAGACTACTTGTTTTACTCAGAATGCAACACTCATTAACAAGCATGGAAAGACACCATATGAGATGGTGAAGAAAAAGAAGCCAAATCTGAAGTATTTTCATGTATTTGGATGCAAGTGTTTTGTTCTTAAGACTCACCCTGAACAGCTATCCAAATTTGATTTAAAAGCTGATGAAGGAATTTTTGTTGGATAACCACTTTCCACAAAAGCCTTCAGAGTCTACAATTTAAGAACAAGGGTTGTCATGGAATCTATCAATGTCTCCTTTGATGATAAGAATATTACTGGACTTGAAGATTTCAATGATCATGATCAGCTGAGATTCGACAATGAAGACTTAAATTCTGATACTGAAAATCCTGACAGTCTAAATCCTGATACTGCAAACTCTGATGGATTAAACTATGATGTTATTGAAACTATGGTGACTACACCAAAGGAAGATGCACCTGTGCAGGGGGAGCATACTGAAGATACAACCACATCTCAAGAAGCATCAGAACATACAACTGGCTCTTCAAGTTCTGATAAGCCAAGTTCTGATAGTTCTGAAAACTTAAATACTGAAGGATCCAACTCAGAGAGAATATTTTTAGGGGGAGCATCAGAAAATGTTGATGAAGATGGCATGGATCATGGGGGAGCATCCAGTTCTACGGAAAACCTTCCATCTGCAAGGAAGTGGACTAAATCACATACACCTGACTTAATAATTGGAAATCCTGATGCAGGTGTCAGAACTAGAACAGCTACTTCAAGTGAATGTCTCTATAATTCTTTTCTTTCTCAGACTGAACTAAAGAAAGTGGAAGAAGCTCTTCAAGATGTTGATTGGGTGCAAGCAATGCAGGAAGAGTTAAATGAATTTGAAAGAAACAAAGTCTGGACCCTAGTGCCAAGACCAAAGAACAGATCTGATGTTGGTATAAAGTGGGTGTTCAGAAGCAAAACTGATAGTGATGGCATAATTACAAGGAATAAAGCAAGGTTGGTTGCAAAAGGATATTCTCAACAGGAGGGAATTGATTATGATAAAACATTTGCACCAGTTGCTAGATTAGAAGCCATAAGGATATTTTTGGCTTATGCTGCTCACAAAAAGTTTACTGTCTTTCAAATGGATGTGAAAAGTGCTTTTCTCAATGGAGAATTGGAAGAGGAAGTATATGTTGAACAACCTCCAGGCTTTGTAGATCCCAAATAACCAAATCATGTCTACAGGCTTGATAAAGCACTTTATGGCCTTAAGCAAGCTCCAAGAGCATGGTATGAGACTTTAGCTCAGTTTCTTCTGGAAAGTGGATTTAACAGAGGAACTATAGAAAAAAAATGTTCTACCTCAACCATGGAAAGGACTTACTTTTGGTTCAGATATATGTTGATGATATCATCTTTGGTTCTACAAATGACAGACTTTGCAAGAAGTTTGCCAAATTGATGCAGTCAAGATATCAAATGAGTATGATGGGAGAACTTAGCTATTTTCTGGACCTTCAAGTCAAGTAGAATGAAGAAGGCACTTTTATTGGTCAAACCAAGTACACCGGAAATTTGCTGAAGAAATTTGGAATGCAAGATTGTTCAAGTGCATCCACTCCCATGGCCACTGCAACAAAATTGGATAAGGATACTGGTAAATCAGTAGATATTACTGATTACAGAGGTATGATTGGCTCTCTACTCTATCTAACTGCTAGTAGACCTGATATCATGTATGCTACCTGTCTTTGTGCAAGATTTCAAGCAGATCCAAGAGAACCTTACTTAACAGCTGTGAAAAGAATTTTCAAGTATCTTAAGGGAACAGCTGATCTGGGATTATGGTATCCTAGAGAATCAGACTTTAAACTAATAGGTTACTCAGATGCAGATTTTGCAGGTTGCAAAATTGACAGGAAAAGCACAAGTGGAAGCTGCCAATTTCTTGGAGGCAGATTGGTTTCTTGCTTTAGCAAGAAACAAAAGTCAATTTCCACATCAACTGCAGAAGTAGAGTACATTGTTGCAGGAAGCTGTTGTGCACAGATTCTTTGGATAAAGAATCAGTTACTGGATTATGGGTTAACATATTTTAAAATCCCTATTTACTGTGATAATCAAAGTGCTATTGCTATGACAGGTAATCCAGTTCAACACTCAATGACAAAGCACATCAGCATTAGGTACCACTTCATAAGGGAACATGTGGATGAAGGTACAGTGGAATTGCACTTTGTTCCAACAGATCAACAACTAGCAGATATCTTCACAAAACCGCCGTGTGAAGCTACTTTTACAAGATTGGTAAATGAACTTGGAATGGTTTCAGGTTCTTTCTCTAAATCTGCTTAGCTTTTGTTCTGATGCATCAGACTTTATGATCAGTATTTACAAATATTACTATCTTTGTGTATTCAGTGCCTAATTAAAAAATTGCTTAAGTACTGATTGTTGTCTGATGTGAATTTCTAAACTCTGATAGTGATATGAATGTTTCTGTAATTACTCAATCCAATGAGGATAAATATGTTAGATGCTGACCTAGTAATCTTTAATATACTACCAAATCCCATGCTAGAAGTAATTATTTATGTGAAAATCTATTGACACAAGGAAATTCTGATATTGAGCTTAGTTAAGTTTACTTTGTCTATCTTATTACTAAGTCAACAACTAGAATAATGCTTCTCATCTGTTAAGTTCTGATGTTAATAAATCTGGTGAATGTACTAAGTGCTGATAAGCCTCACTTATCAAAAGAAAAGGAAAAGAAAAAGAATAAATATCAGGTACTCCTTTGAGATCTAGAGTAAAAACTGTGGAAGGGACGACCCAAGTGCATTGTTGGTATTAAGTAATATGCATCAGAAAAGCAAAAATAAATATTTTTCTTGGTGACTTTTCACACTCTATGATTACTGGAGAAATACTCTGATAATAGCATAAATTCTGATAAGCAGTCGTGACTCACTTACACTGAGAAGCCACTGTAAAATAGAATTTCAAAAGATGCATAAAATGAGCACAAAACAGTTGAGGTGGACTCATGCATGAACTCATTCTAAAGTAGACTTCAGAATCATGACAGATTTTGAGCAAAGTTCTTAGTTATGCCTTATTTTTAAGATGAACTTAAGTGAATTAGACTTTAATTCTTATCTGATATTTAGCTTACTTCACACACATACACTCCATATGAATGAAGAAAATTACTGTGGTGATAAATGATGTTTTAGATGAATAGTTTATGTGTCAGATTGCATAAATTCTGACGACAAGTTATGATGGAAGTTCTGATGATTAAGTTCTGAGGAAATGAAATCAGAATTTGTGTGAAGAATTGCAGAAATAGGCATTCATTTTTTGAGTTAAGAAATCATGTTCTGATGACTGTTAAGTTCTGATATAAGTATAAGTTCTGATATTATACTCTGATTCTTTACTTGACTTATCTGTGGATAAAATCTGAAACAGTCTTATTTAAATTCAGAATTTGTTCGGGTGAGATATTAACAGTCAATACAATTAGGGTTAGTGGTACTCGTCCATGCACAGTAATTTTTACTTGTTTCATGTGCGCATTAAATCCTGTTTTAAACTTCCAATGGTTGTTTTTATTCTCATCAGTCTAGGGAGACGAGGTAGAATTATTTCTACCTATAATCATTAAATTTTCCTTGCGTCTCCTGACATTCCATTGGCTATATAAACCAACACCTCATTCCAGCCAGCACATCTCTTATTTTCTCACAAACTCACTCTTGTCTTTTTCTTATCACCACAAATGGCTGCGTTTGGCTGGTTTTACAATTATGGCACTGAGACTGTCCATGTTTTTCTAAATGGAATTCCAACTCCATACCATATCAACAACATTCCGCATAATCTCTGGATTCAATTTACAGAGATCATTAAACGTGATTTGTTGACAGTCTGAAGAGACCTACATCTCCGTCGTCTCCGACAGCAGGAGCGAACCATTCGTCTCGCTGTTCTTTTTGTTGAGAGTAGGAAGAAGAAATAATTTCTGCTCCCTGTTTCTCTTCACCGTCAGCTTTGTATGGCTTCTTAGCTTAGGACAAACGCTGTTGATGTTAGAAATTGTAGCTTAGGACAATCTTGTCATTTTGCGATGTAATTTAAATTTCATGAAATGTATTTGCTCAGTATATTAATGAAATTTTATATTTATGCAAGATTTTGTCTCTGAGTGGTTTGATATTCTGATGCATTTTTAATCCTGATATTAACCATATTCTGATGACCTTTTTAGCTCTGATACAAATCAAGTTCTGATTCTGACGTGGCAGTATTTGTTTACTTGGTTTCTTTATGGTCATTCTCACATTGGTCATATTTTTACAGAATATTGGTCTCGTAATGAAAATAATTTATTAAGTGGGAACGGTTTTAAATTTTAAAATAAAACTGAACTACCTTGATTAATGGGATTACTTGGTAAGTGAAACGGTTTTTTCCTTGAAAAACTGCATGTGATAAGTAATGATTACTAAATTCCTGTGCCCATTAATTATCTTTTACTGCTGCATGTCTGACAGGTGTCCCAACGGTTACTTTTTCTACCATGTATAAGTAAAAGAGAGAAAAGATTGTAAAATCTTTTATTTACTTTCACATTTTATCTCTCTTTCTCTTTACTTCTATTCTCTCTCATCTCCTGACGCTTTTTCATACAGACATTTTATCAAACACCTTACAGGCAACCTAATTTCTTAACTTTTCTCATGGCACCTAAGGATTTGATTATAGATGGAGCCAAGTTTGTACCCAACAACTATGCTGCGATCTTAAACAATGCTGAAGCTCCATCTGATTTGCACTTTGTGCAAGATCTTCTAGCACACAGTGAGATGGGTATGCGTTGACCTAACCTCAAGTCATTTCAAGCCAACAAGTTCTGACGTTCTGGCGGACTGGGCATTTTGATAATGGTGGTGCTACTGGTACTCCAAGCATTATTTTTTAAGTGAATGATATTGAGCATGTGGTAACTCCTGGAGCAGTTCGTAAAGCTCTCCACTTACCAGAAGGCTGCACTTTTTCAACAGTGGAGGAATCTGTTCTACAGCAGCTCATGGCCAATTTGGGCTATGAGAAGAGTTTGGCCAAGCTTAGACAGTTGAAAAGGGCACATATCAGGAAGGAGTGGAGCTTTTTCTTCGACTGCATCACTAAGGCATTCGCCAATAAGTGTTCCAACTTTGATGTCATTCCAATTATTAGTCAACACATCGGGTATGCTATTATTCACCAAACTCATTTTGATTTTGCAAGTGTTGTGCTAGGTTTAATAGGGGATAGGATGACAGAAGATAGGAATGTAGTGTACTTTGCTAGATTCTGTCAGCTTATATATAACTTTTGTTGTGCTGATGAACCCCAACCTACCACTGACTTAATTCCACCATTTAAGCTTGCAAAACGGGCTTTTAATGACTTGGTAAATGCTGACCTCAAGAAAAAGGTGGTTAGACCCTTACAGATACCTCAGTCTGTAAAACAAATCCTGGTAAATGCTGATCCTCAAACCTACAGATCTGTTTACCCTGATGTTCAACCTACCAACACCTCCCAGACACCATAACAACCATCAGAACATACCACATATACACCTCAACCTACTCAACCCTCTATCAGAACATATCTCAAACCTTCACAGATATCTCAACCTTCATCATCAGCACATACTGTGAGGCCTTCATCTTCAAAGCCCAAGAGGACAAAGACTATACCTCAGACACAACAGAAGAGAAGGAGGATTGTTCTGAGAGATGAGTCAGACAGTGAGGAACAGGTTCCTGTGTCAGAACCTGTTGTCAAAGAAGCTGAGAAGGTTTCTTCTCAGAAGGATATTGGAATTGGGGGTTCTAAGCTTCTCAAAAGGCTTAGAAGGATGTATTCTGATGAAACTCCCAAGGAATCTCCACCTTCAAAGAGATACAAGAAACAGAGAGCACAAAGGTACAGAGCTGAGTCAGTTTCAGAGGATGAGGAAGCAGCAGCTAAGGAAGGAGATCAGGAATCTCTGATATCAAAGAAGCCAGAATTTGCTGAAGCTACTGCATCTACACCTCCATTGTCACCAACTCAGGAAACTACTCAAGATAAAGTATCTACACCACCTGTGTCTCCTGTAAATGAACCAGTATCTATTACAGACCCAGGCACAAGTGCTGAGATTGATATTCAAAACCTAATTGTGCCTGAGGTTCTCTACTTCGAAGCTCCACCAGCTCCAATCAATCCATCAACAACACCAATTCCTGATGCTGATGTTACTCCAGAATTGTCTACAACACCTTCTCTGCATCTAGACATTGAAGATCAGACTATAGGTGAGCATCAGAATATGGCTGTTGATCAAAACTTGGAAGCAGATCAGCACTTAGAGGATGATGTTGAAGCCTCTATAGCCTCTCATACTGTTCTTTTATCAGAGGATGTTGACTCTGTAAGTTCTGATGCTGCAAATGCTGATGATACTGGTGATGCTGCTACAAATACAAATGCTGATGAAGCTGGTCCTTCTGGACATGCATCTCTACAAGCTCATTCAAAAGCTGAACTAGTTAAAAAGTTTATTAGAGGAGGTGCACCAGTACCTTGGAGTGAAACTCCTAGAGGACAGGAGTGGACTAAGGAATGGAACTCAGTCACTTTTATTCCTTCTGAAAAGATTCTTGCTGATCACTTGGCAAAAGCTGATGAGATGTTAGTTAATGATGATTTCAAAACACAGCTGAGAGTTACTGCTTTGAGTACTAGACATCTTCAAGGTCAACACTCAACAACTCATGCCGAGGTGCATAAAATTCAAGGAGCTTTAATCAAGCAAGAAATAACTATGAAACTTGAAAAGAAAAGCTTTTTCAAACCTACCTTTGAAAGAGTTGCCTACATTGAAAAAACCCAAGAGAAGCAACAATCTCAGATTGATGAAATTTTAAAAATCAAGCTTCTCAGTAATCTCAACTCGATGAAATCCAATCCTCAGTGGAATTGCTTGTCTCTCTTCTTTTACCTGCTGATGCCAAAAAGGGGAGAAAGTAATTAAGTCCAAATGCAAACCTGATAAGACACTGAAGAAAAAGGATGATGGTAATGACCCGGGAAACTCTGGAATGGGTGGAGGTCATGGTCAAGGTAGATGTCTCTCGTCAAGAAGAGCTGGAACTACAAGTCATAGAACAAGTTCTGATACTGGGAGAAGAATAACTTCTGATACTGGTAAAAGGATAAGTTCTGATGAACTTTTAGATCTTAATGAAGAAATTTCAAGACAGTTATTTCTAAAAGAAAATCCAGGAATGGACTTTGAGAGTCTAATGGAAGAAGAAGCTAGACTTAAGTCAGAAAAAGTGAACTCCAAATCTGAAGCTTTTGGTGGTAAAAAGAAACTTCCTACGACTAAAGGCATTGTGATAAAAGAAAGGACAAATCATGTGGCAACCAAGGCCAAATCATAATTGCAGATAGATCCAAGGTCCAAAGGCAAAGAAAAAGTTGGTGAACCTATAAAGGTTTATGTGCCTCCTATGGATGAAGAAATTTCTGTTGAAGATGCTAATCTTACTCTGACTTCAAGGAAGATTTCTAAGACGACCTCTAATATGGCTCAAGTTGTTCAGAGTCAAGATATAGTTAGTTCTGATATAACCATGAAGCAATCAACCTTTGACATAGCTCAAGTTGACTTGATATCAGAAGATAAGTCAAAGGAAACCTCTGACATTGCTCATGTTAAATCCTCAAGGTTACTCCTACCAGGTTTCACTAAAGCCAAACAGACTCAACCTTTGAAGACTGCAGCAAGTGGTTTTGAAGCAAGAGTGGTTACTGAAAAGGAAGCAAGAGATAAATCTGGATTGGGTAGTGCTGATGAAAGAAGAGTACAAAACACAACCAATGATCCAACTTCCTTAAGTGAACCAGGTATCGGAGCAACTTCTGAAAGATTGAATCAACTAGAATCTGTACAGATGGTCTACCATACCTTCTTGAAAGAACACATCTTGTTATATTTCATGACAGATGGAAGGGTTTACCATATAAGGGAAAATTCTATACCACTGAAGTATTTCGAAGAACTAGAACATGTTTTATTCTTACTTCAAGTGAATGACAGAATAACAGAAAGTGCTGCAAATTATTTGAAGACTCAAATTCAGAGACAGAAAAGGCTTTATTCTCTAAAGTCTGACAGCACATACTGTCCAAAGCACAGAGATCACAAGGGTGATATTGTTGATATGAAGCCTAATACTGCACATATCAGAACATATCTTGGTATTAAGGGACTTGAATTCAATCTAGAGTCTGACAAAGCCTATGTCATAAGACTAGATCAGGAGTTGAGAAAAGTGAAAATTAATGATCTCAGATATGCTATCTTCCAAACTGGTGAAGATACTGTAGAACTCAAAGATGCTAAAAGGAGGATGATTGATGAACTCAGATATGCTGAGAGATGTTTGTTAAAGAACTATCTCAGAACAACTCCTGACATCAAAGAGATCAGAAAGTGAAGCCAAGTCAAGATCTACAACTGCTCAAATTCTGATATGTATGCAGACTAAAGTTGTTATCAGAAGTTAAAGTTGGTAAAGCTTTAAGGACTATAAGTTGTAGTTATCTAGTCAAATTCTCATGCATTTGTACTTAATGTTTTTGACATCATTAAATATCTGTTAAACTTGTATATTACGCTAATTTACAAGTTGGGGGAGATTGTTAGATATATTTGATAATGTCATGTCTAATATGATTTATGTTTAGTTTTCAGATCTTACTTGAACAAGACAAATCAGTACTTAACTGAAATCAGCACTTATACTGAAGTCAGAACTTAAGTGATCAGTACTTAAGGTTCAGGAGATAATATCAGGACTTAAAGGAAACTTTCAGATAAGGAAGGCAGCTGATTGAAAGGAAAGAAGATCAAGGCAAACGTAAGAAGAGATATGCATGAAGAAGGAATTCTATGAAGAATGGAATACTTAGAAGAAAAGATAACTGATTGATATATTTTAGGAAGCAGAATTATATTCCATATCAATTAGTGATTATCTTGTAACTGTGTGATATATAAACACAGACATAGGGTTTAGACTATAAGTGTTATCATTATCGAGAATATTATTCATTGTAACCCTAGCAGCTCTCGTGATATTTGTTCATCACTGAGAGAGGACAGTTCCATATTGTAACAGAGTTTATTGCATTGAATAAAGTTTGTTTTCTGTTACTTGAGTTCTTTAATTCGATTTGATTGTGATAAACACTGTATTCAACCCCCTTCTACAGTGTGTGTGACCTAACAACTTGTAAGGAATATCATAGTTTGTACTATGACTATTATCAAATAAAACCTTCTTTAAAGAAAGTTAGCATTATTTCTTCTAGTGTAAGTTCTGATGCAAAGTCTGATATTGTAAATTCTGATAAGAAAACTGTTAACATAAACTCTGATGCTAAATCCGCTGCAAATGTTAACAAACTTAATAAGGCCAAAGGATCCAAGCAAGTCTGGGTCCTTAAAACTAATCATTAGTGGTCTTTGTGATTGCAGGGCAACTGGAAAAACATCCTAGTTCTGGATAGTGGATGTTCAGGACATATGACTGGAAATAAAGCCCTGCTATCAGACTTTGTGGAGAAAGCTGGCCCAGGTGTTTCTTATGGAGATGGTAACATTGGAAAAACTCTAGGATATGGCAATATCAATCTTGGGAATGTCATCATTGAAAAAGTAGCTCTAGTCTCAAGACTTAAACACAATTCGCTGAGTGTTAGTCAAATCTGTGACAGAGGTTATCATGTGGATTTCTTTGAAGAACACTGTGATGTTGTAAGTAAATCTACAGGCAAAGTTGTTCTGAAAGGATACAGGCATGGTAACATTTATGAAGCCAAGCTTTCAACAAGTTCTGATGGTTCTGCAATTTGTTTGTTAAGTAGAGCATCAATTGAAGAAAGCTGAAATTGGCACAAGAAACTCTCTCCTTTAAATTTCAGCAATATAAATGAACTAGTCAAGAAAGATCTTGTGAGAGGACTACCAAAATCAGTATTTGCTCCTGATGGCCTTTGTGATTCATGTCAAAAGGCAAAACAAAGAAAATCTTCATTCAAGAGCAAGACTGAATCTTCAATTCTTGAGCCTTATCACCTACTACATGTTGATCTATTTGGTCCAGTGAATGTCATGTCTATTGCAAAGAAGAAATATGTTATGGTCATAGTGGATGAGTTCACCAGATACACATGGGTGTATTTCTTGCACACAAAAAGTGAAACTGTATCTATCTTGATTGATCATGTCAAAAAACTGGATAAATTGGTCAAAGACTCTGTGAAAATCATAAGAAGTGATAATGGCACTGAGTTCAAGAATTTGATTATGGAAGAGTTCTGCAAAGACCAAGGAATCAAGCAGGAATTATCTGCTCCTGGAACTCCACAGCAAAATGGAGTTGTTGAAAGAAAGAATAGAACTCTTATTGAAGCTGCACGAACTATGCTTGATGAAGCAAAGTTACCAACCTACTTTTGGGCTGAAGCTGTGCAGACTGCTTGTTTTACTCAGAATGCAACACTTATCAACAAGCATGGAAAGACACCATATGAGATGGTGAAGAAAAAGAAGCCAAATCTGAAGTATTTTCATGTATTTGGATGCAAGTGTTTTGTTCTTAAGACTCATCCTGAACAGCTATCCAAATTTTATCTAAAAGCTGATGAAGGAATTTTTGTTGGATATCCACTTTCCACAAAAGCCTTCAGAGTCTACAATTTAAAAACAAGGGTTGTCATGGAATCTATCAATGTCTCTTTTGATGATAAGAAGATTACAGGACTTGAATATTTCAATGATCATGATCAGCTGAGATTTGAAAATGAAGTTTTAAATTCTGATTCTGTAAATCCTGACAGTCTAAATCCTGATACTGCAAACTCTGATGGATTAAACTCTGATGTTATTGAAACTGTGGTAACTACGCCAAAGGAAAATGCACTTGTGCAGGGGGAGCATATTGAAGATACAACCACATCTCAAGAAGCATCAGAATCTAGAACAGGCTCATCAAGCTCTGATTCATCAAGTTCTGATGGATCAAGTTCTGATAATTCTGGAAACTCAAATTCTGATAATTATGGAAACTCAAACACTGAAGGATCCAACTCAAACAGCATAATTTCAGGGGGGAACATCAGAAAATGTTGATGGAGACAACATGGATCATGGGGGAGCATCCAGTTCTAGAGATAACCTTCCATCTGCAAGGAAGTGGACTAAAGCACATACACCTGACTTGATTATTGGAAATCTTGATGTAGGTATCAGAACTAGAACAACAACATCAAATGAATGTCTCTGTCACTCTTTTCTTTCTCGGACTGAACCAAAGAAAGTGGAAGAAGCTCTTCAAGATGCTGATTGGGTGCAAGCAATGCAAAAAGAGTTAAATGAATTTGAAAGAATCAACAACTAGAAGATATCTTCACAAAACCACTATGTGAAGCTACTTTTACAAGATTGGTAAATGAACTTGGAATGGTTTCAGGTTCTTTCTCTAAATCTGCTTAGTTTATGTTCTGATATATCAGATTTTATGATCAGTATTTACAGATATTACTATCTTTGTGTATTCTGTGCTTAATTTGAAATTTTTAAGTGCTGATTGTTGTCTGGTGTGAATTTCTAAACTCTGATAGTGATATGAATGTTTCTGTGACTATTCAATCCAATGAGGATAACTGTGCTAGATGCTGACCTAGTAGTCTTTAATATACTAAAGATCTCATGGTTGAAGTAATTGTTTATGTGGAAAACTTTTAACACAAGCAAATTCTGATACTGAGCTTAGTTATTGTAATAACCCCAATTTTTGGAATTTTTGAAACCCTTATGAATAGTGTTTTTGCTGATTATGCTGAATAAGAAAACTTTTCATGCCAGACTTTGTAGAGGTTCTTTTATTGTTATTTTGAGATCTTATTAGTACTCCATATGATATATAAGTGTATGTAAAGATCGTCAGAATCCAAATTCAAACACTTTGATTTTTCCCGAAAATCCACCAGATACCGAAAGAATTGAGTATAAGGTAACAGGATAAAAAGGATTTAAATTCAAGGATTATAAGAGAGGATCATAAAAGGAATATAATGTATTGAGAAAGGTTAAGGAAACCCAAGTAATAAGATCCCGGGTATGATCCCTCAAACGATAAACGAAAATGAAAGTTAAGCGAACCGTATAACAGATCAGCGGTCATTAGCCAAGTAATTATGAGCTAATCAAAGAGGTTAGTGAGGATGATGTCATCAAACCAATAAGAAGAGGACAAGCATGGGAAGATGACATAAGATTGATGACCTAAGCATGACCAAAAAGGAAGGAAGTGTGGTTGATTATTAACCACACAATTTTACATGGTTAAAAGGGTAATTAAACAAAACAAAAACCTAGCAACCAAGCAAAACAAATCACAAACACAAAAACACATCTTGACTTCATTTTTCCAAGAGAAGCTCTCGGCCCTTTTCCATTTTCAAGAAGAAAAAAACCCAAATCCAAGTTCCAAGCTTCATTAATTAGTGAGGTAATTATCTAAGGTTCCTTATGCATAGATATAGCTATCCCGTAAGTTTAAGCTTCAAATTCCTTCACAATCTCTTCCTAAAATTCATGGAAGAAGAGGGTGAATAGTGTTTTTCAAGAACTTAAAATTTTGTTCTTGAGTTTTTGTTAAGATTAAGCTTTGGTAAGGACTTTCAAGGGTGATTCCAAGCTCCTTAGTTACTTTTACTCATCAAGGAAGGTATAATCTCATACCCTAGCCCTAATTTTGTATATTTAGAGTTTTTGTGTTTGGAATGGTTCATGAGAAGCTTGATTATTGTGTATTTAGAGATGTGTTGGTTTTGTGATGTGTTTGGAGTTGTAAATCTTGTTGATTAGTTAAAGAACTTATGTAAGCTTTTAGTTCATGATTGGGAAGTAGTGTAAATTGGAAATGTTGAGTTGTTGGGGCTGTTGTAGCATTTTATGTATGGATTTTGGTTGTATGGTTGAATTGTGGTTGATTGGTGGTTGATTTGGAGTAGTATAAAAATTGGTAATCGCGTAAACATAGCCGTCATAATGTCGGATTTACTTTAGACTGTTTTGTTCTTAACATCAGGACCCGATAACTCACTGATAGGTTTTTACCACTGCCATGATTAAATAGTTCATGTTACGAGCTTCGTTTTGATATGTAGTTCGTTTGAATCCGATGTACGGTTTAGGAGAAACGACTGTTTTAAGTAACGGCGTTTCGCGAACGAACCATTACCCCTCGCCTTACTTTGAAACATTGGTTAAAGACCTTAAATGACTAATTGGAGTATGAAACATTTATGTAAAGTGTATTAGGCAGTTGGTAAGGCACTCGCAAAAGAATCTCCTTAAAACTGTTAATGGTTAATTTATTAAAAATGATGTAGCCGAGGGTACTCGAGCGACTTAAGAGAATCGTTGAGCGCAAAGCGAGCGTTAGAGTCTAATTGGTTAAAGTATAGATTCATAAGCGACTTTGGTTTAATTCCAACTTATATGTGGTTTATAGGTTACCAGACTCATCCCAGGACTTTTACTACCCCCAGTCGCTCAGGCAAGTTTTATACCCGTTATACTGTTGTTGTGATTTATATATGTATATGCATTATCTTGTGATAGATGCATGTTGGTTAATTAGAAAATTTTGTGATATATTGAAGCATGCTGATATGGTATATATATGCATGTCTGTTTCGTAATCTGGTTATCTATCTGTTAATTTCAATGCTTATAGTTGCATAATACATATGCTAGAGATAAGCAGTAGTTGCGTATACCCTTAGTATAGGGGACCCAAAGGTGAACATTTTTCTAAACCGGGAGTCGATGTTCCCGAGTATAATATATATATATACTTATATATATATATTGATAAAGTTTTTAAAACTATTAATCGAATAAGGTTTATTCGATAACTTTATTTTATTTATTTAATGAATCTTATTTTGAATATTCATTCGAGGATTTATGACTCCGTTATTTTATTTAGTGAATATTATTTTTGAATATTCATTTGAGGACTTATGACTCCGCTTATTTACTAAATATTATTCTTTATTTTATTAAAGAATAATATTTCGATAATCAAACTTATTTTCGATTATTCAAATAAAGATAGTACTTTCGTATAAGTATATCTTTGGTTATTTAATATTCATTTCAAGTATGAGTTGTAAAACTTCTACTTCAAATTATTTATATAGAGATTATCCTTATGGGAATATTATTTAAATAATAATATTCAGATATTTTCTAATATATCGAGACTGATTTATTTCATTAAATTAGCATTACTCCAAACATTCTTAAAAATGTTTTCGAGTCTTCAAAATGATTTTTAAAAGTTAGAGCGGATCCCAAAACTCATTTTTATATTTAAGATCTTTCTTTCGAAGGGGATTTAAATACTCGCTCAAAACCTGAGGGATCCGGCTCAGTGGTGTATTTTACATTCGCAACGAGGTTGTTGTTTTGAGAAAACATCTTGATTACTTGCCCATCGTTCGGGAAGTAAGTTCATCTATTCGAGTCGGCATAAGCAACATGGGCTCAGCGGGCGTCCATGAAAGTGTAAGTGGCTCAGTGGGAGTCCATCAAATGCGTAAGTGGCTGAGTTGCAGTCCAGCATAAGGTCCTATTGCGGCCAGGGTGATGACCAG
Source organism: Apium graveolens (assembly GCF_009905375.1). Lineage (NCBI taxonomy): Eukaryota > Viridiplantae > Streptophyta > Magnoliopsida > Apiales > Apiaceae > Apium > Apium graveolens. The sequence goes on from NC_133650.1 coordinate 158,408,725, forward strand.
TAGGGAATTCGTCCATCTACTAGTAGAAAAGGTTACTTATTGGTATCTTTGCCTGATCAGCAAGATATCAGGTTTATGCCAAGGTTTTCTCCTTTCCAAATTCATTGGATATTACAACTCTGTTTATAATTTTCATAACAGAGGTTTTCAAGGAGTGTATGAAATGTATATATATAGGTGTATATATATATCGGGACTTAATGAAGTATCTCGTAACTTCATTATTTATAATGATATTTCAAAGATTGAATCTATTCAAATCTTATCTTGTAGTCTCATCTATGTGATGAACTTTTGAAACGGATTATACCTTGAACGATGGTAGTTCAAGTTGTATTTGAGAAAGATATAAGTATATTGGAGTATCTTTTAACTTCATCTTTTCAACTTATATCTAGTTAATGATTATCTTATGCATGATAAAGATTTTCAGAAAAACGTTGAGACAAGGTTAGATATATGAGATCACCTTGCAACGATATTTTTATACAGTTATAAACTGGAACTCTGTGTATATTATACATGTTAGAGGATTTCAAAGATTGTGAAAAGTATGTATGTATATATATACTGAATATTTTATGACTTGGTCACGTTAAGATAACAAACTTGGTTCATTTCTTTTTGACCAAGACTTTCTTGAGTACTATGAGAATGCTCATATATTGTTAATTATTATACATATTATTTCGGTGGGCTTGTTGCTCACCCTTGCTTTCTTCTCTCATCACACAACAACAGATAGACAAGATGAACAGGATCGAGCTCCCAATTCGTAAGCGGTTAGGAAACGTTCTGCAGTTTTATGTAGGCGTTGATGCCGTTGTAGCTGAGGTAGGAGCTACCGGTAGGCTAGGCTTTCAACTTTTGTTGTGCCAGACTTATGTATACTTATGAATTGTAATAATGGCAAAGAATATGTAAATTATTCAGAAACCATTTTTATGATTAAATGGTTTATAATTGTGGAATAAAATGACTTGTGTTATTTTTGGTATTCATCTCTGAGACTATAACTTGTGGTGTGTGTGTGTATATTGTGGGGTTACAGTACGCAGTAGTTGGTTGACTGTTAAGATTAAGTATTGATAAGGGAAATGGAACTCGTGACAACCCGAATCCCCGACCCCGGATTTGGGGGTGTTACGGTTATGTTTACTTTGTGTATCTTATTACTAAGTCAAAAACTAGAATAGTGCCTCTTATCTGTTAAGTTCTGATGTTAGTAAATCTGATGGATGTACTAAGTGCTGATAAGCCTCACTTATCAAAAAAAAAGAAAAAGAAAAGAAATAAAAATCAGGTACTCCTTTGAGATCTAGAGTAAAAATGTGGAAAGGAAGACCCAAGTGCATTGCTCGTATTAAGTAATATGCATTAGAAAAGCAAAATAAAATTATCTTGGTGACTTTTTACATTCTCTGATTACTGGAGAAATACTCTGATAATAGCATAAATTCTGATAAGCAGTCGTGACTCACTTACACTGAGAAGCCACTGTAAAATGGAATTTCAAAAGATGCATAAAATGAGCACAAAACAGTTGAGGTGGACTCATGCATGAACTCATTCTCTAGTAGACTTCAGAATAGTGACAGATTTTGAGCAAAGTTCTTAGTTATGCCTTATTTCTAAGATGTACTGAAGTGAATCAGACTTTACTCTTTGTCTGATATTTAGCTTATTGCACACACATACGTTCCATATGAATGATGAAAATTACTGTGGTGATCAATGTTGTTTTAGATGAAAAGTTTAAGTGTCAGTTGCATAAATTCTGAGGACAAGTTATGATGATTAAGTTATGATGAAACCATATCAGTATTGTGTGAAGAATTACAGGAATAATCATTCACTTTTCGAGTTAAGGAGCCATATTCTGATGACTTTTAAATTATGATAATAATCAAGTTCTGATGTTGACGTGGCAGTATTTATTTACTTGGTTTTCTTTTAAGTCATACTTGAACGGTTATATTTTTCAGAATATTGGTTTATGTGAGATAAAGCAGTAATAATCATTTGTTTAGTAGGAACAGTTTTTTTAAAAAAAAACTGAAAGTGACCGTGCCCATTAACTTTTGCCTTAACTGCTGCATGGCTGACAGGTGTAAAGGTCTGTTCCACTTCTCATTAACTGCTGTCACGTGGGGTGTCTAAGTAAAAGAGATAAAAGATTTTCAAATCTTTTATTTTCATTTTTATTCTACTCACTCTCTCTCTTTTCTTATTCTCTTTCATATTTTCTAACGGTTTTCTTTACAGACATTTTCTTAAACACCTTACAGGCACTCTAATTTCTCACTTATTTCTGATGGCGCCCAAGGATTTAATTGTTGATGGAGTCAAGTTTGTACCAAATAACTATGCTGCAATCTTGAATAAGGTTGAAGCTCCATCAGATCTGCACTTTGTGCAAGATTTATTAGCCAATAGTGAGATTGGGTATGCTTTGACCCAACCCCAATCTATTTCAAGCCAACAAGTGCTGACATTTTGGCGAACTGGGCTTTTTGATGATGGTGGTGCTACTGGTACTCCAAGCATTGTTTTCACATCAGGAGATGTCGAGCATGTGGTTACTCCTGGAGCAGTTCGTAAAGCTCTCCAATTACCTGAAGGTTGCACATTCTCAACAGTGGAGGATCCTGTCTTACAGCAGCTTATGACCAGTCTGGGCTATGAGAAAAGTTTGGGAAAGCTAGGTCAACTGAAAAGATCTAATATCAGAAAGGAATGGAGCTTTTTCTTTGATTATATCACTAAGGCATTCACCAATAAGTGCTCCAACTTTGATGCTATTCCCATCATGAGTCAGCAAATCGGGTATGCCCTTATTCATCAAACTCATTTTGATTTTGCAAGTGCTGTCTAGGTTTCATAGGGGATAGGATGACAGAGGATAAAAATGTAGTATGCTTTGCTAGATTCTGTCAGCTTATATATACTTTCTGTTGTGCTGATGAACCCCAACCTACCAGTGATTTAATTCCACCCTTTAAGCTTGCAAAAAGGGCTTTTAATGACCTGTTAAATGCTGACAATAAGAAACAAGGGTTGAGACCCTTACAGATTCCTCGGTCAGTAAAACAAATCTTGGTAAATACTGATCCACAAACATACACATCTGTTTACCCTGATGTCCAACCCACCAACACATCACAGCCAACTCAACAGCCATCAGAACATACCATCTCTCACCAACCTCAAACTTCTCAACCTCAAACAACTCAACCATCTATCAGGATTTATTACAAACCAACACAGCCATCTCAACCTCAACCTTCAGCACATCCTGTGAATCCTTCATCTTCAAAACCCCAGAGGACTAAGATATTACCTCAATCTCAACAGAAGAGAAGGAGATTTGTTCTGAGAGATGAGTCAGAAAATAAGGAACAGGTTCCAATATCAGAACCTGTTGTTGTAGAAGCTGAGAAGATCTCTTTTCAGAAAGATGCTAAAACTGGGAGTTCTAGGCCCCTCAAAAGGCTTAGAAAGCTAAATACTGATGATGAATCTCCCAAAGTCTCAACTTCAACAAAGAGACTTAAAAAGCAAAGAGCCATGAGGGCTGTAAGTGAATCATCACACTCTGAAGAAATTCTGGATGAAGCAGCTAAGGAAGGGGGTCAGAATCTCTGATCCCAACAGAACCTATAGTCATTGAATTATTTCCCACAGCTGAATCAGACTTTACTCAAGCTCAAAAGTCTCCTATTCAAGAGCAAGAGGATATTTTATAGCAAGTGCCTACACCTCCTGTGTCTCCTATAATTGATCCAGTACATGTTGAAGACCCAGGTACAAGTGCTGAAATTGATATTCATAACTTGGTTGTACCTGAGGTTCTGTACTTGGAAACTCCACCAACTCAACTCACTCCACCAACAACACTAATTCTAGATGCTGATTTCATTGAAGATATTCCAACAACACTAATTTTGAATCTGGATGATGAAAATCAGATTTTAGGTGGGCATCAAAATTTGGATGTTGATCAGAACTTAGTTGCAGATCAGAATTTAGAGGATGACCTTGAAGCCTCTATAGCCTCACATACTGTTATTCTATCAGAGGATGTTGATACTGCAGGCTCTGTAAGTTTTGATGCTGATAATGCTGAAATTACTGGTGAAGCTGCTACAAATGTAGATGTTGATGTAGCTGGTCCATATGGACATGCACCTCAACAAGCTCCATGCAAAGCTGATTTAATCAAGAAGTTTGTTAGAGAGGATGCACCAGTACCTTGGAGTGAAACTCCTAGAGGAAAGTAGTGGACTAAGGGATGGAACACAGTTAGTTTTGTTCCTACTAACAAAATTCTTGCTGAGCACCTGTCCAAAGCTGATGAAATGTTGATAAATGATGATTTCAAGGAACAGTTGAGAGTTACTGTAATTAGTACTAGGCACCTTCAAGGTCAACACTCAATAACTCATGACAAGGTGAATAAAATTCAAGAATCTCTGATCCAGCAAGATATGAATATAAAATTGGAAAAGAACTTATTTTTCAAGCCAGCCTTTGACCGAATTGGGTATATTGAAAAGACTCGGGAGAAGCAACAAGATCAGATTTCTGAAATTCTAAAGAATCAAGCTTCTCAGCAAACTCAACTCAATGAGATTCAATCCTCAGTGGAATTGCTTGTCTCTCTTCTTTTACCTGCTGATTCCAAAAAGGGGGAGAAAGTAATTAAGTCCAAATGCAAATCTACTCAACCACTGAAGGGTGAGGATGATGGAAATGATGACTAGGGAAACTCTGGAATGGGTAGAGGTCATGGTCAAGGAAAAGGTTTTTCATCAAGCAAAACTGGAACTACAAGTCAAAGAACAAATTCTGATACTGGGAGAAGAATAAGTTCTGATACTGGTAAAAGGATAAGTTCTAGTGAACATCTGGAACTTGATGAAGAAATTTCAAAGAGATTATTTCTCAAAGGAAATCCAGGAATGGACTTTGAAAGTCTAAAGGAAGAAGAAGCTAGACTTAAAGCAAAAATTGTCAACTCCAAGTCTAAAGCTTCTGTTGTTGAAAAGAAACTTCCAAAGCCTAAGGGCATTGTGATAAAAGAAAAGACAAATTTTGAGGCAACCAAAGCCAAATCACAAGTGGAAGAAGATCCAAGGTCCAAGGGCAAAGAAAAAATTGGTGAACCTGTAAAGGTATATATGCCAATCATGGATGAAGAAATAATTGATGAAGAAGATGCTAGTCTTACTCTGATGAAAAAGAAGATTTCTCAATCAACCTCTGACATGGTTCAAGTTGTTCAGAGTCAAGATGTAGTAAGTTCTGATATGATAGTGAAGCAAGCAACCTCTGACATAGCTCAAGTTGGCTTGATATCGGAAGATAAGGAAAAGGAAACATCTGATATTACTCATGTTAAACCTTCAAAGATTCTACTACCAGGATTCACAAAATCTCAACAGACTCAACCTTTGAAGACTACATCAAGTGGTTTTGAAGCAAGAGTTGGAAGCAAGAGACAAATCAGGATTGGGTAGCTCTAAAGAGAAGAGAGTAAACAATACTACCAATGATCCAACTTCCTTGAGTGAACCAGGTGTAGGAGCAACTCCTGAAAGATTGAATCAACTTCAATCTGTACAAATGGTTTACCACTCTGTTTTGAAAGAAGATATCATGTTATACTTTATGATAGATGGGAGGGTATTACAGATCAGGGAAAATGCTATTCCATTGAAGTATTTTGAAGAACTGGAATATGTTCGATTTCTACTTCAAGTGAAAAACAGATCAACAGATGGTGCTGCAGGTTATTTAAAATCAAATATTCAAAGACAGAAGAATCTTTACTTTGTAAATTCTGACAGCCCATACTGTCCTAAGTACAGATCTCACAGTGGAGAAATTGTTAAAATGAAGCCTAATACTGCTAAAATCATCACTACATTTTCTGTAATTAAGGGACTTGAATTCAATCTAGAGTCTGATAAAGCTTATATCATCAGACTAGATCAGGATATAAGGAAAGCTAAAATAAATGATCTCAGGGATGCTATTTTTCAAACTGGTGAAGATACAGTTGAACTGAAGAATGCTAAAAGGAGGATGGTCAATGAACTTGAATATGCTGAGAGATGTTTGTTGAAGAACTATCTCAGAACAACTCCTGACATAAAGAGATCAGAATTTGATGCCAATTCAAAGATCTACAACTGCTTAAATTCTGAAGTGTATACAGACTGAAGCTGATATCAAACTTTAAGGATGGTAAAGCTATAAGGACTGTAAGTTGTAGTTATCTAGTCAAATTCTCATGCATTTGTACTTAATGTTTTTGACATCATCAAATATATGTTGAACTTGTATATTATGCTAATTTATAAGTTGGGGGAGATTGTTAGGTATATTTGTGATGTCATGTCTAATATGATTTGTGTTTAGTTTTCAGATCTTACTTAAAAGGACAAATCAGTACTTAACTGGAAATCAGTACTTATACTGAAGTCATGACTTAAGATATCAGAACTTAAGTTATCAGAACTTAAGTTATCAGGAGATATTTATCAGGAGATAATATCAAGACTTAAGGAGACTTTCATATATGGAAGGTGGCTGATTGAAGGAAAGAAGATCGAGACAAACATAAGAAGAGATATGCATGGAGAAGAATTCTATGAAGAATAGAATACTTGGAAGAGAAGACAACTGATTGATATATATTAGGAAGCAGAATCATATTCGATATCAATTAGAAGATTATCCTGTAATCGTGTAGTATATAAACACAGACATAGGGTTTACACTATATGTGTTATCTTAATCGAGATTATTATTTATTATAACCCTAACAGCTCTCGTGATAATTTGTTCATCACTAAGAGAGAACAGTTCTTTGTAACAGAGTTTATTGTGTAAAATAAAAATTTGTGTACTGTTACTTGAGTTCTTATATTAGATTTGATTGTAGTAAACACTGTATTCAACCCCCTTCTACAGTGTGTGTGACCTAACAATTCGGTTGCCATGTACTTTGGGGGAAAGCCCGTTGTCCGTGACAAAGATGCTCGATTTCAAGGTCCTGAATCAAGAGTCATCCCACAACGTACTATTGGGACGGCCTTTTCTTCGGGAGATGAGGGTTATTACTTCAATCCACCACCTTACCATCAAGTTTCCAACACCCAATGGTGTGGAAAGTATAAAGGGCTTTCAGTATGACTCTCGGGAGTGCTACAGGCAAGCTATTATGGGATTTAGAAAGGACTCCCACAGCGAAGATGCATCAGATGATGATCGAGAAAGGAGCATCGAGCAACCGATCGAGGAAATCCGAGTCCATTATTATGTTGAGCAAGAAGACGAGCGCCCCTCTGAACTGCCTCCAACAATGTTGTTCTTGGAAGACACAATCAGAATTGAAATGTTGGAAGAAGAGGAACCCCCAAATATCATAATCCAAGCAGATTTCAATGGGGAACGACTGGAAGGAAAATCTGACATCTTACAGAATCTCGGACAGGATGAGCATAAGGTAGATACCCCTCTCTCTGAGGGCGCGCTCTTTTCCTTAAAAAATGTAAAAGAAGTTCATGCCCCTGTGATGCAGGGCGTGCCTTCTAAAGAAGTTGATGCTCCTCTCTAAGGGGATTCTCTACAAAATAATAAGAATCATGATCTGCCCGACCTAGATCCACGAATACCAATGCCAACTGAGAAGATGGGACTATCGGAAGATACAATTGAGATCCCTGTCGATAAAAAAGATCTAAGTAAGGTTTTGAGAATTGGATCTCAGTTGGCACCAAGGTTGAAAGAGGGTCTTTCAATATTTCTCTTGGAAAACCTCGATGTATTTACATGGAACCATTCTGATATGGTGGGAATCGACCCAGAGGTGATGTACCACCGTTTGAACATCGATCCTAAACATAAAGGGATTCGACAGAAGTGCAGGGCCATAAGCGGAGAGAGGGTTATAGCCTTGGCAGAAGAAATGGATAGGCTCTTGGACGTCGGGCTAATTCGAGAGTCCTTTTACCCGGAATGGTTGGCCAATCCAGTGTTAGTAAAAAAGCCAAACGGAAAATGGAGAACGTGTATGGATTTCACCGATCTGAATAAAGCATGCCCAAAGGATAGCTTTCCTTTGCCTAGAATTGACCAGTTGGTCGACGCCACGACAAGACATGCCTTGCTCAGTTTCATGGATGCATACTCCGGATATAATCAAATTCGCATGTATGGGACTGACCAGGAGCACACCTCTTTTATCACTGATAGGGGGCTCTATTGCTACATTGGAATGCCGTTTGGTCTGATCAATGCCGGAGCAACTTAACAAAGATTGGTAAACAAAATGTTTAAGAGGCAGATTGGGAAGACGATGGACGTATACGTGAACGATATGCTCATGAAATCTAAGAGGGAGGAAGATCATGTCGCAGACTTAGCTGAGATGTTCCATATTCTAAGAAAATATAGAATGAAGCTGAACCCTCAGAAGTGTGTGTTTGGTGTGGAGTCAGGAAAATTCTTGGGGTTCATGGTTAACCACCGAGGAATTGAGGCGAACCCGGAAAAAATCAAGACTCTATTGGACATGAAATCTTCCTCCAGCATCATGCAGGCATAGAGTCTAACAAGAAGGATTGCAGCTCTGAATTAATTTGTCTCGAAGTCATCGGATAGGTGCAAAGAGTTCTTCAAGGCAATCAAATGGATGGGGAAGGATTTTGTGTGGACCTCAGATTGTGAAAAGGCTTTCCTAAAAATCAAAGAGAAGTTGGGGAATCCTCCGATGTTGGCTAAGCCAGAAGAGGGAGAAACATTGATTCTTTACTTGGCAGTCTCAGAATACTCCATCAGCGCGGTGTTGGTAAAAGAGGAAGCAAGCCATCAATGGTCCATGTACTATATAAGCAAAAGGCTGCTAGATGCAGAAACCAGATATACCAGCATGGAGAAATTGGTATACGCTCTTATTCTCGCGGCGCGAAAGTTAAGGCCATATTTCCAAGCTCACCGGATAGAGGTTCGCACCGCCTATCCGCTCCGGCATATTCTGCATAAACCAGAATCATCGGGAAGAATGTTGAAGTGAGCGATAGTGTTTGGGCAATTCGATTTGGAATATTGTCCCCGTACGACGATCAAGGGACAGGCGTTGGCTGATTTTATACTTGAGTTTGATTCTGAGGTAGATAATAAGGCTATAGTATTGGCAGAGCCTTCCTCACAAGGAAGTCCTCCTGTTGAGGAAAGGGAAGAATTGCCACACCCTTGGTGGATCTTGCACATCAATTAGGTTGTGAATAATAATGGAGTGGGCGCCGGGATTGTCTTAGTCACCCCGGAAGGGCATCATTTGATGAGCGCTATCCATTTCAAATTTTATGTCACCAACAATGATGCTGAGTATGAAGCCTTGATCAATGGTCTGAAAATAGCTCTGGAAGTGGGGGTTGTAAATTTGATAGCTCGGAGTGACTCTGAGCTAGTTGTAAATCAAGTCAACGGAGGTTTCCAATCTCGGGGACCTCGAACGGAGTTATATATGAGATATACACAGTGTCTATTGGAAAAGTTTGGAATTGCCAGGCTAGAGGGCGTTCCAAGGGAGGAAAATAGTAAGGCAGATGCTTTGGCAAAGATGGGGTCGCAAATGGTTAGCATCCAACTTGGATAAATTTCTTTGGGAATCCAAGAGATACCGAGTGTTCCAGAGGTAGAAGTGTTCCAGACACAGGAAATCCCGCTAGAGGGGTGGATGACCCCCATTCATAACTATATTCAGACGGGAGCTTTTCCAGAAGACAAGTTATAGGCTCGACGCCTTCGCTACCAAGATGCGAAGTATGTTGAATACGATGGGGTGTTATACAAGAGGGGATTTAACTAGCCACTGTTGCACTGCGTGGACATAGAAGAAGGAAATTATATTCTCAGGGAGGTGCATGAAGGGATTTGTGGTAATCACTCGGGGGGTGGTTCATTGGCGTTAAAAGTCCTCAGACAAGGATATTACTGGCCAATTATGAAAGAAGATGTCTTCAAATTTTTCCGGGCTTGTGACCGTTGCCAGCGATTCGCCAACTATTCCAACGCCCCGGCAACGTCTATTACTTCATTGGCAAATCCCTGGCCTTTCGCCATGTGGGGGATCGATCTCATTGGAGAGTTGTCCAAAGCAAAGGGAGTGTGAAATATGCCGTGGTGGCTGTGGATTATTTTACTAAATGGGCGGAGGCTATGCCACTGGCCACGATCACAGCAAAGAAGATAAGGGACTTTGTTTTCAACTCCATAGTCTGCAGGTTTGTTATTCCATACAAACTCATCTCAGACAATGAGAAACAGTTTGACAATAAAGAGCTAAGGAAGCTCTGTGAAGACTTGAACATCAAGAAAGATTTTACTGCGGTCTATCACCCACAAAGCAATGGTTAGATAGAAGCTATAAATAAAATCATAAAACAAACTTTGAAGGCTAAGTTGGAAGAAAAGAAGGGAGATTGGCCAGAGGAGATGCCCATGGTCCTTTGGTCTTACAACACAACTCCTAGATCAACCACAGGAGAACCCCCATTTTTGCTGACTTATGGGTATTGTAATAACCCCAAATTTTGGAATTTATAATACACTAATGAATAGTAACTTTTGCTGATTATGCTGATTAAGGAAAATTATCAGACCACGCTATATAGGAGTACTATTATGGAAATTCTATGATTGTATTAGTATTCCATAAAGTAAATGAGTGTATGTAAAGATCGTCAGAAGCAAATTCGAACATTTTGATTTTTCTCGAAAATCCACCAGATACCGAAAGAATTGAATATAAGGTAACATGATTAAAAGGATTTAAATTCAAGGATTATAAGAGAGGATCATAAAATGAATATAAAAGATTTTAAAAGGTTTAGGGGAACCCAAGTAATGAGATCCCGGATATGATCCTTCAAACGATCAATGAGAACGAGAGTTAAGCGAACCGTAAAATAAATAAACGACCAAGGGGCAAGCACATACAAGTAGAATTGGTAGGAAGCTTCCAAGAGAAGCTAAAACATGTGGTGATAAGGTTAAGACACCCTTACACCACAAGAAGTGGACATGTGGCATATTGATGATGCAAGCAATGATGTAATCAAAAAGCAAAAGCAAGACATTTTGCAAGGTTGATTTACAACCAAGTAAATTCATTTCACTTTCCAAAAAATCAACCAAGCACCATTCATCTTCTCTCCCCCATTCCAAGCTTCAAAGCTCTCGGCCAAAACAAACCCAGCAACTTCAAACTGTCATATCTCCTTCAATACTCACTCAAATGTTGTGTTCTATAGTTCGTTGGAAAGGTATTGAGATGGCCTACAACTATTGTTCACAAGTATCATCCAAATAAGCATGGTAAGACCCTCATTTTTACAGTTCTTTCAATCGTACTTTTAGAAACTTCAAAGCATAACTTTGTGTTCTTGATTTCTTTGGAAAGATCAAGCTTGTAGGAGGCTCCCTAAGGCTTCCTAGCAACTTAACACCTCCCAAGGAAGGTATAAACTTCAAACCATAGCCTTTACTTTGATTATTAGTGAGTTTGATGGTTGGTTTTCTAAATGAGAAGCATGATCTTTGATTATTAGTGGTTTGATTTGAATTTGGAGTGATTTGGTGAATGAATCTTGTTATAGTTAATAGAACTTGATTGTGGTTGGTTGAGATGAAGAATCTGGAGAATAAAGACTGGTATAGTATTATTTAGTTGAGGTTTTGATGTGTTAATAATTGTGGATTATTTGGTGAGGTTTTGGTGTAGTGAGAAACTTGGAAAACTCGTAAACATAGCCGTCGTAATGCCCGTTTTCCTTAGACTGTTGTACATGAATCTCGAACCTTTACCCCTCGCTTAACTTTGAAACCTTGTTTAAGGATCTTAAAAGAGTAATTGGATTACGAAACAATTATGCAAGGTGGACTAGGAAGTTGGTAAAGTACTCGCGAAAGAGTCGCCTTAAAATTCTTAACGGTTAATTTATTAAAATTACTGGAGCCGAGGGTACGCGAGCGATTAATGCAAATCGTTAAGCATATAAGCGACCGTTAGGGTATGAGTGAGTTTTGACTAGTTTCTTAAGCGACCGTGGTCTAATTCCGGCTTATGTTGTTGTTCATAGGTTACCGGACCCACTCTAAGCTTAAGTCTACCCCGGAACGCTCAGGCAAGTTTCCTACCCGTTATACTGTTGTTGTGATGTGTATATATATGCATTATCTTGTGATAAGTGCATAATTGTTATTATCAAATCTTGCGATATATTGGAGCATGCTGATATGGTATATATGCATGCCTGTTTCATAATCTTGATATCTAATTGTTGATTCAAATGCTTACAAACTGCATAATACCTATGCTAGAGATAAGCAGTAGTTGAGTATACCCTTAGTATAGGGGACCCGAAGGTGAACATTTTTCTAAACAGGGAGTCGATGTTCCCGAGTATAATATATGTATATATATAAATAGTTTTCAAAATTATTAATCGAATAAGGTTTATTCGATAACTTTATTTTATTTAATGAATATGTTAGGAATATGTGTATTAGTTTGATGATAAGTTAAGCAAAACACTTAAGTAGAAATCTAGTGTTTGTAGCCTCAACGGATAAGACCATCTTGGCTATCCGTTGAAGGAGTAGCCTTACTTAGCAATAAGTTTGGTATTGTAGCACATCTCACTCTCTGGTTTCAAGCTGTAATTCTTAGATGTTGTTAGGAGATAATCAGTCATGTTGACTACTGATGGATGTACAAATAGGAGGGCCAATTGTAAATATTTCATGCCTTGTAATTTTGTATAAGTGAAGAAGTGTCAACCGATATTGAAGACCTTCAACGGATAAGAAACTAAGCTTCAACGGATGTCTCTAATGCTTCAACGGATAATATTTATCAACGGATAAGTGCTTCAACGGATAAAGCTTCAACTGCTAGAGCATCAACGGATAAAGTCATCAACGGATGAAAGCTTCAATGGATGCACTGCTAGAGCATCAACGGATAAAGCCATCAACGGATGAAAGCTTCAACGGATGCTCAGTCTCATAGCAGTTGATAGTGACAGTTAACAAAGCTGACAGAGGCACATGGATTGACAGAGATGTGGTAGCCTATTTCAGGAACAGCAGAAAAAGCAGCCGTTTTTAGTCTGGTTCATAATGGAAAGTCAACAGATAATTCCATATTACACTGGATAAAAATGGAAAAGAAACAAGTGGAGAACTATTGTCTTATTGTACTTTATCTTTGTCTTCACTTGTAAACTTGGTGTTATATAAACCAAGTAGTAGCTAGTAATTAGATGTGGATTTTCCCTGAGCTGTTTAGAAATATCAAGAGAGAAAATCATCTAGTTTGTACTAGGAAGCAGCTGTGATTTAATTTTTGAATCACAGATTTTCTGAAATAACACATCTCTGGTGGAACAACAAATCCACCAGAAAAGTTTTTAAGTTCTTTGTGTTCATTACATTTGTGTTTGAATATATATCTGTCTGCATCAGCTCCAAGCAATTCACACACATTTGATCACTCAAACACTTAGTCTTACAAATTGCTCAAAACTTGAAAAAGTTTTGAGATTTACATTCAACCCCCCCTTCTGTAAATCTCATTGTTAGTCCACTGGGAATAACAATTGGTATCAGAGCAAGCTCTTAACATACAAAGAGTTTAAAGATCTATTCTGCTAACATCATGAGTAAGAAGGATATTGGTATAAAGATTCCAATCCTGGAAAGAGATAACTATCATCACTGGAAGGTGAAGATGCATTTACATCTTCTCTCTCAAGATGAAAGCTACATCAACTGCATTGAGAATGGTCCTCACATCCCACACAAGGTGGCCACAGCTGCTACTGCTACAGTTGCTGTTAGACAGTCTATTCCCAAGCCAAAGGCAGAATGGACTGTTGAAGATATTGAAGAGGTCCACAAGGACAAGAAAGCCATGAACATTTTGTTTAATGGCCTGGATCAAGATATGTTTGACAATGTCATCAATAGCCAAACTGCTAAGGAAATTTGGGATACTGTGCAGCTTATCTGTGAAGGCACTGAGCAAGTTAGAGAAAACAAAATGCAGCTTCTCATTCAACAATATAAATATTTTCATTTTGAAGAAGGAGAATCATTGAATGATACATTCAACAGATTTCAGAAACTATTGAATGGATTAAAGCTGTATGGGAGAGTGTACCAAGTCAAGGACTCCAATTTAAAATTTCTAAGGTCTCTACCAAAGGAATGGAAGCCTATGACTGTTTCTCTAAGAAATTCTCAAGATTATAAGGACTTCACACTTGAAAGATTATATGGAATTTTGAAGACTTATGAACTTGAGATGGAGCAAGATGAGCTGTTGGAAAAGGGAAAGAGAAAAGGAGGATCAGTTGCACTTGTAGCTGACAGTGAAAAAGTTGAAGCCAGAAATGAGGAAAAGACAATGCCAAGTCTCAAAATCGGCACAAGCAAATCAGAATCAAGCAAGGGTAACGAGCAAGTTGCTGAGGATGAAGAAAATTCCAGTTAGGATGAATCTGATGATATTGATGAACATCTGGCCTTTCTGTCCAGGAGGTTTGCAAAGATGAAGTTCAGAAAAAACACAAAGTTCACTAAGCCAAACAAAAACATGGTGGACAAATCAAAGTTCAAATGTTACAACTGTGGCGTTAGTGGACACTTTGCAAGTGAGTGTAGGAAGCCAAATTCTGAGAAAAAGAAATTTGAGCAAGTTGATTACAAAAGGAAGTATTTTGATTTGCTCAAACAAAAGGAAAGAGCTTTTCTCACTCAAGATGATTGGGCAGCAGATGGGGTAAATGAAGATGATGATGTGGAATATGTCAACCTAGCCCTGATGGCTAATTCTGATGAAAATGAAACTAGTTCATCAAGCAACCAGGTAATTACTACTGATCTCTCTCAGCTTTCTAAACATGAATGCAATGAAGCCATAAATGATATGTCCAATGAATTATATCATTTGCGTGTTTCTCTTAAATCACTAGCTAAAGAAAACACAAGGATCAAAGAAAATAATGTGTTTTTAAGTGATAGGAATGCTGTGTTAGAGAGTCAGGTAATTGAGCTTGAAAAGATTAAACTTAAATGCTTGACTGTTGAGAGTGAACTAGAAGAAGCTGTTAAGAAAGTAGAAATTCTTTCTAAACAGTTAG
Organism: Apium graveolens; assembly: GCF_009905375.1. Lineage (NCBI taxonomy): Eukaryota > Viridiplantae > Streptophyta > Magnoliopsida > Apiales > Apiaceae > Apium > Apium graveolens. The sequence goes on from NC_133650.1 coordinate 158,423,943, forward strand.
AAAGTGAGCAAGAGGTAATCAAGGCCTGGAAAACATCTGGGGATGTTGGTGTTCAAATTGCCAAGGTTCAGGGAATTGAATCATTCTGTGAGGATGCCTGGAAGAAAAACAAAAAGAAGTTAGAATTAATTGATGGATTGTCAACGGATGTGGAATCAACGGATGATGAAAGTTATCCGTTGAAGGAAGAAAAGGAGCATCTGTTGAAGGCTCATCAATTAAAACAGGCAAGTTCTTTTAAAAATAAAAAGAATGATTCAACTCTCAAGAACTTTGTCAAAGAAGGAGCTAACACATCCAGAGATGTCAGTAAGGTGAATATAGGATACATGACTTTAGATCAGTTGAAAGATAGGCTTAAGTTGGTTGAGGATAAGAAGGAAACTAAAAGAAAATCTAAAAGAAATGGGAAGGTAGGGATTAATAAACATAACAATTACACACCTGATAGGTATGCTCCTAGAAAAAGCTGTATACATTGTAAAAGTGTTAATCACCTATCTGATATTTGCAAATCTGTTAAAAATGCTCCCATGCCTTCAAATCCCTCCATGCCTAACATGTCTATGTCACCTCTGCATGCTATGCCTGTTATGTCTCACCAGAATCCCCATGCACATTTTGCAAACATGCCATACATTAACAATCCTTACTTTACTGCATTTAGTATGCCTCAAATGCCATACAATATGCCTATGTGGAATAACATGTTTGCACAACCTATGCCTTATCAAATTCAATCAAATGTGTTAAATGATTCTGTGACTAACCCTACACTTCAACCAACCACATCTGAGACCAAGGTTGACCCAAAGTTACCTAAGTCAAAAGATGCAGGAGGAATGAAGTCTAGGAAAAAGACTAACAAGGCTGGACCCAAGGACACTTGGGTACCAAAATCAACTTGATTGATTTTGTTGTGTGCAGGGACAAAGAAGGAATCTATGGTACTTGGACAGTGGTTGTTCAAGACACATGACAGGAGATTTCACCCTGCTCACAGAGTTTAAGGAGAGAGCTGGCCCTAGCATAACCTTTGGAGATGGCAGCAAAGAATTCACTATGGGATATGGCTTGATTTCAAAAGAAAATGTCATCATTGATGAAGTTGCATTGGTTGATGGTCTCAAACACAATTTATTGAGCATCAGTCAACTATGTGACAGAGGGAATATTGTTTCCTTCAATTCTGAAGCCTGTATTGTCACAAGTAAAAAGGACAATAAAGTGGTTCTAACTGGAGTTAGAAAAGGGAATGTGTACTTAGCTGATTTCAACTCTACAGATGCAGAATCCATTACTTGTCTTCTCAGCAAAGCAAGTCCAGTTGAAAGTTGGCTTTGGCACAAGAAGTTGTCCCATTTGAATTTCAAGACAATGAATGATCTAGTCAAAAAGGACTTAGTTAGAGGAATGCCTCTAGTGGAATTCACAAGGGATGGACTGTGTGATGCTTGTCAGAAAGGAAAGCAAAAGAAAGTATCATTCAGTAAGAAGCTTGAATCTGCAATTGATGAACCACTGCAACTTCTACACATGGATCTTTTTGGACCAGTCAATGTATTGTCAATTTCAAGGAAAAGATATTGCCTAGTGATTGTAGATGATTTCTCAAAGTTTTTATGGGTTTATTTTCTTGGATCAAAGGATGAAGCTGGTGAAATCATCATCAATCATATCAAGCAAGTCAACAATCATCCTGATTTCAAAGTAAGGAATATTAGGAGTGACAATGGAACTGAGTTCAAGAATTCAACCATGAAGATGTTCTGTGAAGAAAATGGGATCATGCATGAGTTCTCAGCTCCAAGAACTCCACAACAAAATGGTGTGGTGGAAAGGAAGAACAGATCACTAATTGAAGCTGCAAGGATAATGCTTGAGGAGTCAAAACTCCCAACTTATTTTTGGGCTGAGGCTGTTAACTGTGCATGTTACACTCAGAATATTTCTCTAATCAATCAAGCAAAATGCATGACTCCCTGTCAATTATTCAAGAGAAGAAAACCAACTTTAAACTTTCTACATGTCTTTGGTTGCAAATTTTACATCTTAAGGAATCAATCTGATCACAAAGGAAAGTTTGATGCAAAGGCTGATGAAGGAATATTTGTTGGTTATTCTGCTGGAAAATCATATAGGGTCTACAATCTAGGAACCAACATTGTCATGGAATCTGTACATGTTGTGTTTGATGATAAAAAGATTGATGGACTAACAGATGAGGGACATCATGAAGGACTCAAATTTGACAATATTGAGATATATTCTGATGATAGTGAAGATGAGAATGATGAAGAAGGCATCTCAAGAAGAAACCAGAGTCTGCCTTTGGATAATGCACAGAATGCTGCATCCGTTGAAAGTCATAATTCAGCTTCCATTGAAAGAAGCAATGCAGCATCCGTTGAAAGACAAAGTGCATCATCCGTTGAAGTTCATAACGAAGCATCCGTTGATCACAGTCTGTCAACGGATAATCAATTCACCTCATCAGTTGATAGAACTCCCAATTCCTTTCAAAGGATCAGCAACTCAGGGGGAGTTTCAACAAATTAACATTATATCTCACATCATGACAATACTGAGGCAACCTCTTTAAGGGCTAATCTACCACCTCAAAGGAAATGGACCAAGAATCACCCTTTTGAACTGATCATTGGTGATTCTACATCTAAAGTACAAACTAGAAGGGCTACTCAAGATGAATGTCTGTATAGTAGCTTTCTATCACAGGAGGAACCTAAGCGAGTGGAAGAAGCTCTTTTGGATCCAGATTGGATTTTAGCAATGCAAGAGGAGCTAAACCAATTTGAGAGGAACAAAGTGTGGAAGCTGGTACCCAAGCCAAAGAACAAGAGTTCTATTGACACAAAATGGGTATTCAGAAACAAGATAGATGAAAATGGCATTGTCATAAGGAATAAAGCCAGATTGGTTGCCAAAGACTATTCTCAACAAGAGGGAATAGATTTTGATGAAACATTTGCTCCAGTTGCAAGACTTGAAGCCATCAGAATCTTTCTAGCCTATGCAGCTAATGCCAATTTCAAAGTCTATCAGATGGATGTCAAGAGTGCATTTCTAAATGGGGAATTGGAGAAAGAAGTTTATGTAAGCCAACCTCCAGGTTTTGAAGATCCAAATTTTCCAGATCATGTGTATTATTTGTTGAAAGCACTCTATGGACTAAAGCAAGCACCTAGAGCCTGGTATGAGACTTTATCAAAGTTCCTTCTAGATAATCACTTCACAAGAGGTACTGTTGACAAAACTCTCTTCTTTAGAAATGTTAATGGCTCTAAGATACTTGTACAAATTTATGTAGATGATATTATATTTGGATCTACAGATGATAAACTTTGCAAAAAGTTTGCTAAATTAATGCAAAGTAAATATGAAATGAGCATGATGGGAGAGCTAACTTACTTTCTTGGTTTACAAGTTAAACAAGTTAGTGGTGGAATTTTCATTAGTCAAACTAAATATATTTATGATCTTTTAAAGAAGTTTGACTTAATGGATTGTTCACCTGCAAAAACTCCCATGGCCACTGCCACCAAGCTTGAATTAAATAAGGCTGAAAAGTCTGTGGATATTACAAGTTATAGAGGCATGGTTGGCTCACTTTTATATTTAACTGCCAGTAGACCTGATATTATGTTTTCTACATGTCTCTGTGCTAGATTTCAAGCTGACCCTAAAGAATCTCACTTAGTGGCTATTAAAAGAATTTTCAGATATCTCAAGGGGACTCCAAATCTAGGAATTTGGTACCCTAGAGAGTCTGGTTTTGATCTAATTGGCTACTCAGATGCAGATTATGCAGGTTGCAAAATAGACAGGAAAAGCACAACAGGCACCTGTCAATTTCTAGGAAACAAGCTTGTATCATGGTTCATCAAGAAGCATAATTATGTTTCCACATCAACAGCTGAAGCTGAATACATTACAGCTGGTAGTTGCTGTGCACAAATACTGTGGATGAGGAACCAGTTATTTGACTATGGTATAACTGTTGACAAAATTCCAATATTTTGTGACAGCACAAGTGTCATTGCCATTACTGAAAATCCAGTGCAGCACTCAAGAACCAAGCACATTGATATCAAGTACCACTTCATTAGGGAACATGTGATGAAAGGTACAGTGGAACTTCATTTTGTTCCAAGTGAAAAGCAGATTGCAGACATATTTACCAAGCCACTTGATGAATCAACATTCACAAGATTAGTAAGTGAGTTAGGTATGCTTAACTATTCATAATCTTGTCATCTATGTAATCTGTCTTGTAGCCTGAAATGAATTTGCTGCAAGAACAAAGTTGGCTTTAATCAAGACTTATCCTATCAACGGATATTCCCTATCCGTTGAAAGCCAAAATTGTTCTATCAACGGATATTCATTATCCGTTGAAAGACAAATACATTTCTGGTAATTTTATCCTTCAACGGATAAAATAGTGTTGTTCATCAACGGATAACTATTTACCTTATCCGTTGATGTGTCACGTCAGTGAGTCACAGCCGTTGATTCTTTTACTCAACCGCTGATACAGATATACAGTGTTGTATAAATTTGTATTTACGGCAGTTTTCAGAATTTCTACAGTTTCATTTATTCCTGAACTGCCATCACTTACTTAAAAGTATCATTTAATTATTTTATTTGTGCTTTAATTCAAGAAAGTATAAAAGCCCAATTGAATTCTTATTTTCACTTTACGCTTTCTTGCAATTATCATTCTCTTTCTCTCTCAATTCTCAAGTTTTTCTCTGCAACCTCTACTCACAACAATGGCACCAGTAGTCAAAATTATGTCTCAAACAGGATTTGTTTATGAAAAGAATAATTTCATAGTCTTTGTTGAAAAGAATGAATCCCATTCTGATTATCACAAGATGATGGACTTCATCAAGAACTGCAAACTGAGCTATGCAATGCTGGAAGCCCCAACCATCTACTGTGAAGTGATTGAGGAGATTTGGACAACTGCAGAGTTCAACTCCACAGATATGACTATTGCCTTCTCTCTCAAAGGTAAGGACTATTGCATTAATTGCGATGATATACAATCTTGTTTTAAGTTGCCTGAGAATAATGCCATGACACCACATACTGATAAAGATGTCTCTGCAATGCTAGATTCCATAGGCTATGCTTTTGATTCTGCTAGTTTAGGTAGTATTAGAAGGAAAGGCCTTAGGAAAGAATGGAGTTTTCTTGGAGATGCCTTTATTAAGGTTTTCTCTGGGAAGATTAGCAATTTTGATGCTATCACTTCATCTCTTGTTAATATGCTCTATATGCTAGTTTCTGATAGGTACTTTAATTTTAGCAACTGTGTTATGCTAGAATTAGGTTCCAGATTAGGCAACAAAGCTAATAGACCGCATAACATCTACTTTGCTAGATTCTTTATGTTATTGGCTAACCATGTTGCTGAAGGTTTGGTTATATCCAATGAGAATAATAAACTCAAATGCTGGGCACAAGAGAAAAGGGTCCTTGCAGACCTTTTGAGAATGAACCTCAACAGCCAGGTGCCATTGGTATACTTGCCAATCATGAATGCACCACAGGTAAGTGAGGTAAATGTTTCTATAACTCCTACTATTTCCAACCCCAATGTTTCTTTGCCTTCTAGTGTGGCTATAGAACCTGTGTCATTGTCCAAACAGGCTCCTACCAAAGCCACCAAATCTAAAATTTCCAAAGTCAAGTCAAAGAAACCTACCTCTGTTGTTTCTTAAAAGACAACAGTTGTAACAACTACCATAAACCCTGAAGGGAGTGAACGGGGTGTGAGTGGTGAGGGGAGGGGTGAACATCAAAAAGCCCCCCAGGATAAGGTGGGAGAGGTGAGTGGTACCCAATCCAGCCAAGCCACAGTCTCTCAAAAGACTGTAGTGGTTCAAAAGGAGTCCAGCACATCCCTAGTTGCATCCTCCCAAAAGGATGTAACTATTGAAAATAGTCTCCAACCAGGGACACAGAACAAAAGAGGGAGGGACACTGAAGCTACACATTCACCAATTCAAGCCTTTTCAAGGAAGAAGAAGGCCAAAACCCTGGTTTCCACACAAGGGACACACACAGCACAGATACATCCACCAGTATCTGTGCCTTCTCAAATTCAGCTTGATGTGATTTCAGCAAATATGGAATCACAGCCCCATTCTCTCAATATAGAAACACACCATTCCTCAAACTCTCCAACACCCTCTCTGGATGTGGATATGATATTCACATCAATTCCTGATTCTCCCTCATTAAAACTCAGGGAGGAGCCCCACTCAAAACCTGGTGATCATCATCTTTTAGATGATTTATTGGATCATCAGCCAATTCTTTCAGATGTAGTTGCAAAATCTGTGTCACCACACTTAAAATCAATCCACACAGATTCAACAATTATATCACTTTCTATCTCTACATCATTTCCTTCTTCAACGGATATCTCTCATCCGTTGACAAGTGGTTGTTCTTCAACGGATAAGCTTAAAAGCAGTTATCCGTTGATACCATCAGTTTCTACTTCAACGGATACTCCCTATCCGTTGATGACCTCTACACACTTAACAGAAACAACTCCAACTGTAGAGGACATGGCAACTGTACAATCATTTTTAGGCTTGAGGGAAGGGAGTGATTTTTTGAGTGAGAGGCTGGGTTGCTCCCAGGAAAAAGGAGAGGTTGAGAGTCACCAAATGCATGCTATTTCTTCCAGCATGGCAAAAGTAAGTGAGAGAAGTGCCACCTTAGAAGGTGAAGGTGAGGGTGTGAGGGTGTGTGTGAGCCAGGGGGAGCCCCTGATGCAAGAAAAGAGAGAAATTGAGAGAAAGGCAGGTACAGAAGCTATAAGGGTGGATCCAGCCATTGCTAGTGAGTTAATGAAAGTGGATGATGCGGATAAGGAAAGACAATTTCAGCAACATTACAAAGCTGTCATTGATAACATTTCCTTGGATGCTGACACTTTTACTCACCCTGTTTCAGCCTATCAATTATTGGCTGCACAGGGCAATGTGGAGGCAGAACAGACATTACACATTGTACACACTTCAGAATCTCTTCTCAGAGACAAAGCTGCTATCAACAGGCTGCCTTCTCAAGCTGGTGAGCCATCTGAAGAATTTGGAGTAAATTCTAATGATGATGACTCTAATTCTTTGAATGAGAGCATGAACTTAGGGGGAGTAGCAGGCCCAAGTTCTGTTCCTAATCTTCCTGCATGGGCAAAACCATCAACAGCAGGAGAGTTTGGTGTCACTTTGGTCAAATAAGTCATGACAATTCAGCAGGCCATTATGGAGACTCAGGATGCTGGTACCAAGGCAATTCTTCAAGCTCATCTGGAATCTCTGCATCTCTTGCAGTTGCAGCATTACCAACAAAATCTAAGTGTGGATGAGCTCAAGCTGGACATTGCTGATCTGAAATCCTACAATGCTGAGCAATTGGATTCAGTTATACCCTATGGTACTATGCAAGATTTGTTGGGGAGACTGAGGAAGGCATCTGATGCTGACAAGAGGCTGGCCAGATTGGAAGATAGGGTTCAAATCATTGAAGAATCTATGGTCACCATTCTTCAGAATCAACAAACTCAAACAAATCTACTCATGCAGCTGGCACAAGCACAAGGCTTGACCCCTACCCTTGATGATAACAAAAAGGGGGAGAATAAAGGGAAAGGGGAAGGAGAGCCATCTACAACAGTTCAGATTTCTCAAGTGCTAGTTCCTGTCATCACAACTTCTCCACCAATTCAAGTCAAAGGAAAGCTAGATGGAATTGATCTAATCCAGATAGCAGCAGCTGAATTGCAAGTCAAAGAGCAAAGGAAGAAGATTGATGAAAAGATGCAACTAATATTTGGTTCTACAACTTCTCTATCACAATCTGTGAAGCATAGCACAAAAGTGGAATCAATTATTATGGAACTCAAGCCAGTAGGGAGGCATAAGGATGGAGAAACTTCTTCCAAAGATCTGCAACCTATGGTTCTCAAGCCCAACAACAGATCCAGTAAGGACTCTACAAAGAATCCTCTAAAAGAGGTGGATTTTCCTCTTCCAAAAGCAGATGAGGACAAGCTTTTAGGAAGAAGTATTGCATATCTCAAAGAGACCATGGATGAGGCTGTAAGGAGAAACATGGCTATTATCTTCAGAGAGGGAAAGAGCATATGTGTGATGCAAGGACATCCCAAATTCTCAATAGCCAAGAGGGAAGAAACCAAAAGGTTGAAGGAAGAAGCCAAACAGCTAAAGGTTGACAAAAGAGCACAAGCAAAGCTTGAAAAATAGCTAAGTCAAGTCAGGCTGAAGAACAGAAAGAAATTGAAGACAAAGGTGAAGATGAAGCTATGGGGGACATGGTTGGTACTGAGATGGAGGAAAGAAGTAAGGAAGAATGGCAGAAAGGGAAAAAGAAAGAAGGTCAATGCAAAGAGAAAGAAGGTAGATAAGACTGAAGAAACCCAATCAATATCCAAACCACTACCCTCTATTCCTGAACCCATTGTACCTGACCCCTTCATGAACATTCATGGTGAAACAATCATTCCCAAGGAGGAACCAATTGATTGGGACACCATCAAATTGCCCACCTTCCTAACCTCTTCTCCACCATCAAAGAAGCAGAAAAGAAGAATCAAATCAACACCCTCTAAAGCCTCAATCAAATTCACACAGAAGCCTAAGACTAAACCTCAAACCTCTAAAGATGATTATGTTCACATCTGTGACATAAAAGAATTTTCAGACATTGAACTCTATCTGGATGAGCGGGAGGATGTAAGGGGAATAGCTGCCTACAGACAGCTACCAGAAAGACTAGTGTTCAAATACAAAGGAGCTGGGGAAAGAACATGGCCTCTTCACAGAATTCTGAATGAAGGCTACTCTACCTTGATTAGAGTCTACTCAGCCATACATAAGGATTCTGGCTTTACCAGAACTGCCAGGACTGAGATTCTCAACAAGATTGCCAACATAAGGAAAACTTGGAGGGAGCCCAATGCCTTGCCTAGAACTTTACTCATTCAAGAGAGAGGTATTACAATTCACAAATCACCTCATTGGTTGATGGAGTTCAGAGACAACAAAGGAGTCAGAAGATTTTTCAGAATTGAAGATCAGCTAAAGATTGCCAGTAATGAAACTCTCAAGGATATGCAATCTAAGTTAGATATCAATGAAGAAGATGAAGCTGAATTCTACAGACAACTTCAACTTCAATAGAGGAGAATGACAGGAGGCTAGGAAAGAAAACCAGGGATCAAAGGAAAAGAAAGTAATTTGCTCAGGCTATAGGAGCACCCTTGGAAACAATGTATTTCTTCAATTTCATCTCAGCATATACACTTTTGTAGCACTTTTGAATTTCTGCTTTGTTACAGTTTATATATTTGTTAAGTATTTTGTTATCATCAAGCTAAACCCAAATTTATGCCTACAAGTTCTAGTAGACATAAATAGGGGGAGATTGTTAGGAATATGTGTATTAGTTTGATGATAAGTTAAGCAAAACACTTAAGTAGAAATCTAGTGTTTGTAGCCTCAATGGATAAGACCATCTTGGCTATCCGTTGAAGGAGTAGCCTTACTTAGCAATAAGTTTGGTATTGTAGCACATCTCACTCTCTGGTTTCAAGCTGTAATTCTTAGATGTTGTTAGGAGATAATCAGTCATGTTGACTACTGATGGATGTACAAATAGGAGGGCCAATTGTAAATATTCATGCCTTGTAATTTTGTATAAGTGAAGAAGTGTCAACGGATATTGAAGACCTTCAACGGATAAGAAACTAAGCTTCAACGGATGTCTCTAATGCTTCAACAGATAATATTCATCAATGGATAAGTGCTTCAACGGATAAAGCTTCAACTGCTAGAGCATCAACGGATAAAGTCATCAACGGATGAAAGCTTCAACGGATGCACTGCTAGAGCATCAATGGATAAAGCCATCAACGGATGAAAGCTTCAACGGATGCTCAGTCTCATAGCAGTTGATAGTGACAGTTAACAAAGCTGACAGAGGCACATAGATTGACAGAGATGTGGTAGCCTATTTCAGGAACAGTAGAAAAAGCAGCCATTTTTAGTCTGGTTCATAATGGAAAGTCAACAGATAATTCCATATTACACTGGATAAAAATGGAAAAGAAACAAGTGGAGAACTATTGTCTTATTGTACTTTATCTTTGTCTTCACTTGTAAACTTGGTGTTATATAAACCAAGTAGTAGCTAGTAATTAGATGTGGATTTTCCCTGAGCTGTTTAGAAATATCAAGAGAGAAATCATCTAGTTTATACTAGGAAGCAGCTGTGATTTAATTTTGAATCACAGATTTTCTGAAATAACACATCTCTGGTGGAACAACAAATCCACCAGAAAAGTTTTTAAGTTCTTTGTGTTCATTACATTTGTGTTTGAATATATATCTGTCTGCATCAGCTCAAGCAATTCACACACATTTGATCACTCAAACTCTTAGTCTTACAAATTGCTCAAACTTGAAAAAGTTTTGAGATTTACATTCAACCCCCCTTCTGTAAATCTCATTGTTAGTCCACTGGGAATACAGAATATTATTTTGAATATTCATTCGAGGACCTATGACTCCGCTTATTTTAATTTATGAATATTATTTGAATATTCATTCGAGGACTTATGATTCCCTTATTTATTAAATAATATTATTTATTAAAGAGTAATGTTCGATATTCAAACTTATTTCGATTATCAAATAAAGATAGTACTTTGTATAAGTATATATTTGGTTATTTATTATTCATTTCAAGTATAAGTTTTTAAACTTTACTTCAATTATTTTATAAAGAGATCTTTATGGGAATATTATTTAAATAATAATATCAGATAGTTTCTAATATATCGGGATGATTTATTTATTAAATCAGCATTACTCCAAACATTCTTAAAAATGTTTTCGAGTCTTCCAAATGATTTTAAAAGTTAGAGCGGATCCCAAAATCATTTTCAAATT